>NC_046659.1:145654416-145702773 GCF_010883055.1 Belonocnema kinseyi | reverse complement strand
CCGAGACTCTTCCAGAGTGCGAGGCGGGAATCGAACCCGCAAGCCGAAGGAGTGGGTCCAAAGCCTACGCTTTAGCCCCCACGACCATCGTCCCACTTTTGAGTGTAATTACTTACTCTCATCTTTCTCGCACAGGTTTCGAGGTCTAGTGACTGGTGTTTGGTGCCTCCGAACACGTGGCTTAATCGCCTCATGCATTTTTAATCAATGCTAGAATATTATAAACGAGTATTATGTATACAAATTTCACTGCACTACCAGCAAAAAATCAAGCAGCACTAGTTCTGCGTGCGCACGGAGATGGCGTTTCAGTAGGAAATCGGTTTGGCCCTGTCGGGCCCAGGTATGGGCCACAGAGTTCCACTGATTAGGGCCAGATTGGTATTACGTTTGAAATCGGGCGATTTCTGCAACGGCGATTCAGTTTAAGTTTTTCATTACTTTCATTTTTTTAGTAAGGCTGCAGCTTCAGGATTGAGTTGAATGACCTTCTTCTTCCACTTTTGTCTATAATATACTATTATTGGATCAGTTTATCAAATTTGTTTTAAAAAATTATAAAATTTATCAAAAAATTTCGAATTTTGCTGAAATTATCTTAAAGTTCCTAATTTAAAAAGTTCCAATAGAAAAAAACGAATTTTTCTGTCGACAAATGCCTGATTATTGCATGTGTTTATTAAATTTGTTATTAAAAATCATAAAACTGATCAAGAAATTATGAATTTTGCTGAAGTTATCATGAACTTTCCAATTAACAAAAATTAACATAAAAAAACGAATTTTTCTATAGATAAATGCCTGAATAATGCATTTATTTAAAAAATTATAAGAATAATAAAAAAAATATCAATTTTGCTAAAATTATTCTACATTTCCTAATTTAAATAATCGAAAAAAAAACAAATTTTTCTGTCGAAAAATTTCTGATTAATGAAATTGTTCATTATATTTGTTTATATTATAAATATTTATATTCATAAGAGAAATTTTTAAAAACATAATATTGTTACTATTCAAATTTCTTGAAGAAACGTATAATTATGAAAAATCATCAAAAAATGTTTTTTAACAAATAACTTGTTTATACATTTTTTTTATCTCTAATATTGGAACATTTTTAACTGATGTTATGCTATGCAACTTAGGCGATTTCAGCAATTTTCCTGTTATTGACGAGCACTGGGAACGTCAAATAGAAAAAATGACAATTTTTTTTGTCATATTTGTTTAGTTATGAAAAAATTAAAAACCTATTTGAAAAATCCGGCTCGACAACTCTCTTATGAATGTTATTAGCTTTTTTCAAATTTTTGTCTCCAAATCGGTCAATATTTGTGGGCTGTAAGTTATTTTGAACCAAAAAAGTAATTTTTTACTTCAAAATAAGATTCCGGTTGAACCAGTATTGAACCGATTTGCATGTTTTTTTAAAGCTCATAAAATTTCAGAGAAAGTTGTTGAGCCTGATTTTTAATGTAGTTTTTCAATTTTTTTCGTAAATGATTAAATATAACGAAAAAAATGACCATTTTCTTTTTAACGTTCCCGGTACTCGTCAATAATAGGATAATTGTTGTAATTGCCAAAGTTTCATAGATTTGCATTAAATACAGATATAACATCATAATGCAATAAACAAACAAAATTTCTATAAACAAATTATTTGTTGAAAATGTGTTTTCTATAATTTTCAATAATTTAACGTGTTTTTAAGTTACATTGCAAGACATTTGAATGGAAACAATATTTTAATGAAAAAATTTCTCTCAAGACTATTTTTTTCGACATTATAAACAAATTTAATAAACAAATGTATTATTTATGCATTTTTCGTCAGAAAAATTAGTTTCTTTCAATGCCAATTCTTTTAAATTAGGAACGTCAGGATTATTTCAGGAAATTTATAATTTTTCTATGAATTTGATGATTTTTTCAAATAAATTTAATAAATAAATGCATTATTCGAGCACTTATCGACGGAAAAATTGTTTTTTTTTTAAATTCCTTTCATTTTAAGTGGGAACTTCACAATAATTTTAGCAATATTTATCACTATTCATTAATGTATTCTAAAGCATAGAATAGAGGCGATTATCAATGAATTATGAATTATTGGAACTTTTCAGGATTCTCACGCACTACTTTTCCCGAGACTTTTCCACAGATATCTGTTCTCGATTTTCAAATTTCTTTTGCGTACTTTCAGTTTGAAATTTTTCAGTTTTTGCTGTTTCCAATTTTAGATTACATAACTCAAAACATATTTCTAAATTGATAGTATGTTGGACACTGTCGACTCTTAAAAAATATTCCTTAAGAGAAACTGGTCAAGTACAGTGAAACCCTTCAATAGCGCTCCCTTATATAGCCCTTTCAAGAATTAAGGCCACGCCTCAGATAGCTATAAAAGGGGCTGCTCGGAGGCCACGTGGTCTGCGGTTGTCACTCAGGTGAGCACTCAAGCGTGAAAAAACAAAAGCGAAGCGGGCTATAATGAGTTAGTTCCCACCCACCGTGAGCCCAAAAATCGTCGCTATAGAAGAGTTTCACTGTATTTCTTATTGTGATACCTTAAAACATAATAATTTTACTATTATTTACAACTTACGTTGAAAATGCAGGAGCTCTAATAACGCAAGAAATAGAACTTCTATATAAATCTCCATTGTTTTTTTCAGTAGGCGCAACGAAAGCGAACAGAAAAGAACTTTTTCAAAAATTTTATATTAACTGAAAAGATCAACGAAAGCTATGTTTACTAAATTCGATGATTTTCATCAAATAATAACACCTTGTTTATTTATTCAAATGTACATAACAGAACGAGGAAGTTTGTTAATCTCAGATGCGGGGCTCTTTATTATTTTTTAAATAAACTTAAAATCATTCTGTTTTTTTTCCGAGTTAATTGTTTTTAATGTGCCATACAAAATATCGTCAACCTAGAAAATTCCTTGATTAGAAGCCTCTTTTTGTTGATCCCAATTATTCCGGACAAGTCTATTACTTTTAACATGACTTTACAATTATTTGAGGTTCGTATAAATAATATGATAAAACACTATAAATAATAATAAACCCGTTTTAACAAATTTCTTTGATTCTGAAAATATTTCATTTTTAATTATGTGCTGCGTCAGAGTTCAATAGAAAAATGTTCATCTAGGCGTGTTTTTAATTTTTCAATAAGGCTCCTAGTTAAAAAAAAAATTATTGCATAATGTTCAAGCATCGGGACATTTTCAATCGGAATTCAATGGTATTTTTAATTTTTCAATCTGACAAATACTTTGTTTATAGCAATTGCAATAATATATAAATTAATTAAATTTGTTATAAAATTGTTCAAAGAAGACGCTTCTTGCCATCTGGATCTTAGGTTTTCACCAAAAATAAAATAGTTACATTTTCAGTTAGAAAATTAATTTTTAACACAAAAAGAAAAGTATTTAACAAAATAATTAAACAAGTTGTGTAACCAAATCTTAGAAAAAAATTCCCTGAAGATTTTAGATTTTTTCAAGTATATCAAGCTTTTTCCTGGTATAATTTGTTGTCGTACGGAGCGATAAAAATATTTCGCATTTTTTTAAACAATTGACTTAGAATAAGCATACGAAGTTTAAGGAGTTAGTTATAAGTAATTTTTAAAAATTTTGAAATTATCTTAAAGCTCCTAAATTTCATTTGGAAACATTAAAAATTATGCATTTTTAAATATCATTTGAAGTTTAAAATTCGTTTTAAATCTCTTCAATTATACTATATATTTCTTGAATCTACTCAATTCAAAAAAAAATTCTTAAATTTTGTTATCTAACAGAATTGGCAAATTATGCTTTGAAATCTTCTTCTCTGTATTTAATGTTTAGGAAATCTTTTGATATTTTTAAAAACCTTTTCTGAATTTTGTTTAAGAGTTCATTTATCAAAATAAAAAATGGACTGAAATTTTTACACGAATATTGCGAACATTAGCATTTTTAATCTTTCCAGGTCAGAAGTTTTAGAAAAGGCCGGACCTTTCTAGCTTATTTAAATAAAATATTATCAATATTAATAAATTGTTTGAACAATTAATTTTATTTTATATAATTCTTATTTTAATCTTAATTATCAAACCCATTTTAATCAAACATCGGACAAAAAGGGAATTTTTTTTAACTTTAAAGTTCTAGCATTATTCTGAGAGAATATTATTAACAATAATAGTATATTTTTTTAACAATTATTAGTTCATGCAGTCAAAAAAGAATAGAAAGGTACAATTTTCCAAAAAAAACCGCAACAATCAGGCATTGATTCTACCATAAAACTAAGAGAATATTGTGAAAATAATAGTTAATGGTTTAAACAATTATTTTTGCTAACATGAATTAATTATTAATTCACTCGATTCGAAAACTGGGCAAAAAGTCAGAAATTTCAGAAAAAACCACTTCTTTCTAGGATCATTAAAATGCAATATTATTAATAATAATAATAAATTGTTCAATTGTTCAAGTATGTTCCAAGATGAAAAATATGATGATAAGTCTGCGAAGAAATTTCAGCTTTAAAAAATGCTGACAAAATTTCTTAAAATATTTTTCGACAAGATCGCATTTTCGTAAACATGACAAGTAGGTTATCAAGCTAAGACGCAAATATGAATAATGTCAAGATCTCGCAGTGCGCAATTTATCATTTGAAAAGAAAATTTTTTTTTAGAAAAACCTGAGGTAACAACAAAAATATTATAATAATTTTAAGATTTAATATGGAAATAAACTGAATTTAATCGTTTGAAAAATATTTTGTAATTTTATATAAATATTAAAGATAGGATCATGAAAATACAACATTTAGTGGGGTATGAGGTATGAGGTTTTTTTTCGAAGCAACAAAAAAGTAGTACTTTTTTGAAGCTTATATTTAGATCTTCCGAAAACCCCGTAAAGCATTTCCCTCTAGAAGAAAAGGCGTTTTTTAAGTCATTATAAACTTTTCAGTTATAGTTAATAAGGAATTTATTATTTACTAAAATATTTTCTTAGAATAATTCTAAAAAATTCTAGTATTTCTTTAATTTTCAGAAAAAGAAATTTTTTTCAAGAAGAAAAACTCGTTTTTTTGTGCATACCCATATTTTTCTGAAATAAAACAGATATTTAAACAATTTCTCAAATGTGCCGCGATTTCGAAGAACACCGTTAACCATTTAATAGAAAATTTAATTATTTTGTTGCAAATTCGTTTATTTTGTATACATCGAGCTGTTTTTAATTCTTAATAAAAAATTTTTATGCTATTGAAATATAATTTATTACATTTATTGTTGAAAATTTATCTTTTTAGTTTAAAAATTAAGCTCCTTGGTTAAAATTTGAACTATTTTTCTTAAAAGCTCAGCTTTCTGGTTGATTTATAATTATAGTTTAAAATTCGTCTGTTAAAATTTGTTTTCACCTAAAAATGTAATTATTTCGTTAAACATAAATAAATATTTCGTTAGTTTTTTAAATTGGCAATTTAACAACTCCATTTTTAATTGAAAAGTAATCTTCTTTACTCAAAAATTCACTATATTTACAGAAAATGAGTAACTTTTGTCAAATTTGCACTGCTTGGTTGATATTTGAACTAATTTATTATTACATTTAAAATATTTTCAATTGTTAGAAAAAATCATTGTTCAAACAATTTTTTCCCTCTTAAAATCGTAAAAACTTTAATTAGAAGTTTAAAAAATATAAATTAGTGAAGTTTCTCAAACCCCTTAAAAGGTAGAAATTTTAATAAATACATACATAATTTTTTTAACAAATAGTTGAATTTTTAACAAAAGGGATAAATTTTCAAATTGAAGGGAAATAATTTTTATTTTGAGAAAAAAATAAGTTTCAACCAAAAATCGTCTTTTTTCTTAAAAATACTTTTTTTCAATAAAAATTTAAAAATCTCATTTTGTGTTCAAATTTATTCTTTTTTAATTGAATATTCACTTATTTTGTTGAAAATTCACGTTTTTTTTATTGAAAATTGAACGTTTTTTTTTGTTAAAAAATCATTCTTTTCTGGATAAGGATTAATTTTTTAACTTAATCTTTTCTTTTTGGTTTGAAATTGATTTTTTTTTGGTTAAAGATGCATCTAGTTTTTAAATTCAATTTTTCGTGGAAGATTCATCATTTTAATTGAGAGTTAATCTGTTTATTGGAAAAGTGAATTGTTCAGTCGAATTTTTTTTTTTTATTTGAAGAATAAGTTTTTAACTGTACTATAAATTAAAACAGTCAATTTTTGGCTTACAATTGATCTATTTTAGATCAAAATCTTCATTTCAGTTGAAAATAAATTTTTTCATCTGAAAATTTAATTTTGAAAAATTCAAAGAATTTTAAGAGATTTTGTTTAAAAATGGAGAACATCCCACAGTGAAAAAAGAAAATTACTTTTTTGGTTCAAAATAATGTATAGTTTACAAATTTTGACCAATTTGGACTAAAAAAATTGAAAAGAAATCTGATAAGACTTCTAAGAGAGTTGCCGAGCCATATTTTCAATAGGGTTTAAATTTTTTATGAATAAACAAATATAAAAAAAAAATTGAGAAAAACAATACACTAATAACTTCTTGTGATTATTATTGCTAATATTATTTAAAAATTCAATAAAAAGCGTATGAATTAGCCATTTTTCGATATAAAAGCTCGTTTTTTTCTAATTAGTAACTTTATGATAATTTTAGGAAAATGTATAATTTGTTGATTAATCTTATAACTAGAAAAAAATTAACAAACGCATTATTCGGGCATTTTCTTGCAGATAATTTTTGTTTTTTCAATGCCAGTTTTCTCCACTTCGGAACTCCATGCTAATTTTAGAAAAAAATTATAATTAATTGATCAATTCTATGCTTTTTTAAGTAATTTTAATAAACAAAGGAATTATTGAGGTCTCTCGACGAAACATTTATGATTAGGTGATAAATTTAATCCTTTTTTTTAACGAATTTAATTTAAAAAATACCTCATTTAGGCATCTGTCAAAGGATTTTTTTTTTTGGGTCAGTCTTTTCAATTCCGAACCTAAAATAAAAAAATTTATGTCGAAAAATGCCTGATTAATGCATTTGTTTATTGTGTTTGTTTATAATTTTTTCATTATAATCTAAACACGAAATTTCTTCATCATTATAATATTGTTTGTATCCAGATTTCTTGCAATATAACTTTAAAAAATTTTAAATTATGGAAAATCTTTAAAAACATTCTTAAAACAAATATCTTTTCAATAAAAATTGTTTTTGTTTATTACATCATATTGGAATATCTTTAACTAATGTTACTGCACTTTTTCTGGACCACCATTTCTTATTTAACAACAAAATAAACAATATTTTTGATCCTTACTTTTCAGGGGTACCTTTTTTTAAGATCTGCGAATTGACTAAAGAAGATCTTGAGTTCGAGTAATTACTATCTAGCAATAGTTCTCAGTAGGTTAGAGTAAGGCAAAAAAAAATTTCTGTTTCAAACAAAATTATTGAGCAAAAGCAGTTTTTTGGGATTCGTGATGATTATTGGTTAAAAACTTATATTATTAATGTAGAATATAAGAGAAATGTATTTCCTATTGTAATTATTTAAAAATATCTTTTATTCAGTAATTATTTAAACAATTTTTATAAACAAATACACAGTTTTCGTATGTCACAATTAATAGGCCCAATTTTTTTTCAGGAACGACTACAACTGTCTTGCTAACAACACTTTATTATCATTTTTTGAATTAACAACAAAATGGTAATTATTTAAGCAATATTTATTTTTAAAAAACTCAAATTTTTAACATTATTCCACAAATGGTCACTTTTGCAGGGACCGGCTTATTTTAACACGATAATGAGAAATTCTGAAATTTTAAAGATTTGCAATTTGAAGGTATATAATTTTAAACTCTATTATTAATAATAAATCTAATAAATAAATAATCTCAATTTAAACTATAATAATTTTAAATTGTTTTTGATTTTGATCATGAACAGTCACAATTTAATAATTTAATAATTTTTAATCGTAAATTTTGTAAATAAGAAATCTTTAATTTTCAAGATTAACTATTTAAATTTCTTAAATTTTAAAGTTACAATAAGAAATTCTTATATTTAAAAAATGTCGATTTGCAAATTATTTCAGCATTGTTAACTACTTTCAATTTAAAATTCGTTGAATGAAATAGTTTAATCCTCAACTAAATCATCAGATTAATTTTGAATCACGCGATTTTTTTATGCCAAAAAGTTTAAACTTAGCACACAATATATCAAAGTTTAATTAAATATTTAGATTTTTAATAAGAAAGATTAATTTTTAACTAAAATGATGAATATATAACATCAGAACATTAATTTTGTACCAAGTTTTTCAATTTGAAACAAAAAATACTAATTTTGAACAAAGTAGTTTAACCCTTAACGAAATTATTGGCTTCATTTTCAACCACCTATTTTTTCACAACAAAAAATTACATTTAGATTAGGACAGGTAAATTTTTATTCGAATATTTTAATTTTGAACGAAAAACATAAATTTTCAGGCAAATTGATGAATCTTTAACAAATCAACCAAATCAATTTTAAACCACGTAATTCTATTTTGAAACAAGCATTTCCATTTTTTAAAAAATCAACCAAATAATTGACGTTTCAAACAAACAGAAAATTAGCCAACAATAAAACACTTAAAATTTAGGTTTAAAGTAATTAATTTTAAACAAACCAAAAAAAAAACGAATTTATAACTTAATAGTTGAATTTTTAAAAAGAAAGTTAAATTTTCAAAAAAGTGATGGATCTTCAACAACAACAAGAGTTAATTTCAAACCATGTTATTTAATTTTTCATCAAGTTTTTAAATTTGATACAAAGAATACAATTTCTCAATAAAATAGTTTAATCCTCAACCAAATCATCAGATTAATTTTCAACCACACAAGCATTTTCGCTTTCGGGTTAAGGTCATAAAAAGACGAATTTTTAAGCAAATATTAGAATTTTCAAACAGCAACAAAAAACGAATTATCGAACAAAATAGTTTAATCCTCAACCGAATCATCAGAATAGTTTTCAACCACACAATTGTTTCTTAAACTGAAAAATTAAATGTTAATCACAATATATACATTTTTAATCAAATAGTTGAATTTTCAACAAAATGAGTCTCTTAGCACAACAAATTAATTTTCAACCTAGTTTTTTAATTTGAAAAAAAAGAAATTTTAACAAAATAGTTTAAGCCTCAACCAACCATCAGATTAATTCTAAACAACACAATTATTTTTGAAACCAAAAAATTTTAACGAAATGGTTTAAACCTCAACCAAAACATCACATTTATTCTCAACAAAATAACTGTTTTTCAAACCAAAAAAAAATTAATTTATACCACGATATATACATTTTTTATCAAATAGTTAAATTTTTAGCCAAAATAAGCCCCTTAACAGTCTTAACACACAAAATTGATTTTCTACCAAGTTTTTCAATTTGAAAAAAAAAAGTAATTTTAGCAAAATAGTTTGAACCCCAACTAAATCATCAGATAAATTCTCGACGACTCAAATGTTTTTCAAACAAAAAACATTTTTTAATAAATACTTTTATTTTTCATAAAAAAGATAAGTTTTTAACCAAAATGATGAGCCTTTAATAAAAAAGAGACGTTACAAAAAAAAACGGTACAAAAATGACGAATAATCAAAAAAATAGTTTAATCCTTAACCACATCATTTGATTAGTTTTCAACTTCACAATTGTTCTTTCAACCAAAAAAATAAATGTATATCACGGTAAATAAATTGTTTATGAAATAGTTGAATTTTTATCCGAAATGAGTCTCTTAACACACACCAAATTAGTTTTTAACTAAGTTTGTAAATCTGAAAAAAATTGAGAATAATAGTTTAAAAATTGTCCAATTTAACAGATAAATTTTTAACGACACAATTGTTCTTTAAAGAAACAAAATTCAAATTTTGATCAAATATTTGTATCTTTCACAAAAAAGTTAAGTTTTTAATTAAAATGATGAACCTTTAATAAAAAAAAAATAATTTAAAAAAAAAGATTCGTTTTTAGCCAAAATGATATTCTAACACAAAAAAATTAATTTGGAAGAAAGTGTTTTATTGGAATAAAAAAAAGAATGATCAAAAAATAGTTTAATCCTCAATCACATCATCAAATTAGTTTTCCACTTCACAATTGTTTTTGCAACTAAAAAATTAAATTTAAATCACAATATATGAATTTTTAATCAAATAGTTTAATATTTAACAAAAAGATACATTTTTAACCAAAATGAGTTTATAACACAAAAGAATTAATTTTGAACAAAGTTTTTTCATTGTAACATAAAAAAAACAAGAAACTTGATTAAAATAGTTTAAACTTCAATTCACTCATTAAACAAATTTTAAATCAGACAATTGTTTCTTAGACCAAAAAAATTACATTTTTAATGACTTATTGTATTTTCAACTTAAAAGATAAATTTTTTGACAAAAATGATAAACATTAATTAAAAAAATAATAATTTTAAATAATTTATTTTAATTTTAAACCAAGTTTTTCAATTTAACACAAAAAGAGGAATTATCAACAAAATTGTTTATCCTCAATCAAATCATCACGTTAGTTTTCAATTAGACAATTGGTTTTTAAACTGCAAAATGACATTTATTTCACAATATATAAATTTATATTAAAAAAGTTAAATTTTTAGCCAGATTGAGATTCTAAGGCAAAAAATTAAATTTGAACCATCTCAAATTGAAACAAAAAGGACGAATTATCAAGAACATAGTTTAATCATCATCGAAATCATCAGATTATTTTTCAACTCTTCAATTATTTTTCAAAGCAAAAAATTTAATTAAAAAATTTAATTTAATTTAAATTTATATTAAATTTAAATCTTGAACGAAAATTTCCGATTTGAAAACAAAGAGATATTTGAACAAATTAGTTTACACCTGAACCAAATCATTAGATTAATTTTCAACCACACAATTGTTTTTTAAACCAAACCAAAAATCATGAAACTTCAATATAGAAAAATTAATTTTAAACAATGCGCTAGAATTTTGAAGCAATTATTTGAAGTCAAAATATTAAATTTATATCACAATTTATGCATTTTTAATCAATTAGTTGAATTTTTAATAAAAAAGATTCATTTTTGGCCAAATGAGTTTCTAACACAAAAAAATTAATTTTGAAACAAGATTTTCAATAAAAAAAGAAATTTGAACAAAATAGTTTAAACAATTATTTTTCAAATACAAAAACTAAATTTTTAATCAAATAGTTGTATTTTTACCAAAAAACATAAATTTTTTCAAGGAAAATGATGAACTCTAAATACAAAGAAAATTAATTTTTAACAATGTATTTTAATTTTGAACCAAGTATTTTATTTAAAACATTAAAGACGAGTTATCAGAAAAGTAGTTTAATGCTCAACGAAATCATCAGAATAGTTTTCAACTTAACAATTTTCATTTAAACCACAAAATTGAATTTATTTCACAATATATGAATATTTATATGAAATAGTTGAATTTATAACAAAAAACATCTTCTTTTAGCCAAAATGAGTTTCGAACATAAAAAAATTAATTTTGAACCAAGTTCCTCAATTTGAAAAAAGGAGAAATTTGAAACAAATAATTCAAAGCGCAACGAAATCATCGGATTAATTTTTAACCAGATAATTGTTTATTGAAAAAAAATAAATTAAATTGTTAATCAAATATTTGTTGTTTTAACAAAAAAAGATATATTTTTTAACCAAAATGATGAACCTTTTAAACAAGAAAATCAATTTTAAACAATGTATTGTAATTTTGAACCAAGTTTTTCATTTAAAACAAAAATGAATTTTTAACAAACTAATTGTTTCCTTAACCAAATCATCAGATTAATTTCGTAAAGTATATTTGTTAAATAAAAAAATAAAAGCCCAATTACGTTCAGTAGAGTTGTTCACAAAAAAATAAAAATTCCACTTAAAACATTTAAGAAACGATAAATTATTATTCGTATTAGCTTTTAATTTCGAGTTTCCTATAACTGCAGTTTCGTGATTTCACGCAGGCTTTGATATTACGAGGCAACACGCGCGGATGTGTTGGCTAACGTGCTGACTGCTTTTCATTTAATTAGGTAATTAGAATGTTTATTTAATTAATATAACTGGGACGGGTGGCCAGTAAAGGTGTTTGGGTAATGCTGCCGCTGCTCTGGCGTGTAGAATTTAATGACATCCATTAACGAACGTTTACATTAACGTTAATGATCATGCGCGCGGGTCTGCTTCGCGCGAGATTTCCAATTACGAGTTGCAAAAAAAGATCCATTACTGAAGTCCAAAAGACGAGGTTTGCGGGATCAGTTAGTTACCGTTCCTTCCAAGACGTCTTTACTTTTTTTTCTACTTCTTCTCTGCTTTGTCACTCGATCACGATCACGATCACGATCACGATCTATTCTACGGCCTGGATCGTTTCAGGCGTGACACTCGCAGAAAAGTGTAGTCAGGTTTTTATGGTCTTTGCGGTTCTAAGGATTTTAAAAGGCTCCAACTTCAGGAATTGATTGTCTTGAGTCTGTAAAACTATTTTTCTTCTTCAGTTTATTTTTTTCTTGCCTTTTCCTTTTTCTTGAGAATTCCTGAAAGAGCTGAAATAATTTGGAAACAGCTTAAGAGGGGGGGGGGGGTGAGAAATTTTTTACTATCTGTTAGGGTAGGGTGGAGGGGTCTTACACTTTCTTCAGATGATTATAATTTGTTAACAGTTTTTGTTATTCGGTTAAAAGTTTAACAATTTCTTTCAAAAGCCATACTTTGTGCTTGCAAATTTAACTGTTTTGTTAAAAATTCGTCTTTTTTTTTAAATTATTTTTTTCGGAAAATTTCTCTTTTTGATTGAAAATTTCATCTTTTCTTGTATAAATATTGCATATTTCTAGGGAAAAAAGCATCTGTTTCGATGAAAATTTAACTGTTTCGAAGAAAATATACTTATTCTTTAAAATTCCTATTTTTATCTTGAAATCATTGAAATCTTTTTGAATAAAAATGTAACTGTTTTTTGGAACATTTTTCTTTTTGTTCTAAAAATTCTAATGTTTTAATAAAATTTTCATTTTTCTTGAACGAAAATGCTACTGTTTCGTTGAGAATTTAACTATTTCCTAGAAAATTTACTTTTTGTATAAAATTCCTCTTTTTGTGTTGAAAAGTCAATTAAACTCTTTTTGAATGAAAATTCAACTCTTTTTCTGACAGTTTTTCTAACTGTTTTAAAAATTCACCTGTTTTAGTTAAATTTTAATTTTGTTTGGATTTAAATGCTACTATTTGATCGGAAAATTGACTATTTCCTAGAAAATTTATTTTTTCTTTAAAATTCCCATTTTTCTGTTGGAAAGTCAATTGTAATCTTTCTGAATAAAAATCTAACTTTTTTTTTAAAAAATTTCTTTTTGTTTAAAAAATTCACATCAGTTGTAAAATTTTCATTTTGCTTGGACGAAAATGTTAATGTTCGGTTGAAAATTTCACTATTCCCCAGGAAATTTACTTTTTCTTTAAAATTTATATTTTTGTGTTGAAAAGACAATTGAAATCTTTTTGAATGAAAATCCAACTCTTTCTTTTTATCATTTTCTTTTTGTTTTAAAAATTCACATCAGTTGTAAAATTTTCCTTTTGCTTGGACAAAAATGCTAATGTTCGGTTGCAAATTTTACTATTCCCTAAAAAATTTACTTTTTCTTGAAATTTATATTTTTGTATTGAAAAGTCAATTAAAATATTTTTGAATGGAAATTCAACTCTTTTTCTGACAGTTTTTCTTTTGTTTTAAAATTACACCGGTTTTAGTAAAATTTTCATTTTTCTTGGACTCAAATGCTAGATCTTTTTTTGCATGAAAAACTTTTGACTATATTTTTTTTTCGTAACTTGTTTTGTTTTTTAAGCAAATTAAATTTTTTAATTTTGATTGTTACTTGCTAAGATTAAAAAAGCGCATCCTATTAAAAAATAATAAGAAGTATTTTTTTATGAATAACTTTTGTCTTATTATTTTTTTCCGTGACTCGCCACGAAATGCAAATGTTCGATATTTGGGTATTTATTGTGCAATCGAAATTTCAATTTTCGACTTTTCGAAAAAATTCAGAAAGTTGTTATAATAATTTTTTGGGGCTCAAAAAAAGCAACATTTTACTTTTCTTTGCTTTTGTCATATCTTGCGTTGTTTGGTTTAAAATGCTCATTTTTGAATACACTCTAACTTTTTGAAATCCTACATTGAAAATAAAAAAATAAATAAAAAAATGGTTCTCAGGGGGCCATAAAACTAAATGATTTTATGAAACCCAACAAAGTCCAATTTTCATTCTTTTCACCTTTTCATTTGAACAAGAATCTAGAAAAACGTTTTAATTTAATTGAAATATTTTTAATTCCTTCAATTCGTTGGAGGTTTAATAATAAAATTCCGGAATTTTCGCGAAATTTCTTGAAATTTTCTCAAATCATTAGGATTGTCGAAGAACCCGTAAAAATTTATTTAATTTAATTTATTTTCCTAAATTCATGAGAATTTCCATGAGGCATGTTGAAATCCTAGAATATTCTTTGAAATCCGTTCACATTTTATACATCTCTTGAAAGCCCTTGGAATTCCTTTAAAATCCTTTGATACTTTTAGAGTACATAAAAATCAAATTGAAGATGTATAATTTATTTGAAGATTAAAAATATAATTTAAATTAATCCTGTTCATTAAATTTATCTCAAACCCATTTCTGAATACCTAGAATTTTTTTTAATTTCTTCAAATCCTAGAAAAAATAATAAAATACCTCAGTCTTATGAAATTCGTTTAAGTACCTCAAAATTTTTTTAAATATTAGGAATAGCTATTTCCCATTAATACCTTTAAATTTAATTTAATTTAATTTATTTTCTGAATTTCGTTTGAAATTCCTTGATACTTTGTAAATATCTTGAAATCCTACACAATTCCAATAAATCCCTTGAAATCTTTAGAATTTTCAAAAATTCCTTAAAATTTCATCCAATTTGATTTATTTTCTAAAACATCACTAGAAATTTATTGAAATCTTAGAAAGTTCTACAAAATTATTAGAAATTTCTTCAACTTTTATATAACTCTTGAAATCTTTTAGGATATCTTAAAATCCGTTAAAATTTGTGGAAAACTTGTAAAAATCAATTTAAAAGTTATAATAATTTGCCTCAAAGAAATTTTAAGTTGAACTTAATCATTAAATTTATCATTTATAAAAAACTTTAAATCTCTGAAAATCTTAGAAATTTCTTCAAATCCTTGGAAATATAAAAAAATCCTTAAAGCTTTTGAAAATTTGTAAAACGCTAAAAATACCTAGAAAATGAATTAAATTTTTCAAAATTTACCAAAAATTCCTCTAAATCTTTGGAATTTTTAAAAATCCCTTGAAATTTCATTTAATTTGATTTATTTCCCAAAGTTCACTAGAAATTCCTTGACCGTTAAAATTCTTTAAAATACTAGAAATCCTTTAAAAATTTATTTACTTTAATTTATGAAATTCTTTAGCGATCCCTTAAAATTTGTGGAAATCCTAGAAAATTTGTGGAAATCTCTTCACATTTTGTATACCTCTTGCAATCCTTCAGAATTTCTTTAAAATCCGTTGATATTTTTAGAGGATGTGAAAATCTATTTAAAAAAGTGTGAATGAATTTGAAAACTCTCAGATAATTGAAATTATACGCATCAGATAAATTTGTTTAAAAAAAGTAAAATCTCTAGAAATCTTAGGAATTCCAGAAAATCCTTGAAGATTTAATGAAAACCTTTAAAGTTATGAAATTTCTTCAAATACCTTTAAATCTCTGAAATTCCTCAAAATTTTGTATACATTATAAAATCTTTTAAAATTGTATTTAATGATAAGTTCAGTAGAAATCCCTTGATATCTTTGCAAATTCTACAAAATTCCTTCAAATTACTTGTCTCTTTATAGATCTCTTGAAATCCTTTAGAATCACTTTGAAATCCCTTAGTATTTTTAGAGAACGTAAAAATCAGTTTGAAAAATTATAAATAATTTAAAAGTTTACATATATAATTTAAATTAAACTTATTCATGAAATTTATTGAAAAACCATGTTTAAATCTTTAGAAATCTTTGAAATACCTTAAAATCCTTGTAAATTTAATAACGTCCTTGAATCTGTCAAAAGTTCGGAAATCGCTAGAAATTCTTTTGAAATTTAAATTAGTTTCGAAAGTTTTTGGAAATTCGGGAAAATATTTTTAATTTTTAAAAACTGATAATTCTCTTAAAGTTAGTGAAAATAATTACAAATACCTTGGAAGTACTTAGAAAGCTATATCCTTTGTAATGTTCAAAAACTTCCTGTTATGTTTTGACATCTTTAAAATATTGTGAAATTTTTTGAAATATTTTAATCTTGTTAAATTAATTGAAACCTTTAAAATTGCTAGCGATTCCTTCGTATTCAATTTCATTTTATTTATTTCCTAAAGCTCTGTAGAAATATTTTGAAAACGTTGAAAATCCAACAAATCCTTTGAAATCCCTTGAAATTTGTCGAATCTTTTGAAAATGTATAATTCCTTCAAATCCTCGGAAAATTTTAGAAATATTGAAAATCCCGTGCAACGCACAGTTTTACTGGCCAAGAAGAAAGGTCGAGTTATGGAAGTAGCCATTTTGGATAAAATTTCAGAAAGTTAGAAAATTTTCGAAATTTTCAGACCATTTATATTAACAATTAAAAATTCTATTTAAGGCTAATAATAGTACACGAAAATACGAAACATTTATTTTTATGGCCATTTTCGATTCAAAAAATTACCAGAGTTAAAATATTTTCAAAATCGAAAAAAATAAACTAAAATGGACATTTTTAGCTAAACGACGAACGAAATAAAAAAAAAAAACAAGGGAAGAACAGCGTTCCATTTTGAAGCCCTTCCAGATTATCATAACAAATTTTTGCACTTTTTCGAAATGTAGAAAAATCTAGTTTTGGTCGCTCAAAAAATGATAAAAAATAAAACATTCCATTTTTCGTTTAAAATATGTAAAATACGTTAAAAGATCAAATAACAAAAATTGTAAAAACAAAAAAGATCTGTATATTTCTTATCAATTACTTTTTTTTGGACACGTAATTTTTGATTTATTCGTAAAAAACTGCATTAAAAATTAAAAAATAAAATTTTTAGACAAATGACACAGCCTACGAAAAAAAAGTGTTCGTCTAAAAATAAGTTACTATCTGATTAATCATTATTTTTAGATCGGTTGCGTAGTTTTTTTTGTAGAAAACCTGCATTATTAAGAAAAAAATTAAGTTTTTATAAAAATGACACAAGCTACGAAAAAAAGGTGTACATATAAAAAGAAGTTATAAATTGGTTATTAATTCATTTTTGATAGGATCCGCATTTTTTGTTTTATTTGCCAAAAACAATATTAAAAATGAAAAGACTGATAAATAATTTTTATATTCTCATCCTTATCAGAAGGTATTGGTTTTATCTCAAATTTGAAATAATTGGTTTTGATCAAATCCTCACGTTTAGGAACCGCCTAAGCGAGAAAAAATTATTTTTACCATGGTCAGTCTGTCTGTAGTCTGTCTGTCTGCAGCCTGCAGGCACGATAACTTTCGAAAAAATTATCATATTAGATTGATCCTTGGCACAATTTTTTAAGCCCAAAAAGGAAGGGATATTTTCGATAGCCAGTTATTTTTTGTACAAATTAAAAAAATCAGAGCATTTTCAAAATTTTTGAAACCATTTTTTCCAAAATTCCAGGTACGGCTGTTCATGCTACTCGAAAATTTCACAAATTCATCCTTAATACTTTTTTTGATAAGAAGTAAAGTATCAGGGTTATAGCAAATTTAAAATAAATAAAAAACGGATATAAACATTTTAAGCCAAAAACCTTACGATATAAAAAAGTCACGAAAAGAAAAACGTTACTTTTTGAAAGCCCTAAAAGATTATAAAAAAAAACTCTGGGAAATTTCTTTAGTAAGCAGTAATTGAAATTTTGACCCGGCGAAACATTATGAAAATTTTTTATTTTGTTGACAAAGTATCCACGGTAAAAGAAGGTGATTAGACCAAAATTATCCAACCAAGATATGTCTAAAAGTTCGTGGCTTTTACAGGACGCGCATTTTTTGTTTTAATCGTCAAAAATAACATTAGAAAAAAAATAAGATTAAAAATAAATAATGAAATTTTTGGAAAACCGACACAAGAGACGGAAAAACTGAAAACCCAAAAGTTGCTAAACCAAAAAATCTGCAAATTTGTTATAAAATCGTGTCATAAAAATGCTTTAAAAAAATATAATTTTCGGAAAAAGGACACGAGCTACAATACAACTTTATTGAACTAAATTTTTCGCCTAAATTATATTTACAAAGCTTAGTATCACCTTACAGAAAGATGCTTATTTTAAATTTGAATCGAAAAAAATAACATTATATAATGCCGAAGAAGCTTTAACAAAAGAGAATTCACAATAAACAAATTACAGTTTTCGATGTTTTTACCTTTAATTGTAAAAGACCAGCACACAATTATAAATAAATAAACAATCGGGCAGATTTTTATCACTTAAATTCGTTAATTCATAAAATTATTGAATAAAAAAATAAATTCAAATTAAATTATAATGAGAGTGCAAAGCACTCATGCCTCATTGCGCAAAATTTTACTTAAGCAAATACAAATTGTTAAAACATTGATAGAAACACATGAGTAACGCAAATATTAAATAATGAGAGATATAGTTAACTACATTTTTTTATACTAAAGTTTTTTACCTCTTTTTTATATAGAATTTCTTATTGATCGTAAAATTGTATAACCAATTGCGAAATGTCTCAAAAAACAAGCATTGCTGACTAGAGTCAAAAATCACATTCTAATAAATTTGAAAAACAAAACGTTGTATGGAAAGTGTATTATTTTATTCAAAGGGTATTTTTATCATCCCTTAAAAATCCAAGAAAAGAGATCGACATGTTCAAAAAACTAAAACCAAAGCAGGTTTTTTATTAGACTGCAGAGATGGTAAATCTCTTAAAAATAAGAACAGTGAGCTTCTCCTATCATAATAAAGCATTTTTAATTATTTTGAGGGTTATTTTAACGTCCATTAAGTATTCAAGCAAGAAACTCAAAATTTTCGAAAAACCAATACCATGCGATATTTTTTAATTGAACTTTAGGGATCGGAATCACCTTCAAAATAAATGTCATAAGCTTCACCCAGTAGGAACATTGTTTTAAATGTACTTTAAGGTTTGTTTTATCATCCCTTGCAAATTTCAGAAATGAAGTTGAAATTTTCCAATAACAAAAGAAAGGAAATGTTTTGGATGATACTACTGGGATAGGAAACACATTAGAAATACGGGCGAGGATAGTTTTTTACAAAGAAAGTCTTTCAATTTATTTTAAGGGTTACTGGAATAACCCCTAAAGATTCAAAAAAGAAACTCGATATTTTCCAAACAACAAAAACACAACAATTTTTAAAAATATACTATTGAATTCGCAAATCACTTCAACATAAATGTAAGAAGCATCGCTTAGCACAGCAAGCGTTTGAATTCATTTTAAGGGTTGCTTTATCACCCCTTTAAGATTCACTTTTCTTTAAAAGACCCTTAGAGATTCAAGAAAGAAAATCGACATTCCCTAATAACTAAAACTACAAGAATTTTTTTATTTAGGTTTGCATTCGTATGGTAGGAAATGACATAAAGTAAGTGTGGGGAGCTTCCTTTACGAAAAAATTGTTTTAATTTATTTTAAGGGTTGTTTTATCAACCCTTGAAAATCCAACCAAATCCATTGTATACTTCTTAAGCTCTCGGATTTTTTATTAAACTACTAAAGTAGAAAATCACTTTAAATATAGTGCAGCGATCTGCCGCTATAAGAAAAAGAGTTTCACGTACATAATTTCTTGATAGGATTCATAGTTTTTATTTTATTCGCATAAAAATAATTATAATAAAAAACAAAAATTAAATTTTTGGATGGTCAAACCACTGTATTAAAAAAAATTAATAGACAGAAGCTGTTCAATCAAAATATATCGACGTTATTAATATATTTTTAAAAAGGACAAGCAGATTTTCTTTTAACCGTGAAAAATAAGTTTAAAAATAAAAGAATATAATTTTTGGAAAAACAACATGGCAGATGAAAAAAAAAAGAAAATACTAAACATTGGATATAAATGTGTTAAATATAACGTAGAAAAGTTTACATTTTTGGCAAAGTCGAGTGCGAATGACGAGACACATAGTGAGATTCCGTTCTTTAAAGCCGAATGAGCTTTAGCAAAAGAGAATTCACAATCTTCAAATTACAGTTTTCGATGCTTCGATGTTTAAATTTTTAAACTCTTTGCACAAGTGTGAGGGAAAACATCTTAGTCACCCTTAATGGATTTTTTAGCATTCATTAAGTTTTCAAACATTTAATTCCAAATAAAATAAACTAATGAGGTGGAAGATCACTTTAAAATACGTGTAAGTAGTGTCTTTGCTAGAAAAGGTATGGCAGTTTATTGTAGAGGTTGTTTTGACAATCTTTAAATACCAAAACAGGAAAAAAAACATTTCCTAGAAACCAAAGGGTTTTTTTTAAATAAACTATTTGGGTCAAAAATCACTTTACAATAAACGTAAGAAGCATCGCTTAGTAGGAAGTGTTTTAAAAAATATTATAAGGTTGTTTCATCATCTTTGAAACATTTAAGCAACACAATAATTGTTTCTAAAAAGCTTAAGCACACGAAATTTTTTTATTCCGCTATTTGGGTGTCAAGTCGCTTTCAAATCAAGGTATGTAAACGTTCCTTAAAATAAAAAATATTGAAATTTATCTCAAGTGTTGTTTTTACTATTTTTAAAGGTTCAAGTATAAGTACCAATATTTTAGAACAATTAAACCAAAGAGAGATTTTTTCTATTAAAATATAGTAATCGGAAGTAACTTCTAATTTATGGAAAACATCTCCAAGCAGAAAAGGTTCCTGGAATTATTTTGAGGGTTGTTTTCCCACCCCAGTAGTTTAGTTGAAAAAATATCTCGTTGTATGATCTTCAAAATTAATTTCACCGAACCAAACCAAAAATAAAATGTTTGAGAACGATAAGTTTAATAATGTACGAATTTTTCTTTTTAAATACATAGGGCATTTTGCGTTAAATTTAAGGGTCATGTCACAGATCCTAATCGACGTTAATAATGTTAAAATACTAAACATGTGTGCTAAGTTTGAATTAAAAATTGTATAAATTTTTTAAGTTATATCCATTACAATGTATAGCAATCTTTATTTTCTTTTTGTTATAAATTGGTTGTTAATGACAATAAAGGAAAATGTTTTTGACCTTATTTCTTTGCAGCGTACTGATATTCCAAAAAAATCTATTTGATCACTATAAAATAGAAATTTATCTGTCATTTTAGAAGCATCTCTTCCCGAGATTTTTTTTTTTTAAATCATAAATGCCTCACAAATTTTGACAGAGCTATTATTTTGTGTTTTTAAGAAAAGTGTCTTTAAAGTTTTCGATCTAAGGTATTACATCCATCTTGTTTTATAAATGCTATATCCTTCAAAATATATCAAATAAAATCTGCATAATTTTTTTTTAAGTGTTCAATATGTTATAAAAACTGCATAACTTTGAGCTAACATATTTAATAACTCTATAATATTGAATAAGCAGCTATATTATTTCCTCCACATAATCAAATTTAAATTTTCCTCCTGCGATTAATGTTCTAATACACAGCATTTGCTGCGTTACCAATAAGTTATTTGGAATGGAATTATAATATTTGTTAGCTTCCTCCTCAGTTACTTGGTACCACAAAACCCATTAATAGCCTAAAACAATCTTCAGCAATGGCTTAGGTAAACACTATTGATATTTCCGTTCATTTTCTTTTGAATTTATAATCTGCAGTTTCAAAATTATAAAAGAAATTTATAATTGGACGTTTTGACTCGTAGCCTTTTTCTGTACATTTAGTGCGGGGTCCTTTGAACCACCCTACTCGTGCAAGAAATGATGTACTAATACATGGTGTGGAAGCAAGGGTCCTGAAAAGAGAATCACTATCCTTAGTTAATTCCTGTAATTACAAGGTGATGTGTCGTGGGGTGAATCGATTCTTGGTTGTTGGCCTGAGCCCTTCGATTACACTGATTATAGCTCAATGCCTTCGCAGTCGGTGCACCAGAAGCCATCTCGCAGCCACCTCACAAAAGCGACTACCGGGAGACACGCGTCGAGCCGCAACGCGCGCAAGCGCTCATCTTCGCGACGTCATCGCGTCGACCGCGACGTGCGCTTCACTCCTAGTTGGACTCCCGGTACGGCTGGATATTCGCGAATTTCGAATCCGTTTTTGCACTCTGGTGTGGTGCGGCGGGAAGAGTAGCCGGTTTGTTTCACTGTTCCAATTTCCCCTCCATCACCAACCCCATGTGACAGGTCAGTGACAATATCTCACGACCCTCATCAGTTTCCGTGATAAGTCACGTGAGAGAGTGTGTCAATTTCGATTATTAGGTTGTAATCATAGCGAAGGAAGAGTGACTCCTGTGCTTGACATTTCTGTTTTGAGTGTTCTGAGGAAGACTCTCTTCTAGGGATTTAATTGTCTTTTAGTTTTTGCTGTACTTGAGGATTTACTTGAGGAATCAATCATCATTAAGGTGAGTGATCAATTGATGAATTGATGAAATTGATGAATTTTGTTAGATGTTCCGGACAGGTACAATGATGATCCTGAGTCTTGAATTCATGTAGAATAATGAAGATTGTTGTCAGGAAGGTTACTTTTAGGCATCTTGTAGAGATAATGCTAGGGCTTTACTGTTCTGATGATTTAATTGTCAGTTAGTTATTGCTGTGGTGGAAGATTTACTTAAGGAACCAATCTTCATTCAGGCGATGATCAATTGATGAACTGATGAAATTGATGAACTTTTTCAGATGTTCTGGATATGTTTAATCGTTTATCTTAACTTGATGTTGAATGAGGAATATTGTTTTTAGAAAGGTTATGGTAAACAATCTTGTAGAGATGATGACAGAGTTTGAGTAGTCTGAGGAAAACTCCGTTCTAGGCATTTGATTATCTTTTAGGTTTTGCTCTACTTGGAGATTTACTTGATGAATCAAGATTCATTAAAGTGAGTGCTCAATTAATGAACTGATGAAATTGATGAACTGCTGAAATTGATGAAATTGATGAACTGATGAAATTGATCAACTAATGAAATTGATGAACTTTCTTAGGTGTTCCGGATATGTGTAATGATGATCCTGACCCTTGCATTGACGCAGAGTAATGAATATTGTTGTTAGGAAGGTAATTGTTAAGAATCTTCTGGAGGCGATGCCAAAGAACGAAAGTGTAGCTGCACTAAAGAAGAATGTTACAAAGGATGCACGACGAACTTAGACAAAGTTACCCGCCCAGAAGATTCCTGGAACTTCAGATGAGCTGTTTAAAACAAAATTTTCAAAAAAGCCACTCTTTATGAGTTGCAATTTTATTTATAAGAACTAACACCACATCTGACAAGATACATAATTAATCTGTCATTATTCTTTATAAATTTTTAAATTAATAAGTACATTATATTATTCTAAAGCAAGCTTGTCACTCGATTGATAAACTGCTGAATGATATACTGTTGATAATAAGGTTAAAATGCGATTCATATAGGAAAATGTCACACATCGAATTCAATTAGTACAGTCACGTGATAAGATATACCAACTTAAGTGCGCATGTGCAATTTAAAAACAACCAATCAGATACTCTAGAATTTTTCAACTCATCTGTATACCTTAGCAACCTGATGTTCTGACTGGTTAGTTGAGTGCGCTTCACTGTAGTATAGATGCTGTTTGATTCCATTTTCATCAAATTATTTACAGTAATTATACTCAAATTCTCAAACCTTAAATGTAATTTAAGATTAAGGAGCTGGTATTCAACAGTTACAATCTGATTTCTGATCGATCGCAAGCAAGTCATCAAAGTGATAACAAGGCAATTGTCGAAATCTGAGAGTCAAGAAAGAGGCGCATGGTTCATTAAAATCTTGTTTTGACCTGCTTAGATCGCAATAGTGTCATAAGGTCTGCAGGCCAGAAATTTATGGATCGCATTAATACGACTGGTGGTAAAGTCTCGCTCTGGCAATAATTGGAAGCACCTTAATTGCCACGGTGCGCAAGCGATGACCGCTGAAATTGCCTCGTCTAAGGTGCCGAGAGGGATAGAGCAATGATGTGGGTAGAATAAGGAGGTGATGACATAAAGCCGGGACAAAAAGAAATAAAGGGATAGCAGGGTAGAGGGTTAAATCTAATTGTTTTAAAGTCAATGAGTAATTAAAGCAATTTAATGTATTGCTCAAAGCAGTAATTACTGTGTTTGAAACCAACTTACTAACACACCTCTAACTGGAACCCTTAATTGCTGTTTTGTTTGAGCGTCAATCGCGTTAGTACTGCCCTGAAGGTTTATTTTAACCGGCTTAAGCTATAGCCATTTTTTCTATCAATGATCAATAGCTTTCGGTTATACACAAAAATGCGTTCGTATAAAAAGGCTGATACAACATCAGCTGGTGATAACAGGCCAACGAACTCTGTTCCCTCGTTCTTCTTCTGTTGAAATTTTCAAGTCAAAAATATTCCCTACATTTTTTAACAATTAAACTCGTTTTATTCATGAAGCCAATAAAAATGTTGATCTACATTTTTTTAACGAACAAGATATTCAACCATTTTAATTTGCAAGAGGGTTTTTGGAAAAATTATGAGTCGCAATCTCTTGGATGTCGATCAGAATGCATCATTTTTCTGCTTTAAAAAGAAGAGTAGTTGTATGTTTATAATACTTCTCTTTGAAAAAGAATCTTTTTATGTAAAGTGAGTCGCTTCTATATGAAAAGCTTTGTTTTAAATTTAAAAACAATTTTTCATCGTTATTATAAAATTAGAGCAAGGAATTTAAAAGGGAAGAGACACATGTTCTCGAGATATTTTTATGTTGATGATGATGACAAGAACTCTAAGAAAAGATGATTAGAAAAAAAGCTTCCTGCACAATAGTCTAAAAAACTAGATTTATACATTTTGGTGAATTTTAAAGAAAAAAGGATACATTAATATAGAAAATTCTTTTTCATTGCATATCTATATGCCCAGATCTTCATTAATTTTAGCCATCTTCAAAGGCAATCAAACTAAAAGAAGAGATTCCAGCATGGTGGTCTAAAATGTGACATTCTCTTGTTTTGTAATGATTTAATAATAAAAAAACATTAGTATTAAATAGCACATTTCATTTTTCAGTTCACATTTAACTCTCAAGACCTTCAATTTGAACAAACGGAAAAAATTGGTCTAATGGAAAAACATCATGCAAATATTGTTCCAAAAATCGAAATGACTTAATTTTAAAAATTTGCAACAGCTGATGACAAGAAAAAATACCACTATAATATAGAAAATGGTAATTTTCTCATAACTATCTACTTGCCAAGACCTTTTATTTCACCCATCTTCAAGGATTCTTATGTTACTAGTAAGGGAAAAGATACCAGGATTATGATGTAATAAACAGTTAAATAGAAAAACTTGCAGCACAGTGTCCCTAAACATAATTGGACTAAAAGTAAAGATTAAAGCATAGTAGACTAAAAAACAAAATTTTCTCATTTTTTCACTATGACACAAAAAGCAATACTATGATGTAGCAAATTTGATTTTGAAATACTTATCTAAATTTGAAAACATTTAATTAAAACCATTCCTAAACAATAGTGGAATAATAGAAAAGATTCCAGCATATTAAACTAAACAAAAAAATTTGCTCATTTTTCTCACTATGACAAAAAAATCATAATAATTCTATGATATAGCAAATTTTATTTTAGAAGACACTCAATTTGAACTATTCCTGAACGTTATTGCACTACAAGAAACGATTCCAGCTTTATGGAGTGAAGAACAAAATTTTCTCATTTTTTTCACTATGACAAAGAAAATGATAATAATACTATGATATAGAAATTTTGTATTCTGGAATACTAATCTAAATTTGAAGATATTCAGTTTGAACCATTCCTGAACAATATTTGATTTAAAAAAAAAGGTTTCAGCGCATTAGAGTAAAAAACCAAATTTGCTCATTTTTCTCTCCATGACAAACAAAAAATAATACTACTACGACATAGGAAATTTTATTTTAGTATACTCATCTGATTAAGAAGAAATTTAATTTGAACTATTCCTGAACAAAATTGGACTAAAAGAAACGATTTCATCATAGTGGAGTGATGGAGAAAATTTCCTCATTTTTCTCACTATAACAAAGAATATAAGAATATTACTATGATAAAGCAAACTTTATTTCTAAATACTTATCTAAATTTGAAGACATTTAATCTAACCCATTCCTAAACAATATTGGACTAAAAGAAAAGATTTCATCATATTGGCGTAAAGAACAAAATCTGCTCATTTTTCTCACTATGAAAAAAATAAAAATAATACTATGATATAGCAAATTTTATTTAAGATTACTCATCTTAATTAGAAGACATTCAATTTGAAAAATTCCTGAACAATATTGGACTAAGAGAAACGATTCCAGTAAGGTGGACTAAAGAACAAACTTTTTTCATTTTTCTCACTGTTACAAAAAAAATTAATAATAATACTATGATATAGCTAATTTCATTGTGAAATACTCATCAAAATTGTAAGATATTAAAAAATTTCATTTCATAATAGTTACATAAATTAGAATACATTCAATTCTAACCATTCCTACACAATATTGGCCTTAAAGAAAAGATTCCAGCCTAGTGGAATGAAAAACAAAATGAACTCATTTTTCTTACTATGACAATCAAAAAAAAAATAATAATAATAATACTATGATATAGCGATTTTTATTTTGAAATACTTATTTGAGTTTGAATATATTCAAGTTAAACAATTCCTGAACAATATTGGTCTAAAAGAAAAGATTCCAGCATATTGGAGTAAAGAAAAAAATTTACTCATTTTTCTCACTATAACAAAAAAAATAATAATAAGATGTTGATATAGCAATTTTCATTTTTAAATACTTATCTAAATTTGAAGACATTAAATTTGATGGATTTTTGAACAATATTAGACTAAAAGAAGATTTCAGCATATTGGACTAAAAAACCAAATTTCCTTATTTTTGACTCTATAACAAAGAAAATAATAATACTATGATATCGAAAAAATTTATTTTAGAATACTCATCTAAATTAGAAGATAATCAATTTGAACCACTCCAGAACAATATTGGCCTATAAGACATAAGGACCTATAGGAGTTAAAGAAAATATTCCTGTATAGTGGAGTGATGAACAAAATTTGCTTATTTTTATCAGTATAGTAAAAAAAAAAAATAATAATAAGACGGTGATATAGCAAATTTTATTTTTAAATAATATCTAAATTAGAAGGCATTTAATTTAAACGATCCCTGAACAATATTAGAAAGAAGCGATTCCAGCATATATGAATAAAAACCCAAATTTCGTTGTTTTTCTCACAATGACAAATATAATAATGGTGATAATAATAATAATAATAATAAATTAAAATTAAAATTAAAAAACTTAAAAAATAAAATAATAATAAAAATAATTGAGTGTTTATCTGAAGAAATTCAATTGAAACCATTCCTAAACAATATTTGACTAGAATAAGAGATTCTAGCATAGTGGAGTAAGGAACAAAATTTTCTAATTTTTCTCACTGCAACAACAAAAAAAAACAGGTTCATGGTATAGCAAAATGTATTTTGCAATACTCATTTAAATTTGAAGACATTTAATTTAAACTATTCATAAACAATATTAGACTAAAAGAAGAGATTCCAACATAGTTTACTAATAAACAAAATTTTAGCATTTTGTCTTACTATGACAAATATAATAATAATACTACGAAATAGAAAATTTATATTTTGGAATACTCATCTTAATTTTAAGACATTTAATTTCAATCATTTCTAAGCAATAATCGACTAAAGTAAAAGATTCCAGCATAGTGAAGTAAAGAACAAAATTTACTCATTTTTCTCACTCTAACAAAAAAAAAAAAATAAAAATAACACTGTGATTTTGAAATTTTGAAATTTGTATTTTGAAATACTTTTTATAAAATTAAAGACATTCAATTGAAATATATTCTGAACAATATCTGACTAAAAGAAAATATTCCAGCATAGTGGAATAAAAAACAATATTTCCTTATTTTTATCACTATCACAAAAAAAAAAAAATTTTATGATATAGCCTTTCTACAGAATGCTTGTTCCTCAAATGAAAATTTTTTTGGAGTGGTTTTATAATCAAGTTGAGCCAATTCATTTTTGACACCCCCTTAATTGGTATTTCTTCTATTGTTATTTTCCAAACCTATTTTTCTCAATAGGGTTTTTCCTTTTCCTATTTTCCCTTTGCCCTTTATAGCCCGGGGTATTCGACGTTATTACGAGGTTTCAAAGTGTTTAAGAAATTATAAAAGCACGATAAACGCCACATTTTATACTCGTTCGTCTAGCCGCGCCGGATGACGACGAGGACGCTGGGCGCAATTAGCGAATTAATCCACGATAAATTAGCGCGTCACTAGCTCACTTTTTTTTCGCTTCCTCTTGGCTCCACTTTTCTCTTTCTCACGAGCACAGCGGCTGATCTGAATCAGCCGATAACTTCAATTAACCGTCCTCTCCTTTGGTTCGTCAGTTCACTTCTTTTTCAGAATCACCCAAGCCAACATAAATAAGTCAACGAATCGGCTAGATTGATTCGACGTTATCGGACTTTCAGATTTCCTTTACGCTACATCGAGGATGTTCGATATCCGCGAACGTGAAAGCACATTTTGGAATTGTTTTTGTATTTTTAGATTGAAAAAAATGATTAAGCTTGTTTAATTACGACTTGAGGAAAACAGTTAAGCTTAATTAAAAATGAGTCTCAATCCTCTTTATTTGATGAATGAGCGTTGAAATCTGACGTTGAAATCAGAAACTAACATGCAATTTGTAATTAAAATTTCAAGGAGCTTGTCTGAAGAACATTCTTGCGTGTCAACGTAATGTCAAGACAGTTGCGGGGAAAATGCAGAAAGCTGTTGTACTTGTTTTGCTCCGTTTGCTCAGTGTGCACGAGGATTTTGCTGAATTTCTAAAAATAAAACTAAATACTGAAAACAATCGTAAGGACTGCCACAGAGACACATAAGACACTTTTAGTCATTTTTTTTCTGAATTTTATTAATTTTTTTAAAACTCTTTAATATTCTTTTGAATTCGCCTCGAATTATTCGAAATGCCCTGAAATCCATTAAATTCAATCAACCTTTTTGAATTTTCAAAAATAATCTGGTTCAAACTGAAAACCTTCAAATTCACCTTCAATTCTTATGGAATTTAACAGATTCTTATAAACTTATTCTGATATCTCCGATTTATCTACATTCAAAAGAATTGTTTTTTAATTTAGAAGTTTTGCTTGATAAATTTGAAGTATTTTGAAGTCACCTTGAATTCTTCAAAATTCTCTCCAATTTTACTAAAACAAGTAAAGTATTTATGATTGAAATTATTTTTTTCTATTCCGTTAAATAATTTTAGAATTTACACTGAATTCTTTCAAATTCTTTTGAATTCCTTGCAATTTTTTCATTCATAGTGAAATATTCTAATTCATTTGCATTTTTCTAAGTTTTAATTCTACGATCATTTATTTTTTGAAATTTGTTAAATTCACACAAATGCTATTGAATTAAACCTGCATTCTTTTTACATCAATTCTATTCATTTCGACGAAAATTTGTTGTCTTTTAACCATTTTTTGAATTATTTTATTTTAAATTCCTAAAAAAGTTTTTATTCCAATAAATTTTCCTTAATTTCAATCAAATTAGTGGAAAATTTATGATTTTTGAAATTTATTCTAACATATTTGAATTTAATGGAAATAACCCTTGATACTTAATAATTTATCTTGATTTAAAAAAATTGAATTCTTTGGTATTCTCTAGATTTTCCTAACTCTTGCTGAATAATTGTGCTTTTTTTTATGTGCTTAAACTCTTATAAATTCGCTTAATTCTAATCAATTAAATGAAATAGAATTTTTTTCAATTTTCTTTTAATTCACTCGGAACTTTTTTTAAATTACCCTGAATACACTGGAATTCAATTAAGTTATTTTGAGCTTATTTAAATTCCTTAAAATGCACTACAGTTCTCGTGAAATCAGTATAATATGTTAAATTAATTTTAAAAAATGGCAATCCGTAACTTCAGTTGCAATTTACGCGGACTTTTTTTAAATTCTGTGGAATTCCTTGCAATTTTTTTCATTTATCGTAAAATATTTTGATTGATTTGCATTTTTCTAAATTTATTGAATTTAACGATTTTTGTTTATTGAAATTTTTATTAACCAAATGTAATTGAATTGAATTTGAATTCTGTGCACACCCATTTTACTCATTTCGGCCAAAATTTGCTGTCTTTGAAAATTAAAAAAAAATGTCTCTCAAATTCCTTTAAATTCTTTTCATTTTTTGAAATTTATATAAATTTTCCTTATTTTCACTAAAATTACTGGAAAATTGACGATTTTTTAAATTTATTTCAACTCATTTAAATTTATTTGAAAATCACCCTCAATACTTAATAATTTATCCTAATTTTTAAAAAATTAAATTCTTTGGAATTCTCTTGATTATTTTAACTCTTGTTGAATTATTACGCTTTTTTCCTTCAATTCTTATAAATTCGCTCAATTCTAATCACTTCAATGATATAAACATTTTTTCAGTTTTATATATATTCACTCTGATCCTCTTTAAAATTACCTTGACTTCTTAGGCATTTTATAGAATTCTTTTGAATTTCCTTGAATGCTTTTAAATGTTCTGCAATTTTCCTAAAATTAATGTATCATGTTAAATTATCTAAAAAAAATTATTTCATAAAATGAAGTTGAAATTTACCCTGAATTCTTTCACATTCTTTTGAATTTTTTTCTATTCTTTTTTTTATTATTTACCCAAATTCTATCAAATTCACCATGAATTATTTTCACACCCATTCTACTCAATAATATTTATCCTAATTTTTGTTTGAAATAAATTTTTTGGAATTCTCCTGATTTTTTCAACTCTTGCTGAATTATTATACTTCTCTTTTTTTTTTTTTTGCTTAAACTCTTATAAATTTCGTCAATTCTTATCAATTAAATGGAATAGAAAGTTTTTTAGTTTTCTTTTAATTCACTCTGAAGTTCTTTATAATTACCTTGAATTAATAGGAGTTTTATTAAATTCTTTTGAATTTCCTAGAATTATTATTTTAAATGTCCTTCAAATTTCCTGAAATCATTGTAATATGTTAATTTAATTCGGAAAGATTTTAATCCGTTACATTCAGTTCGAATTTACCCTGAATTCTTTCAAATTCTTTACAATTCCTTGCAATTTTTTTTACTCGTCATGAAATATTTTGATTGATTTGAATTTTTTTTAATTTGTTCAATTCTACGATTTTCTATTATTTAAAATTCTCTTATTCGACCAAATGCTCTTAAATTCACCCTGAATTCTTCTTGCACCCATTTTATGTATTTCAACGAAAATTTATTGTTATTTAACATTTTTTTCAATTATTTTCTTTCCAATTTCTCAAAATTCTCTTACAATTTTTTAAACTCTCATAATTTCTCCTTAATTTCAGTAGAACTAGTGGAAACTTTATGACTTTTGAAATTTATTTTAGCTCATTTAAATTAAATTATTTGGCATTCTCTTGATTTTTTTAACTCCTGATGAATTGGTACGCTTTTGATTTTTTGCTTGAACTCTTATAAATGCTCTTCAATTTTCGTGAAGTTAATGTAATATTTTATCAAATTTTTTTGAGATATCTTAAATACTTTTAAATTGTCTTTAATTTTCCTAAAATTAACGTAGTTTGTTGAATTATTTACGAGAATTTAATTCTTTTAAATTCGGTTCGGATTTACCCTGAATTCTTTTAAATTCTTTGTAATTTCTTTAACTATTCTGAATTCTCTTTGATTTCTATAAATTCATTGGAACATTATTTATTTTCTTATTTTAATAATTTTACACGGATGAGAACTGGAATACTCCATGTTTAAGTTAAAATACAACGAATTGAAATTGGATGACTTTGGATGATGAATGGATTACTTGGAACTATATACTCTGAACGACTCCAAATTACGCCGGATTATAAATGGATTACTGCATATTAAAACTAAAATATAATGAACAAAATTTGGATTAATTTTAATTAAAAGTGGATTACTCGGAGCTATCTGTATTACAAGTGTATTACTCTAAATTACTGCTGCTTATGCCTGACTAGATTACAAGTGTATTATAACTCACTACAAATAATTAATCAGATTACTAAGGATTGAAACTGGATTACTCTATATTAGAACTGAACTAATCGGATTAGGCTGCATTAGAACTAGATTAATCCATAGTATAACTAAATTGCAATGAATCATAAGTGGATTACTTTGCATTACAATCATATTACTCTAGAGAAGTTCAATTACTCCGGATTACAAGTGGATTACTTCGTACTAAAACTGTACTAAAACGGATTACCAGAGTTGTTTTCTCTTTTAAAAATGTTGTTTTTTTTTAATAGTGGAAAGTAGACGAATCTGCAAGTCAACATTTCCCTTGCTATGAATTTTCATCCGTGAGAGATTTTGCCAGAATCCATCGATAAAATTCGAAATCTAAGATTGCTGGGTTGTTTATTTGACTTTGCACCTCGTGTTTTGGTAGCAGCGACTGGAGGAATGATAATCACTTTGCGAGCAAGCGAGCAGCCCTCGCGGAGGGTAAGGAAAGGAGGAAGGAAGGAAGGCTCGAGTATTCGAGAGCTCGCTTCTGACTTCGATTGGTTTCCACGTTCGTTCGTTCGAGTTGCCGAAAGGGTCGGCCGGGTGGGTCGGACCGACGTCGAGGCGGGTCGGAAGTCAATCTTCGCGGCCGGAAGTGGTTCACCCCAGACCCTTGCCAAGTCGCTTCCTACCACCACAACCTTTCTCGCCACACTCTTCTTCCATCACTACTCACGGGCTCCTCTAGTCGACGAGGCGCCTACAGTGCTACACCAACCAACCAACCAACCCCTAAATGAAATCCCAAAATTAAAGCCGTATATTAACCCCGCAGCGCGGTGCGGCATCTCTTAAATTAAAAAACAACATATTACGGCGATGCCAAGCTAGAGCCATACCAGGACGGCTACACTCTTATACCTACCCGTTACTTCATGAGACCGGGGTGATACTGGACTCGACCGCCATTCTATTCTCCGTAAATTGCGTTTTTAAATTCGTAGGGGGTTGGGGCACGTGTCCCGACTCGCGCTTTTACCAAACCTCAACCTGAATATATTGCTTTATCGACGTTTTCCGATACCATTCTCTCCGGCCTATTTCTTTTCAAGCCTTTGACATTTCTATTATTATTTAGATAGACCCTACTCTCGGTTTAGCGACTCGTGGTTTATTAATTCCTGGAACTGCTGCCCCATGCACTTTATCAGCACGAGAGGCGAGAGAAATTGGGTCTTTTGTCCGAAAAACGTCAGCAGAGTTTCGACAAGGCGCAGTGCGCGGGTACTCATGTGCGTAGATTGTGGAATATTATGTGTTCCAATTAGAAACGGTTCAGGTGGCCCTGACACTTTCAGTTTAATATTCCGATCTATCAATAAGACTACTTACCGAACTACCGACTACCGAACCAAAAGTCAGGTGTATTTAGAAATAGCTACTTGTAATACAATTGCGCGAAATAAGTGTTAGCGGAGGGAGTAAAACTAACAGAATGCACTGAAGACAAATGGTGCAATCACACAAACAGAAAATCCCTAGCGGACCGCGTGAACGGTAATGTTCCGCTAGATTAAAAAAATTTCAATTCTTAATTTTTTCACATATAAATAAATGTAAATAGGTGCAAATTTGCAAAAAGATAAAAAATAAAGTATTGCGTTTCATGTGAAACTGTAAATAAGTGTGAAAAAAAAGTAAATAATCCTAGCGTGTCCAGTTCCGTTCACGTTTTCCGCTAGGGATCATAAGGCCATTCTTGAGGTAACGTTCAACCAGTAATTCAATGAAGACCTTGGTTTTTATCTTGACAGTAACTCTTGAGGTAATTTCAAGGTCAACTTAAAAAAAAATAGAAACTTCTTATTTGACGTCGAGAGTAGAAAGAGCGTGAAATTTTACGTTCAAAAATGTATTCAGATCACAGGTCAGGCGTGATCTTTATGGTCACTCAAATATTATATAAACTTGAAAAATGTTTGGAAGCATCTAAGTATCGCAGATTCGGGAAATAATTCATTACGACCTTATTTGTTTTAGCAAGGTGACTATCAAGGTCACACCTGATCTATGACCTAAGTACATTTTTGAACGTAAAATTTCCCGTCCGAGAAAGCCAATGTAGGAAAATAAAAAGAACAAATAAGTTGTTAGCAACACTGTTGGAAAAATTTTATAGCAATTTCAAAAAGAAGAGAATATCCCAACGTTTCCGAAATACACCATTTTCATCATCAGCGGAAAAACAATAAATTAAATATAATGTGGAATACGTGAAATGGAAAATTTATCTCTTTGAGTGAAAAATGAACTATTCTGTTAAAAATTAATTTTCTTTAAATTTTAATAAATTTTCCTAGTAAAATTTTAAATATTATAGTTGAAAATTAAATTATTTCGTTAACTTCCTATTCCTTTTTTTTTAAATTAATATTTTTAATTGAAAAAGGAAACGGAAAATTTTACGTTCAAAAATGTACTCAGATCACAGGTCAGGTATGACCTTTATGGCCACACAAATATTATTTAAACTTAAAAAATGTTTGGAAACATCTAAGAATCGCATATTCTGGAAAAAATTCATAATGACATTACTTGTTTTAGCAAGGTGACTATCAAGGTCACACCTGACTTATGACCTAAGTACACTTTTAAACCTAAAATTTCATGCCCGAGAAAGCCAATGTAGGAAGATGAAAAAAAAATTAAATTGTTAGAAATACTAACGGACAAGTTTTATCATAATTTCAAAAAGAGAATAACATCCCAACATTTCGGAAATACGCCATTTCCATTACCAGGGGGAAACTAACACATTAAATATAATCTAGAATAAGGGAAATATAAGAATTTGTAAAAAATTAAAAATAGATTTATAAATAGTCTAATATATAAAATCAATGACGGATTAGTGACGTAAAGACGTAATTTTTTTGGAGTGAGTCAAGACAATTGTGATTCAGTTAGGTTGTTAAAAAGTATAATAAGAAAAAGAAATTTCCTAATTAAATTTCAATATTTTTTAAAGTTAAATAATAAAGAGTTAAATATCATAAATAATTGAAGGCTAGGGTCGATTAATAAGTTTTGTTATTTAACATATTTAAGAATCTTTAGGTATTGTTTTTAAGTATGAGGATGACTCCAAAAGTGACTGTCATACTAACCTATCATACCATAGATCCGAAAAAAAGAGCGCGAATTTAAAAAAATAAAAATGAAGAGATGAATTTATTAATAATGTAGAAACTCGCAAGATAAATACAATTTAACAATTCATTAATTTTTTGTTGAGTTTTAAAAATATTATTGTTAATAGTTTTGTCACAAAAATAAAGATTAAAATAATTATTATCAGTAATTTTGTAAAATGAATTAAAAGCCCTAATATTTTGTTTAATTTTATCTTGAGGAATTATTAAAAAAGTTTCATCTACATACCTAAAATAGTCAATAATTCGAAAATCTAATTTGTTAAAAATTTCAGATTCTAAATCTTGCATTACCATGTCATCTAAGTTATTAGAAACCAGAGAACCCATAGGAGTTCCAAAAGTTTGTCTGCAAACAATTTTTTTGATTTGAAAATAGGTGTTATCCATTAAAAACCTAATTCGTTCTTTAGATTTGTCCAAAGATAGTATAGTGATTTTTCCAATGTGAGACCATCTTTTTCCTATATTATCAAGAACCAAATCCACAGAAATATTAGTGAAGAGAGAAGTTTCGTCAAGAGATATCATAATGTGGTCTGAAGGAATAGTGATTTTTTCAAGTTTTTAAGACATTTTTTTAGACATTAAGTCTATAGAATTTTTATATAAAAGATTTAAGTTCAGAAAGAGCAGTGTTTAATATATTATTAAATATTTTAGCCATAGAATAAGTTGGCGAATTAATAGTACTAAAAACTAGTCTTAAAGGGAAATCCTTTTTATGAATATGTGAAGAATTTCGGGATGTAAAATTTCTTAATTTAACGTGTAGGAAACAACAAATTAGTATTGTTAAGGAAAAACCTTCTCATGAATTTTAAGAAGACTATCAATTCTGGCCAAATGTGGAATTTCAGTAATAAGATTTTTTCTCTTTTTGTGAGATTTTAAAAAACTTTTTAGTCTCCAATTGTTGATGTTTTTACAGGTTTTTCTTAGCATGGTTTTTAAGGGGTTATCTTGAATTCTTTCAACAGTTAATTTATCATTTAACATTAATTCCATTTTATTATAATAATCTTTTTTATTAGAAATGACCGTAATATCACCTTTGTCAGTAGGTTTAAAAAAGATATTGATTTCTTTTAAGGAAGATTTTAGTTTCGGCAATATTTTTAGAAATGATTCCATCTGAAAAGTAAATAAGGTTAGGTTTTTCAATGTATCGATGAGATAAGGCAAGAATTTTGTGCCATGATTCAGCTTGCCATTTATCTGGAATTTCATCAATGCTAGTTTCTACATCTTTCATTATTTCAAAAATGTGTTGTTTTTTCGAAGTTAAAAAAGTAAAACTAAATTTGTTGCCTAACCTAAGAATATCATTAACATGGTCAGGAATCTGAGTATACGTACAATTAATATTCGACGAATCAGAAATATTCGGATTATTCGAGTACAATTGTTTATGTTTGTTTATTTGTAAATCTGGATTGTTACAGTTTTTTGACGGTAAGATAATCTGTAATTTTTTCTCAAAAGAGTGATGTGTTGAATTAAGTTTAAAATTAAGCAATTTTTGATATTCAGTAATGATTGTGAATATCAGAGATTTACATTTTTCGGAATTTAAGTTGTATTTATTACCAGAAAAAATGTCATATGCGTAATTTTCTTTACAACTTAGTTGTTTTTTTATCATCTTACATTGGCTTTTTGGACTTTAAGGATTTACTTTGTGAAATCTCTCTTTTTTAGGATTTCCAACGTCAAATAAGGAGGTTTCTATCTTTAAAAAAATTTGACCTTGAAATGACCTTGAGTGTCATGGTCAAGGTCAAAAATAAATTCTTCATGGAATTCCTTGTTGAAAATTACTTTGAGAATGGCCTAAATGCCCAAAAATAAACATTTTACGTAGGGTAATATTCGGTCTTCCCGGAACTTCTTCGACATCCTGTATATATGTATTATACATATATTTGTATCTTTGTATCTTTTCTATTGAAAATTAAACTGTTTTTTTTGGCTGAAACCTAATGATCTTAGTTGAAATGTAAGTTTTTAGTCGAAATTTTTTTTTTTGTATTTTTTGTTTTTTGTTTAAAAAAACAACAGTTTGCTTGTAATTCTTCTTTCTCTTAACTGAAAAATCTTTTTTAGTCAAACGTGTCTATATTTTCGTTTAAATTTACTGTTTTTAATTTAAAATTAAAACCCTTTTTTGTTGAAATAGCAACTATTACATTAGATGTTAAGAATTAATTTTTAATGAAAATGCAACTACTTTGAAAGTTAGACTCTTGTTGTAAACCTTATTTTTTTGGGATAAAAATTCACGATTTGAATTGAAAATTTATCTCCTTGAGTATAAATTTAACTATTCTGTTCAAAATTAATTTGTTTATTATTAATAAATTTTCTTGCTAAAAGTTTAAATATTATAGGTGAAAATTAAATTATTTCGTTAAATTTTTCTGCTTTTGTTTCAAAATTAATTTTTTTAACTAAAAATTCCATTTTTTCATTTTCGCTTAATAAATTATCTCTTTAAATTCGAAATTTAGGTATTTGGATGAAAATTCCTGTAATTTGTTGCAAAATCGCCTTTCTCGTTAAAAATTTAATCCTCTTGTTTAATAATTCAACTTTTCGGTTTGTAATTCAACTATTCCAGTTAAAGATACATCATATTAGTTTTTAAAAATAATTTTTTCTTCTATAAATTCAAATATTTAATTTTTGGTTGATTACTGATTTTCTTTGGTTCATATTTATACTATTTCGTTCAAAATTTATTACTTTTGCTTAAAGATTCAGCTACTTGGTCAAATATTCATATAGTTTAGATAAAAAATTTCTTTTTGGTATGAAATTAATCTACTAGTTTGAAATTTTACCTTACTTGTTTAAAATTTAATGATTCGAATTAATATTTATTAATCTCGAGAAAAATGTATGATTTCAGTTGAAAATTAAACTACATAGCTGGAGGTCCAAATAATTAGTCGAAAATTTAATACTTCGATTGAATTCTACCTATTTCATTTCAAAATATTTTTATTTTCTTGGTTGGTAATTAATTTTTTGAACTGAAAATTACGCTATTCCTTTTTTTGTTTAAAATTGATCTTTTTTAGTTCAAAATGTAAGAAATTGTTTGCAAATTGTTTTTCTTGCCTTGAAAATTTATCAAGTTTGTTGAAAATTCTTCTTTGGTAGCAAATTTAACTTGTTTTCCCCAAATTCAACATTTTGATTGAAAGGGCCGCTATTCCAGTTAAACATTCAAAATTTAAGTTTAAAATTCATCATTTTAGGTAAAAAATAAATATTTGCAGTTAAAGATTAATTTTTGTTAAATATTTATCATATTAAGTTCAAAACTCGAATTAAATTTATTATATAAGAAACATTAATTTTACTTAAATATGCACTGAATTTGAAGTATCAGAAGATCAAATTAAAACTGGTTTAAATTACTATTTAAATTTATTAACTTTAGCGAAAGTCATAATAATATATATAATAATAAAAAATTTTAATTATAAATACGTTTAATGAATCCCAGTTTGTCCCTCGAGGATTTATTATAAAATACAAATTAGAATATAATGAGATCTCAACATTTCCTTACAGGCATGATGCTCTATTAATAATTAATGTACGACTCACTTGACATATTTAAAGAATCCCTTTAATTGAGCCCGAATAATTGAATATATTAGCCTGTTAAATATTTCTCACTATATTTACACATAATAATCTTTAATTTATATCTGCTTCTCGAGACTTGAAATATTAAACCTAAAATTTATTATTACTATTCATTATAATAGAATTACTTAACCAAATGACAGACAATATAAAATTCTTATCCAATAATTAAACAAAAATTAATGGGATTTCAAAGAATTTTCCAAACTTCATGAGGAGTTTTAAGGATTTCATCAAATTTAAAAAGTTTTAGGGTACTTTTAAGGATTTTAAAGGAACATTACAAAATTTCAAAAAGATTTTTATGGTAATTCAATGTTACAGACACGCTTTTTATAAAATGTATAATAAAACTATTTTCAAATTGTGTAAGAAGAATATAAAGTTTTTGCAGAACTTAAAAATTCCATGCGTTATGAAAGAATTTCGTTCTATCTCGGAAGATTTCAAAGGTCTCCATATAAAATTGCTAAAATTCAAGGATATTAATCTTTATCCATTAATTTAATAATTAAATTATTAATTCAATATTAATCTTAGGTTGAAACTTTAGAATTGAGTTTCATGAACATAGCTTCTTTATATTGTTTACGAAAATGAAACCAAATATTTCTTATTCAAATGAAACAGTTTAAGGAAGAAAAAATGTTTGCTCAGTCATATACAATTTATTTGAGCATTTGTTTTACAGTTAAGAAAAATTCCTTGTGAGAAAATTTGATAGCCTCTCTACAGCTCAATATCGACATTTAATTATCAATAAGGTTGAAGCCAATTAAGACATCCATTCTAGGGCCAGAAAGATTGGAAAAAAGATCCGTCATCGTCCGTTAATTTTAACTCAACAATCCCTGGCTCGTTAATCATTGTCTCCGAAGCACTTTGTCCTCTCTTTTAATTTCCAAGTTACAAGTAGCGAATCAATGGTACACATGTTCAACAGTGAAATCATTGTACGAGAAACAAATGCGCAATTTCGTGGCCGATGATGGCTTTGGACACTGTTAAATGACTTCCTGCTGATTCAGCGCTTAATTTCCTGATATCTGTGCATCCACTTTTGATTGCTTCCTTGTTATTCGTCTGATTACCAATCGTAAGGACTTCCGAATTAATTTTAAAAATTTCCTTTTCGGTTATTTAAATTTATTGAAAAAAAATCTACCCGCCAAGCGGGCACATTCTCATTGCGCGGCAGTTCGTTTTTCTCGCGAGTTTGAGCGCGCCTTGAGCGCGCAACTATTGGTTCTCGCGAGACGTGCTCGATTATGTATTTGCTTTGCGCTACTTAATCGGGCTTTATATTTTCGTACATTCTTGCTCGAACATTTTAAAATTAAGTCTTAAACCATCCTCCACTTTAATTGTTTTTTTTTTAATTATCTTTTGTTAAAAGAGAGGTAGATTGTAATTTTGTGATTGTGAACTCTCTTTTGTTAAAACTCTTTCGGCTTTAACGAACACATTCTCATAACTCATCTCGTGCTTAGCACTTGATTTTGTCTATAAGGTCAACTTTTCTTCATTATACACAACACTTTTATATAAAATATAATACATTTTTTATATAACCCTGCCTGGGATTGCTTATTCAGTTATTGAAAAATAAAGCCTTTCTCCAAAAATTTAATTTTTTTATTTTTAATCTTATTTTTTTACGATTAAAAAGAAAAACTACTTTTCATATTAATAAATTTATAGATCTTTTTAGGGCAATAACTTTTGTCTGTTAATTTTAGTTTGTACCCTGTATTGTTTTATCAACAAAAGTTATTTTTTTACTTTGAATGTTATTTTCTATGAATAAAGCAAAAAATATGTGTCCTATCAAAAATTATTTATAAAAAATAATGAGTTTTGGGTATTTTTTGGAATCGTAACTTTTGTCTATTTATTTTTTTCATAGCTTGTGTCTGTTTATTTTTTCTTAGCTTGTGTCGTGAGTCCAACATTTTTTTCTTTGTTTATTTTTAATGTTGTTTTTTACGACTAAAAACAAAACCTACGCGTTCTATTGAAAAGTGATTTACAACAAATTTGTAAATCTTTCCAGGACACGTAATTTTAGCTCATTCTTTTTTTTCATATCTTGCACAGTTTGATAAAAAAAAATGGAATCTTTTGATTTTTCATTATTTTCGTTATGATCACATTCGGAATGTTAAACTTTTCGGAAAAATTGAAAGAGTTGTTAGCATAATCTTTTGGAGATTTCAAATATTAACGTTTTCCTGTTATTTACTTTTTTCATATTCTTCATTATTCGGCTTCAAATTAATTAATTGTTTTTTATCTATTTAATTAATTAATTGTAGTTTGTTTTTTTGGATTTTGAAAATGCTCTAACTCTGATAATTTTCTTTTTATAAAAAAATTCAATAAAATAAATTGTTTAAATTTCTGAGTACTATTTCAAAAGTCATCGTGCCTACAGAATACAGTCTACAGACTACAGACAGACAAACACCTCAGTAAAAATCGTTTTTTCTGACTCAGGTGGTCTCAAAACGTAGAGATTTGATGAAAACTCACAAAGTCAAATTTTACATAAAACCAATACCAATATTGTTTCATTCAAAGTAATAAAAACTAAACTGAAAATAAAAGCACTCAAAGTGAAACTCTTGAATTTCGAACTTTGGAAATTAAAGTTCAAACGTTGTTTTATTTAACGATTTTGTGTTAAGATGCTCAATAATTTACAAGTATAAAATGGAAGCTACTAACACTTTTTAACCCAAAATTTTCATTTCTAATCCGGAATTCAAATGCTCGTTTCAACACGTAACAATAATTTTGTTGAAAAATTCAAATTTTCATTGAGAATTGCTATTCTCCTGAATCAAATCCAGTTGCAACTCAAAATTGGTTAAAAATTGAAAATTCTTTGTTCAAATCAGGAATTTTAACAGTTTTCGAAGATTTTCCTTTTCAACTAAGAATTAGAATTTTTGTAATATTTCCTGTTCCAATTCATAATATTTTTTTTTAAACATCCCTTTTCTACTAAAAACTACATTCTATTTTATTGAAAAGTTTCATGTTTCAGCTCGAAATTTATTCAAAATGTAGCAAATTCTGTTTCAACAAAAATTATAATTCTTTTGGATAAAGACGAGTTTCAACTCAGAATTGGTTAAAATTTGACAATTTCCTGCTTCAAATCAGAATTAAAATTCTTTGGAGAAATTTCTTTTTCCAATTCAGAATTTCGTTCATTTTCGAAAACTTTTAGTAATAGCTCGGAATTTGTTAAAATTAAAAAATTCCCGGGTTAAAAGTGAAAATAATTATTATTCTGGATAACTTCCAACTCTTACTGCAAATTTGTCAAATATTGAAAATTTCTGGTTCAAATTCAAGGTTAAATTCTTTTTATTGTGAATAGTTTTAAGATCCTTTAAACACTTCGAAATTTCATTTCAAGATTTTCAAAAATCTACGCGTTGTTTTAAATTTAAAAATATTATTTGAATTATTTGACAACTTTCAAATATCTTTTAAAGTTATTCGAAATTCAGATAATTGAAAAAATGAAAGATCATTTGCAATTTTCCCGGTAATCTTAAAAAATGCTAATATTATTTTGAAGCCTGTCAAAATTCTAAAAAGCTTTTAAATCTTTTGTTAAAAATCTGCCAAAATCTACATTTTGTTTTAAATTAGGCTGTGTGCTATTAGCACTGAAATTTTGATACGAATAGCTCGATATTTTCGGAACATGTAAAAAATTCGTTTATATTATTTTAAATCATTTGAAGTTTTAAATTATTTAGAAATTTTTCAAATCTTTCAAATATCTCTTCAGCTTATTTAAACTCTTTATAAGAAAAATAGGCGTTCAAGTGCCGAATCGTTGGGCACAATGAATTATTTTCTAAATCTTAAAGTGAATTCAATGTTAAAAAGCACTAATTAATTTATATTTACGTTGGAACCACTCAAAATGTTTGTTATAAAAAATCTTCGATTTTAAACACTTTTACATTTTTATTGTCTAAGCCTTTGAAACGTAATTTTCAAATTCTTTTAATGCAAATGTACGTTGAAAAATGGAAAAGGGAACATTTTTAATGTGACAGATTTTTTCATTACGCATTATAAACTGAATAATGTCGCAAGTGAAAAATATCAAAATTTAACCAATTATTTAAAAATTATTTTAAAATTTCTACAATCCCCAGTCAACAAATAAATTCTCGGTGATTTCTCGGTTTCTCGTTCTAGCATTTACCCAGATTAGGTCGTTCAAATTTTCCTTTCCCCTTTTTTAGTCGCTTACGCTATTAACTCCCTTCCCACCTCTTATACTTCCCACGTTCTCTTGTAGTCATCCGTAGTCACCCGTAGTCAGCTGTAGTCACGCTCATTCACACGCAGTCTCCCATAGTACTTTTCTAACCCTCCCCTTAATTCACTAAATGCCGTCTTATCGTTTCCTTTACTCCGCCCTCTTTCCCCCATAATTCTACTTCTCCCTCATTTTTCTCCACTCACCCTCATTTCCTTTTACGTCCCTTACTTCCCCTCGTTTGCTCTTCTTTTCCTAACTTTACCTAATGCTCCTACTTTCCTTTACTTCCCCTCTTCATTCGGAATTCTTCACTTTTCTCTACTCTCCACTCAGTTGCCCCACCCTCATCATCTCATCATAAACTTTTCCCAATTCTTTCACCCTTCATTTCCCTAACACTCTTTACTGCCCCTCTCCTTTTTCTCGGCCTTCCTCTCTTGCCTGTAGTCACCCGAATTACCATACAAAACCCTCCCCTAAGTTCCTCTTCACTCTTCCCATCATTTCCCGTACTACACCTCCAATTATTTATCCACATACTTCTTCATTATCTACTATACCCTTATATCTTTTCCCTTCCCTTACTTAACCTCATTTCGCTTCCCTTACTACGCCACAATCCCATCCTTTCCCTCAGTTTCCCTTATTCTTCTCCTTTCCTTTATATCTCCTCTATAATAATTTCTCTCTACCCACGTCCCCACCCGACTATCCGATCTCGCACTTCCTCCACTTCTTCAACATCTAAATTCCGTTACTTTCCCTGCTGTCATTCTTCTGCTATCACTACCTCCTTCTTCCATTCGTAATCACTCTTACTATCCTACCACCCTCCCCTCATTTCTTATTCTCTCTTACGATGATTTCCCATACATGCTCTTTCCTTATTTCTCTTCAATTTCCTTACTTCCTTATCACCCCTTCCTTTCACTCACTTTCCCTAATTACCCTAATTTTCACCATATAACCGAGCTGTATTATCTTATTTCGTATTCCCTAAATTATCCTCACTTTCAAAGTTCAGAAGTAAAATGTTCAGTTTTTAAAAAATCTAAGGAAATTAAAGAGCTTTCCAGATATACAGATGATTCGAAAGTATGTCAAGGGTTTTTAATAGATTTCGATAGATTTAGCGTTTTTCAGATAATTTTAATGAATAAAATTAATTTAAATCATATTTAAGGCCTACAAATTAATTTATACTTTTTCAAATTAATTTTTACATCCTCTAAAGATTTCAAGGGATTTTAAGGGATTTTAAAGGATTTTTATGAGATATACGAAATGTCAATAAGTTTCAAAGAATTTTGTAAGATTTTGAAATATGTCAAGTGATTTTCATTGCTCTTTGGAAAGTTGAATTAAATTCCAAGGGATTTCTAGCAATTTTCAAAATTTCAAGGAATTTTGAGGTATTTCCAGGAATTTAATAACATTCAAGGATTTTATTAAAACTCCAAACATTTCAAAAATTTAAAGATTTCTAGAGGTTTAAACTTTTTTAAAGACCAATTTAAAAAATAATTGAATTCAAATTTTATTTGAGAGCTTTCAAATGATTTGTACCCGTTAAAATGGATTTTTACGTTCTCCAAGGATTTTAAGAGATTTTGAGGGATTTTATAGAATTTTTAAGGGATGTAAGAAATGTCAAGGGCTTTCAAAGAGTTTTTTGAGGATTCTAAAGATGAAAAGTGATTTATAATGCACTTTGGAAAAGTCAATCAAGTTTCAGGGGATTTCTAGCAATTACAAAGATGTCACGGATTTTATTATTCTTAAAGGCTTTCAAGGGGCTTTAAAGATTTTTAGAGATTTTAAAGCTCTTTTTTAGAAAATTTTCAGAAAATGTAAAGTAATTTCTAGTGAAATTTGAAAATTTAAGTGAAATTTCCGGAGATATTTACCAATTCCAAAGACTTCAAAGGACTTTAAAGGTATTTTAAGGAATTCAACAGAAATTCCAGGATTTTATGGAATTCCAAAGATTTTTAAAGGCTCGAACTTTATTTGAGATACATTTAACGAATAAGTTTCGTATGAATTATATTGCAAAGCTTTTTAAGTATTCATATTGTTTAACGAATTTTTATGTTTTCCAAAGATATTAAGAGATTCTGAGGGATTGTAAAGGATTTCAAGGGAAATAAATAAAATATCATTGAATTTTAGGAGTAAGCATATTCTTCCTAATATCACAAATTTCATATATTTATCGGGATTTTTAACTTTTTTTTTAGAAAACTTTCATGAATTATTTTGTTTTAATTTATATTTTAAAAACTTCAAAAGAATCATACTTATATAATTAAATTTAGGAAATAAATTATATTTCATTTAAAGGGCATGCGATACAGCCAAATACCTATATTACCGACCTCACTTTATCAGTTCATTGAATATTTTTTTGAACCTAAGAACTTTTTTTATAAATAAAATATCGAGCTGAAACTTTGGAAAATGTATTAGAGTTCAATAAAGTATGTTTAGGTACTGCATTTTGGTAGGAACTTCACTGAAAATTATTTCATCTTTTTTCAGAACCTCGACATTTTTTGAACGTTCGAACTTTTTTTATACATAAAATATCGGTCTCAAACTTTGAAAAATGCAAGAGCCGAAAGAAAACTACGTGTAAGTGCAAAACTTAATGATAAAAGATGTAAAAAAAATTCAACTATCAATTCCATCGGCATTAGCCGGTAACGTTGTACACGAAAATACAAACCCTGGCGGCCACTAGACGAGGCTCTAGAGGGTTCGTATTTTCGTGTACAACGTTATCGGCTGATGCCGATGGAATTGATAGTTGAATTATTTTTTTTACATCTTTTATTATTAAGCTTTGCACTTAAACGTAGTTTTCTTTTGGCTCTTGCATTTTTCAAAGTTTGTGACCGATATTTTATGTATAAAAAAAGTTCGAACGTTCAAAAAATGTCGAGGTTCAGAAAAAATATGAACTAATTTTCAGTGAAGTTCCTACCAAAATGCAGTACCCAAACGTTCTTTATTGTACTCTAATACATTTTCCAAAGTTTCATCTCGATATTTTATTTACAAAAAAGTTCTTAGGTTCAAAAAAACATTCAGTGAACTGATAAAGTGAGGTCGGTAATATAGGTATTTGGCTGTGTCACATGCACTTAAAGTATTTTTATGGATTTGAACAATTCAAGGAGAGAAAATCAAGATTTAGAGGACCACTAATTGTTTTTTGATTTTTCGGGGGGATTTTACAAGTATCAATGGATTTCAGAATATTTTAAAAGACTTCAAAAATTTTAATGAACTGAAAAATATTTGAACATGTATCAAGAAATTTCAAGACATTCCGAAAAGTTTTGATATGGATTTTATTTAACTTTTAAGGTATTTCAAAGATATTAATGGAGTTTTTACAACAATTCCTGGAATATTTTTAGTTTATTTATCCTAATACTTATTATCCTATATTTTTTTTCTCTTTGATCTTTTTTATTGAATGAATTTTCTATTTTTTTTATTGTCTAAACCTTTGAAGTCTATTTGAAAATCTATTAATCCGAATTATTAATTCCTTAGTTGCTCCTGTTGACCGCTAGGTGGCTGCGTTCGCAGCTCTTCTCTGTAGTGGCTGAATATTTCTCACACCACAAAATTCTCTCAGATTAATTGTTTTTTACATGAAAAAACTTTCCTCTGAAAAAATTAATTGTATTAAGAATTGTTTACTATTTTAGCAAATTGCTTGCAAGAATAGTTATTGTTGCGAGAATAATGGGCAATTGAAGCAAGAACGCTGAATGAATATTACCTTTACAAATTAATTCGGTGCCTTTACTTTGATGTGCTGTAACTCTTGCTCAAACTTAAAGTTTTTTCCGACCTAAGGAAGTTTAAAAGGACAAACCTCAAACTTTAAAACACTGTATAATAAGTGGCAGTTCTGCGGTCTTAACCTAAACAATTATTATTTAATACACTTGTATCCCACAAGAAACATTTTCCTAACTTAGGTCCGCAAAGCCGCCACCTATTAGACTGTGTTCTAAATTTTAAAATTCGCTCTTCGAAACATTAGGGCAGCAAAAATTCAAGATTGACCTATATTTACAAAACATTAAAGTAAAGGAACCGAATTAATTTGTGGACCTGATATCAGTGACACAGATATAGTATCGATACTCGTCTGTTATTGATTATTCCTGAATCGGATGTGAGCCACGCGGATTACTTTGGAAATGCTCGAGTCGCATCGGGTAAGGGTACATAATGGAACTTGAAATTGGTTGGGCCTGTCCCGCCTGGGCAAGCAGCCGTACAAGCTATCGAGGGAAACGCATTCCGTGCCGAAATTGCTTCGCACTGCGCGATCCGACGGAATACAAGCTCCCTGGTTTGAGGTTAGGTTTTCGCGTCAAAAAATAGGCGGCTAAGCTAACGTGCCACAGCGCGGGGCGTTGATTAAAACCGCCGCGCCCTTGCAACATGCTTTTAGAGCAAAAGAGAGAGAGAGAGAGAGAGAGAGTGTGAGAGAATTCAAGAGGGAGAGAGGGAATATAAGAGGGAAA
>NC_046659.1:145653033-145654316 GCF_010883055.1 Belonocnema kinseyi | reverse complement strand
GGGAAAGGCGCTGCTTGCTTAATTACTAAAAGCTAATCAATTCCAGAGGAAGTAAAGTTTAAATTGCAAACTAAAGTATAGCTTTCCGACGTAAACTGCAAAGCGATATTACCGCTCGCTGCATTCTGCAATTAGCTCCGGTAAATCATTGAAAACAAATTATGGATGTTTCCGGGGCGCGTGTTGCTCCCACTCATGAGAAACGATTCTCTTTAATCGGAAAATTTCCTCGGCTTTGAGTGGTGCTTTAAAGAATTTCGATGGGAATCTCTTTCATCGAATGATATGTTTCTTCAGATTGGTTTTCAGTATCAATGGTTGAAGGGGCTAACAAGAGAGAAAATGAATTGATAAAAAGAAGTTTTTACGGGATGCACTAGTGCTGAATAAAACTCTTAATAGGTTTATTGGAAAACGTTACCAGGTTACGAGAAAATTTAAGAAGAATTTTTTTTCACTCAAGGCACACGTTCTTTGAAATTTGGACGGTAATAAAAAATCCAATTTTTTGTTTAAAGTGAGAATTGTATGATTATGAGAAAATGATAGCGCAAGTCTTTTCTCGATCGAGGCGCACGTTTTACTAACCTTGAACGGCGATAAAAAAACTAAATTTTTAGTTTTAAAAAAGTAGGAATTTTTGGGTTTTGCCCACTGATCTGCTGAATTAGCAAAAAATAAATTTGATTAAAAAATATTGTCAATTTACAAAAAAAAATGATGGTGGAAGTTTTTACATAATCGAGGGGCATGTTTTCTTAACTTTTAATCAGTGATAAGAAACTCAATTTTCAACATAAAAAACAGAGGAAATCTTTATTTTCTAGCCACTGACTAGCTGAATCTGCAAAAAATAATTTAATTAAAAAAATATATCCAAGTTACAAGAAAATGATGGTGGAAATTTTTTCTCGCTCGAGGGGCACGTTTTATTTGCTTTGCACTGTCATAAACGACTCAATTTACAATCTAAAAAAAGTGGGAATTTTTATTTTTTAGTCACTCGTAGCTAAACACGTTCAGAAATTTTTGTGGGGCGCCGGTCGGGCACCGACCGGGAAAAATGTGGGCCCGATGGGGTAATCAGTCTAGCGCCAGACCGTAAATGAAACGCCCTAACGATCAGAGCCTTGATATGGGCATCCAAATGGGGGCCCGATATGGCCCCAATAATTTTTTATTTTTATAATTGGTAAAATTTCAAAAGTTTTTGTATTAATATTTGATCGAATTTCTATTTTACAAAACTTCAATTTTGTAATGTTCTACGTTATATATACTCA
>NC_046659.1:145651428-145652933 GCF_010883055.1 Belonocnema kinseyi | reverse complement strand
ACTGCTTCAGCTAATATTACTTCATGAAACTTAGGCGATTTCAACACTTTTCCTGTTATTGACAAGCACTGTGAACGTCGAATAGATAAAATGGCCATTTTTTCGTCATATCTGTTTGTTTATTTATAAAAAATTGAAAACCTAACTGAAAAATCATGCTCGACAACTCTCTTAGAAATCTTAATAGCTTTTTAAAATTTTTTTGGTTCAAATCGCTTAATATTTGTGGGCTGTACGTTTTTTTTGAACCAAAAATGGAATTTTTTACCGACTGTGGGCCAGAAATGTGAGAATGAGATCATATGAACTCCCACCTAACACAACGCTACTGAAGGTTGTTTGAAATTCTCAGCATAAAACACTAACCTGCTAGGACTCTTAGTTGAAACTAACCGCCTCCCACCCCCGTCCCCAAACCCTCGTTAATCGAAGTTTTGTTGGTCACTAAGATAGGCATTTAATTTAGAAGTTGAAGAAAGGTAAGGCTGGTGTTTCGACCGTATGTGCTACGTTTACATCGTAAAAATAAAATTGGAAATAAGTAAATTCAGTTTTTGGAAAACCGGCAGATGTTGCAGTAAAACGTTTAATAACAAACTTTTTTAAAGAATGCGCATTTTTTCAAAGAGACAATGAAACTATGTCTGTTTTAATAGCAATGCATGTAATGAATTGAGGGGTTACGTGCAATAACCAGTTATAGAATTCTGGCGCTCCGTTTGGTTGGCCCCTGGAAGCTTGTAAAAAATGTTTCGAATTTTAATTTTGAAAACATGTATTTGAATAGGAAATTTAATTGCGCATCTTTTTTTCTTCATAAAAAAAATTTTAGCCCTTGTAGTTTTCGAAATAAATAGGAAAAACTATTTTTTCACCAGACCAAAATTTAATTACATTTTTGACTTCAACTCACGCTCAGTCACTCAATTTTGAGAATTTCGTAATAAAATTCACAGGCATAACGCATTCTAATGTTCTTAGAGTAACTGTGTAGGTTAAAAGTTCTAATAATGACATAAGAATAAGGTCATAATTTTTTTTATAACGTTTCAAAAATTGGACATTGATACTTTCCAGCGCTTGGGGAGTCAAGCGAATTTTGAGCAAGCTGAAAGTTCCAGCGGGAAGGTTGTTCAAAAATGAATAAAGAAGTTTTCTGGAAAATATTGCTTTGATTGATTTAGCGGTTAACAAACTATGATTGTTTTACTTCGAGAGCGGTCGGTGCTCGCGCGTAGGCTAGTCTGCGCTCGGGTAATCGAGTGCAACCGGCAGATCGTTGAAGGCGCACAGTGAAAATTAAATAAGTACTAAAAAATGATGTTTTCCTAACAATATATTCGATTTTACTTTTTAGGCTTATCGACTACTGTATACAATAACATTAGAAATACATGCTGAAGTAGATAAATGTACTTTAGTCCTCATCAGATGAAAGAACATTATCATCTACTTCGTTATCGTTCGTGATTGAGGCGAAGTAATCGTTGAAAAACGCTTGTCCT
>NC_046659.1:145649368-145651328 GCF_010883055.1 Belonocnema kinseyi | reverse complement strand
TTCTCTGTACTTTACTTTCAATATTTTCATGACATTTCTTTTTGCAACAAGATTCGACAGTCTGAAAATCTTTACTTGGAACAAGCTTTTGGGATACAGAAATGTATTCTTCGCCCTGCAAAAAGAAAGAAAAGTTACGAATACTATATATCCTTATTTCTTTTTTCTACGGAAGTACAGAATTAATATACAATATATTTACTGTGTCATTTACTCCAGAAAATAGTAACTTTATACGACTTACAGGGGCAAAATGATTAAAACAAATAAAAATTGTTTAAGTAATGACTAAATATCTCGAGCAAGAAATATTATTCTTGAAATCTATCAACTATAGCATTTATCCCAAAAAATAATAATTTTTCACGATTTACAGGCGGAACAAAAAATTATTTTAACAAAAAGTAATTGCTTAGATAATTCAAAATTAGTGATAAAGTATTTGGAAACTGGTCACTTATCGAATAAAAATTATTCATGTTGAAAAAGTTCCAAAAAATACCGTCTTTAAGATGACTTTTACATAAAGCTTCTATTTTGCATTTTTTGGGGCATTTTCCGGGCATATTACAAGGGCATTGTGGGAGTCAACATTGAAATTTATTGATTAAAAATTATTCCTTGAAAATTTCTTAAGAGGTGACTTAACTTTAATTTACAAAAAGTTGATAAGAAGTACTATTTTTGTCTATTTTTTCGAAAACCAAGCTTTTCCCATATAAAAAACCACGTTAATTTCACGGGTTAATGCTGAAAATTTGAAAAAATGCAGAATTTCTTTTTCCGTTAAACGAACAAATTCGGTGGATCGATCACCAAAAATGGAAAGTCGAATTTTTACAGGTATAAATTTGGACCACCATTTATTATTTTTAATAAATAATGTATATTACGTCTAATATTAATTATATAATATTAATATATATGAGTATTATATTGAATATATTTTGCAAATTATTTCAAGTTACATTACAACGTATAATAAAATTCATATACATTCGTATGCTAAAAGTATTATATTAAGTATATACGCTTAGCGCGAAAAACACTTTTTTGAGATATTTTTTAATAGGCTCTGTAATTTCTTTAAATGTGCACTATGCAAAGAAACATGCAGAAATGACCACTTTGTTTACATTTTGTACATTGTGGCATTTCAAGGTCTCACAAGCATAGCTTTGTTTACATTTTTTTGGAAACAAAGCAGAATGCACTATGAAAAACTGCCCTTAATAAATCTAGTTTTCCTTATTTTAAACTTTGAAGAATTTCTATCTATAACCGGTTATTGCACGTAACCCCTCAATTGTAATAATATACGTTTATGGAAATGATATAAAAGTTGAGATGCAAATTCGAGTGCGAAGAACGAGATGCGTGATGAGAATGTATTCGTTAAAGCCGAAGGAGCTTTAACAAAAAAATTCACTATCACTAAATTACTGTTGTCGATGTTTTGACTTTAAGTTTTAAAAAATCTGTGCACTCAAGGAAAACATGTCCCTCTAGCGAGAATAATTTCCCCCCTTTATTTAATTAAAACCTCTGAATGGCTGAAAATCATATTTTCACATAAAAAAATTTAATTAAATTTTGCAGCGTGATTCAAAGTTTATAATTTGTGTCCCTTCAACGAGAAAAAAAGTGCCCCTCCAATTCATCGAAACCTAAAAATGTTTTTTTTTTATAAAACTTTCTTAGCGTAAATTAAGTATCCAGTTGATCGAGAATTTGTATCGAATTAGCGCCTCACTGGCCCCTCAAATAGGAAAAACAATTCGTCTCTGTTTTCTTCAGACGTAATTATATTTTTAAATCAAATATTATTTTAATCATTCACCTAGTTATTGAAAATAAAATACAGATTACCGCATTTATAAAGAATTATAAACTGAGCCAAAGAATATTAAAAGAATATTAGAAGATTCAAAAATATTGATAATTAAAATTGATTTGTATA
>NC_046659.1:145605096-145649268 GCF_010883055.1 Belonocnema kinseyi | reverse complement strand
TTTAATAAACAAATTATTTTTTGAAAATTTTTTAAAAATAATTTTCCATAATCATACTATTTTCTAGTTATATTGCAAGAGACATTTTATGAAAAAATGCAGTAATCAGGCATTTTTCGACAGAAAATTTTTTTTTTCGATGTACATTTTTTTTAATTCGTAACTTTATGATATTTGCAGAAAATTCATAATTTTTTATTAATCTTATGATCTTTCAAACAAATGCATTATTCGGGCATTTGTCGGCAGAAAAATTCGGCTTCTTCAATGCCAAATTTTTCAGATGAAAAACTAATAAGAGTTTCAGCAAAATTCATAATAAGTTGATAAACTTTATTATTTCTTCAAACAAATTAGATAAACAAATGCATTAATCAGGCATTTGTTTACAGAAAAATTCGTTTTTTTCTATGTCAACAGTTGTAATTAGAATGTCGAAAAAAATCAATTTTCCATCGACAGATGCTCGAATAATGCATTTGTTTATTAAATTTGTTTTTAAAACTATATATAATTTATCAATCCATTGTAAATTTTGTTAAAATCATCATGAGCTTCCAAATTAAAACGACTGAAATCGAAAAAAAACTAATTTTTCCGTCCACAGATGCCAGAATAATGCATTTGTTTATTAACTTTGTTTTTAAAATTCATAAAATGTGTCAAATTATTATAAATGTTGCCGAATTTATTATGAAGATCCCAATTAAAAGTCTGATATTGAAACAAAAAAGAATTGTTCCGTCTATGGATGGCCTAATAATGATTTTGTTTATTAAATTTTTTTTTAAAAAATCTTGAAATTGATACAAAAATTATTAATTTTGCTGATATTGTCATGAAGTTCCCAACTGAAAAGACTGCCAGTGAAAAAACTGAATTTTTCTCTCGACAAGCGCCCAAATAATACATTTTTTATTAGATGTGTTTACAAAATCATAAGATTAATCAACAAATTATGAATTTTAGTAAAATTATCATAAATTTCCGAATTGAAAAAAGAGACATAGAAAAAAACGAATATTTTTGTCGAAAAATGCCTGATTACTGCATTTGTACAATAAATTTGTTTATAATATAAACAATTATAATCAGAAAAGAAATTTTCTTACATAATATTGATTCAATTCCAATTTCTTGCAACATAACTTGAAGAAAATTTGTATTTATGGAAAATCTTAGAAAACATGTTTTCAACAAATAATTTGTTGATAACAAATTTTTTTTGTGTATTTTCTAATATTGGAATATCCTTAAATAATGATATTTTATGCAACTTAAGCGCTTTTAACCATTATCCTATTATTGACTAGTACCGGGAATGTGAACTAGAAAAAAGGCCATTCTTTCGTCATATTTGTTAATCTATAAAAAAAATTGAAAACCTAATTCAAAAATGAGGCTGGAAAACTCTCTAAGATATCTTATTAGCTTTTTCCCCATTTTTCTGGTCGAAATTGGTAAAGATTTCTGGGCTGTACGTTATTCTGAACGAAACCAGTCATTTTTCTTCCCAATGTTCTGTTTTTTTGTTTGAATCGTGAAAAATTGCATTAAGAACATTAAAAAAAGTAAATTTTTTGAAAACCCACACACGAGACGAATAGGAAAATTAAAAAACATAAGTTTTGATGAGAATGTGCCCACGCAGCGAGCTGATTTTTTATTGTTAATATCGCGTTTCACGATTAAAACACAAAATACAGTTGCTATCGAAAAGTTATCCATAACAAATTTGTAGATCTTTTTGAAATGTACAATTTTTGATAAGTAATCTTTTTTTAAACCCATTTTAACCGCAAAATGTAATTTTTTATTTTTCATTTTTTTTATCCTTTAAAATTTTGGTTTTATAAAAAAAGGCATTAGGATAAATTGTTCGTCTGATTGAATGCCATGAATAAAAAACTAAAATCTACGCCAGACGCACATACACATACACACACACAGAAAGACATATTCGTAAAAAATGTTTTTCGGATTCAGAGGGTCTTAAAACGTGGACATTTGACAAAAACGGGGGGAGAGGTCAATTTTTACACAAATCTAATACCTTCTTTTAATGAGAATGTAAAAATATGATTAGATTTGAAGCAAATGGAGAAGGAAGTTTTTTTCGCTATAGGGGCACAATATCTCTACCTTAGACAGTGATTAAAATTCCAACTCTCAATTCAAAAAAATTAAGAGCTCACTATTTAGCTATTTAGTTGCCGCTTCAATCTGAAAAAAAATAATTAGAAAATATATTTTTGTTTCGATAAAATGAAGGGGAAAGTTTTTTGTTTCCCTCGAGGAGCACTTTTCATTAACCTTGACAGGTCTTCAATAATCATTTAATTTTCAGTTTGAAAAAAATTAAAAAGAACTATCTAGCTATTGAGGCTCTGAATCGATACAAAAAAATTTCAAAAAAAAAAAAAAAAAATTTTAGTTACCGATAAAATAGAGGAGAAAGACTCTTCTTGATTGTGGGGCACGTTTTATAAACTTTGAACGATGTTAAACAATTTCATTTTTAATTTTAATAAAAAGTGGATGATTTAATTCAAGAAACAAAAATGTTTTAGCCATCAAAAGCGATTCCGGTTGATGCGATTGCGCATCTGGAAAAATTAGGGAAATTAAAAAAATTGTTCTATAACATTCATAAAGAACAAAGTTTGTCCACTTGTGAAATTAACTTTACAAATACGAAAGTGAATTACTTTGTTGAAAATTCAACAAGCTTGTCAAAGTTGAAAATTAAACTAATTTGTTGAAAATTCCTCTCTCGGGCTTGCAAACACAAGAATTGAAATGCATTTATTTTTCTTTTTTGACTAAAAAAATGTTTCCGTTTGAAAATTCATCACTATTTCTGTACAAAATTTTATCATTCAACTAAAAATTAAATTACTTTGCTTAAAATACAACAATTTTATTCAAAAGTAATTATTTTTGGGGGAAAAATCCATTTGGTTGTTGTTAAGCATTCAAAGGTATGGTTGAAAGTTAATCTTTTTTAGCTGAAGATTAAAGTATTTTGTTCAAAGTTCGTTTTCTTTATTTAAATAGAAATTATTTTTATCTTCAATAAATATTGTTTATGGTTAAAATATGAAGTATTGCATTTTTCATTAAAAATTCATTTTTCAGGCTGAAAAATCTACAACTTGGTTGAAAATTGAACTAATTTCTTGAAAAATAATTTGTTTCATTGAAAGTTCATCATTTTATTTGAAAATTATATTTTTTTGACAAAAATTAATTTATGTGACTAAAAATTTAACTATTTTATTTAAAATTTAACTGAGAGGTTAAAAATTCATATTTTTATTGCAAATTCATACTCCTGGGTTACAAAATTATACCGTTTTGTAGAAAATTTGTTCTTTTATTGAAAATGATTACGAATAAATGAAAATTTAATTGCACCGTTTTTGGTTAAGCATTGATCTTTTTTATTTTTGAAATTTTATTTTCTTTCGGATGGAAGTCGATGTTTATTGACTGAAAATTTAACTACATATTTTGTTGAAAAAATGCTTGGTTAAAAATTAACTTTTTTGTGAAAATTTATTTTTTTTTGTTAAATATTTATATTATTGGGTTGAGAATTCTACTGATTTTTAAGATAAATCTTTTTTCGATTTAAAAATTTGACACTGGTAGAAAACTCAACTTTTTTGTTAAAAATTATAACATTGTGCAGAAAATTAATTTTTGTATTGAAATTGAACTCACATAAATGAGAATTTATTTCAACAATTTTTGGGATATAAATGGATTTTTCGTAGTTTACCAATTCCACTATTTATTTTTAAATTTATAAAACTACTATCACATCCATTTTTTACATTAGCCAGTAGAGACGAAATATTTTTGTTAGCAAACTGAACCATTTGAATACAAATTTAAACATGGTTATTTAAATTCATGTTTTTGGTCGATAAGTCGTCTTTTTAATAGATTATTAATCTTTTTTGTTACAAATCTAACTACTTGATTAAAGATTGATGTATTTTGTTGAAAATTCGTCTTTGTTGCTAAAAAATCAATCTTTCGCGTTGAAAATTCGTTTTTGTTTTAATAATTTTTTTTTTAAACACTATACGTGCTAAAAAGTAGAAATTAAAATGGATTATTTTCTTTTATTTGTGATTTTAATTAATGATTTTCCCTGTTCATCTTAAAGCTGTAAAAGTAAGATAATTATGATATAAAATATAGAAAATTACGTTTATTTGGAAAATTTTTAACTTTAGTAAAACTGCTTTTTAATCCGTAAATTATGAGTCCCTGGGTGGACGTTATATTCTGATGAGATTTTAGGAACTTATCTCGTTTTGAAGCTCTTTCTCAATTTTTCTCTTTTACTATACATGGAATATTTCAAAAATACCTTTTCATTCGACCAGTCTACTAAATAAAATTTTTTCAATTTTGGGAACAAGTTCTTAATTATTGCAACGTATCAGTGAGGGGCGATTCTGATTAATTCGCCGTTATTTATAACTGGTAGCGCACAATGGTGCTGAATAATGTATAAAATTAATTAATTCGATCATTTAATGGAAATTCGAAAATGCGATGCGATTATGCAACGCCCAGACGGTCTATCTATTTTTCGTATTGATCTTCCTTATAAATATAATGTCTTTATAATTACATCGTTCAGTCGAATTTTCATTTTTTTTAAATTCTTAGTTAATAAAAAAAATTCAAGAAAAATGTTAAGTTTCCTAGCCAAAAAAAGGAGCTTTTAGTTCCATGAAATAGTTGAATTTTTGACGTAATAGTGGAATTATGAACTAAAGGAATAAAATTTTACCCAAAAAGGTTAATTTTTTACTGAAGCAGACGAATTTTTATAAAACAACCATCATTTTTTAAAATTGGCTGTATTTTTAAACAAAAAGATCAATTCTCTGACAAAAACGGTGACTTATAATTGTTAATCTTTGTATGATTTTTAAACAATAAGGACGAATTTTCTACAAAAATTTTGAATTTTTAACGAACAAGTTTATTTTTAAGTTGAAAGAATTCATTTCATTAAAAAAAGTTAACTGATTTAGTTTAATTCAAAACCAACAGATTAATTTTTAAATAAAAATATCCATCAAAAAAAAATTGGAAAAAATTAGTTTAACTTTCAATTAATAAGTCGCAATTTTTTACAGAATAGTTAAATTTTTAACCAAGAGGATTACAATTTTCTATAAAAAGTCAATTTTTTAACAAAATACATTAATTTTTAACAAAAAATTATACATTTTAAACCAAACCTATTCTAATCCAAAATAGAATAGTTAAATTTGAATTTAAAAAAATGAATTGAACATTTTTTAAACAAATATTCTACAAAACCTTTAAATTTTAAACAAAAAAGTTTATTATTAACCTATTATTTAAATTTTCAACCAAATAGTAAAATTTCGTGTTAAAGGAATGTATTTTAATACAAAAAAGTAATTCAAAAGTAGTTCCACTTTCAATCATTGAGTTGTATTTTGAACCTAAAATGACGTATTTTCCAAAAACTTGTAGCAATTGAGATGTAATTAAACCAAAACTATTTTAATATTTCGATATATAAAAAACATTTAAATTGAAACAAGAAGTAAAATGAAATATTTGAATCCTTCGATAAAAAATATCAATTTTGAACAAAAAATTACACATTTGAAACCAAATCTATAAGAGTTAAATTTTCAACTAAGAGGATTCATTTTCTATGAAAAGGACGGATTATTAACAAAATACAATTTTTTTCAAATAAATTTTAAAATTTTAAGCAAATTTCATCAATGTTTTTACAAATTAATTGAACTTTCAAACGAACCACTAATAATTTCTAACTCAAAATGAAATGGTTAAATTTCAATTTAAAAAAAAATGAATTACAAATTTTTTCAAACAAATTTTCGAGAAAACTTTAAATTTTTAATTAAATAGTAAAATTTAGAGTTAAAAGAATTAATTTTAATTAATAAAAAGTTCATTTACCTGGTTGAAGTGTTAAACCAACAGATTAATTTTTGAATGAAATTATCAATTTTTAACAAAGGTACAAAATTAATTTTGAGGAAATAAGTTTAATATTTATATTTAAACCAAAAATATTTGAATGTTTTAATATATAAAATACATTTGAATTAAACTTACAAACAAAACTAATGTTTGAAACTTTCGCTAAAAAATATCAATTTCCAACCAAATAGTTGCAGAAAAAAAAATTAATCAATTTTCTACCAAAACAGACAAATTTAAAAGAAAAATCATAAGTTTTTAACTGAATAGTTAAATTTTTATCCAAGAGGATTAATTTTCTAGAGAATGTCGATTTGTAAACGAAATAAATTAATTTTTAACAAAAAATTATACATTTTAAAACAGAACTGTTGGAGTTGAATTTTCACCCTATTTTTCTATAAATAGGAGAGATTATTGATAAAATACATACATTTTCAACTAAATAGTTGAAGTTTTAAATTAACAACTAATCACTCATACCGTTTGAATTGTCAAACAAAATAGTTCAATTTCGAGTTGAAAGAATTAATTTCGATAAAAAAAAGTTAACTAATTTAGTTTAATTTTAAACCTATAGATTTACTTTGAAGAAAATTATCCGTTTTTAACAAAATAAAAATAAATTAATTTTGAAGCAAGTCGTTCAATTTTCTATCAATAAATTGAATTTTCAACGTAAAAAAACATATCTCTCAAAAACTTGTGACATTTTATATATAATTCAACCAAAATTATTTCATCATTTTAATATATTGGAAATAGTTTAATTGAACCAAACACTAAGAATTTTTAACCAAATATTTCAATCCCCCGCTTAAAAATATTAATTTTCAACAAAATAGTTGCATGATTAACTAAAAAAAAAGATAGATTTTCTACCAAAAAGGACTAATCTCATTTTACATTCTTAAATTAAAAAATTCGTAAATGTTTAATCAAATAGTTCAATTTGTAACCAAGAGGATTAATTTTCTATAAAAGGACGATTTTTGAGCGGTATCCATTATTTTTTAATGAAATAGGATACATTTTAATCTAAAACTTTGAGATTTATAATTTCAACCAAGAGAATTCATTTTCCATGAAAAATGACGAATTATTAACAAAATACATCAATTTTCAACCAAAAAGTTGATTTTTTGACAAATTTCGTCGATTTTTTTACGATATATTTGAGCTTCTAAATTGAAAACGATTAATTTTTAACCATAACTGGAATATTTGAATTTTCATTACAAAACATGAATTTTACATTTTTTTAAACAAATATTCTACAAAAGATTTAAATTTTTAAACCGAAAAGATGAGTTTTCCATAAAATATTTAAAATTTGAACGATAAAGTTAATGTTCAACCAAGAATTTGTACTTTTCACCAAATAGTTAAATTTCGAGTTCAAAAAAAAATTATTTTAAACCAATCAAAACTGCCCCATAATGTTGCTTTACTGTGAATCAAAAGATGAATTTTTAATGATATTATGAATAGATGTTTGAATCATCCTCCAAAAAATATCAATTTTAAACAATCTAATTGCTTAAAAAACCAGATTTCTACCAAAGGTGACCAATTTTCGATCAAATCATTAATGATTTTCTATAAAAAGGTAAAATGATCAATGAAATACATTAATTTCCCACTATAAAGGACAAATTTTCATAAAAAATCATATATTTAAATTTTAATTAAAAAAATTAATTTAATCACCAAAAAACAAATTATCAACATAAGAGTTAAATTTTCAACTAATGAAATGCGTTTTTAATTATGGGCCGCAAAGAAAAAAAGTCTAGAAAATTACTATTCTATTTTTGACTACGTATAAAACGTTCAAAATTGAACGATTTGGTTAAAAAATCGGTTTTTTTGGCTGAAAAATCCTTGTTTCAACTGAATATTTAGCTTTTATATTTTCGGTTTTAAATTGGTTGTTTTTAGTCTAAAATTCTATTATTAAATTTTCTACTGAGAATGTATCTGTAAAAATTTTCTGTATTTTTGACCATTGAACTTTTATAATAGAAATTAATTTTTTAAACTAAAAATTAATATTTTTTATTTAAAAATTTAACTATTGCAGTATTGGTTAAAAATTGATCGTTTTAGTGGAAAATTTCACAATTTATTAAAAAATGTACTTATTTTGTTGTAAAATTGTGTCTTTTTTGCTATAAATTAATTATCTTCATTCGAAACTGCTTAGTTGAACATCTGCCTCTTTGATTAAATATTTATCTATATTGTTAAAAATAATTTTTTTATTTGTTAAAAATTAATGTTCCAACCTGCTCATTTAACTATTTCTTTATTATTTAAAAGCTAATCTCTTTTTTAGCTTAAAATTCAACAATGTGGTTGTAAATTAATGTATTTTGTTGTAACTTTGCCTTTTTGGTAGAAAATTGATTTTATTTATTGAAACTATCTATTTTTTGTTTGTTGAAAATAAATTTTTTAACTAAGAATTTAACTGGCAAATTTTAAATCTTTTTTTATTACAAAATAATTATTTTTTGTTTCTTAACGCATCTTAAAAAAATTAGTGTGTTTTGGTTGAGAATTCAATTAGTTTAACAAAAATTTATTTTTTGTTCTTAAATTAAAATGCTTTTTTTATATATAAAATAAACACGTTTTTTGGTTGAAATATCTACTATTTATTATATTTTTTGTTGAGATTGATTTTTTTTAGTTGAAAATTCATGTTTCTTTTTTTTGAAATGAATGTTTTTGGTTTAAAATTTAACTATTCTCGCTGAATATTCAACTTTCTAGTTGAAATTTCAATTTTTTTATGCACACTTAACTAAAAATTCAAAGTTTTTGTTAAAAATATAATTATTTTTTTGATAATTGATTTCGTATACGATTTATCCGTTTTAAATAAAAAGTCACATGACTTCTTCAAAATTTGTCATTTTTTTCTCGAAAATTCAACTATGTGTTTATAAATACAACTGTTTGGGGTTAAAGTTTATTCTATTTTGTTTAATCAACAATTGAGTTAGAAATTGAAATAAATAGTTTGTTGAAAATTCGTTAATTTAGATTCAAAATTTAACTATTCCGTTGTAAATGAAATGATTTGATACAAAATAAATTTTTTTCGTTTAAAATTAAACTATTTGTTTAAAAATTCATCTTTGTCGTTTGAAAATTTAACTATGTGATCAGAAATTCAAACATTTGTTGAGAACATAACTATTTTGTTGATAGATTTTCTGTTTTATTAGAAAAAGAATTTTTATTAGAAAAAGAGCGAGTTTGACTCGCGCGTGCGCGTAGTATATCTGTGTGCGTTCTCACGCATTAACTCCGAAATCTAGCGTTGTAGACGCGGATGCTCGTTCGTGTTCGTATCTATGGAGCATACGTTCTTTAACTTCTTGTATCTTTGGAGTTTTAGCGTATTTTAATGAAAACAAAATATGCGGACTTGAAATCATAAGCGTTACTTATGGAATTGAATATGGTACCCTCTTTCCTTGTTTTAAAAGCATTTAGGTTGTAAGTCTGTGAAATTAATATTTTTGTATTTGTTGGTTTTTATTTTAGACCTTTATAAACTAAACTCAAAAAACAAATTTGGGCTTAAAAAGGGTTAGTATGGTGGGTGTTTTTATTTGTGAAGTCACTCTAGGGGCTTCAAGCTTTGATCTGTGACGAAGAAGAGGAGGATTCTGACAAGTTTTCAAAAAAGCCTGACGCAGATTTTGGAGCAGCTTTGAAGCCCAAATTCCAGTAAAATTTTTTTTCCAAACAATTCTATTATTACAGTTAAAGTCGTTTCCGGGGCGCATATTGTACGAAAGCTTCCTGCCGGCGAACGGCGAAACAAGCAATAAAATCAATGTCGTTACTGGCAATTCAATTCGCAAGACACATTGCACAATTTCACATACAATTTTACGGCAGAACAGCCAGGAGTCCTATTTACTTCGTAGGTCTCCTAAATCCCTGGGAATGCGATACAATAATATCGCCAAGATCGATGCATTCTCCCCTCTCCTCTCCGTAAAAAAGCCCCACGAGAGTGGTAAGGTTCGGAAATAAAATTGGATAGCACCAACATCCCTCCTGTTAATGGAGAAAATTAATTAGGAGCATATACGACTATTGGCCAAATACAATAATTTTTAACCCTGAAAGGTAATATCCAGGTCTCTGGAGTCAGAGTCTTTTCTGATGAACTGCCTTTGTTTTATTCCATGTAGCTGGAACAGAACAAAGAAGCTTTCATTGCCATCCAGATCCATAAAATTCTGTCTATCCTTTAGTGAAAGAAATTATTCTTTGCGATAATGTAGGTTATGTGAAGTGTAGAAAAATTTGGAATAAGGCAGCATGTGAAAAGGAAAGGGTCGAAAGGGGCAATTTGGAAGATTAAATATGAGAAAAGAGCGAGAGTAATGGAAAACGGTATGTTTTATTGAATGAAAGAGTTTCTGCATGCCAATTGGAGGATGCTTCTAACAAGCAATCTGATGATTAAATGTGCCTTGGAGATGGGAGCGTTTGCCGTATCAATTTCGATCAGCATATTCAATCAACTGGATATAAAGATTGCTGGATTTTATTCTCACATAAAATATTGAATAAGATTCCTGTAGAATTTTTATTTCCAATCTGGCAAGTATACATGGGTATCATAGTAAGTGGTCGTCCATAAACTATATTTTCAATTTAAGAGGGTGGGGGATACTAAAAAATAGGGTTGGTTGCTTGATAATTTTGAAATAAATTCTACCATTTGGTTGAAAATTTAATTATTTTGTTAAAAATGGTCAACTTGGTTTAATTTAATAATTGATGTTAGTGTGTCGACCAGGGTTATTAATTAATTAAATTTATGATGTTAGATGTTGCTTATCAATGTCCAAGCAACTTTTGAGAAAATTTCTGAAGGCAAATTTTTTCTCGTCTCTCTGGAAAAGAAATATTTTTGACAAATAATCGGCAATACTTAACATGAAAAATTAATTAACTTGGTTTTATGTTAAACTACTTTGTTAAAAATTTAGCTTTCCGGTTGATTGTTCCTCTCTTTGGTTTAAAATTTCACTATATCGTTAAAAATTTGTTTACGTTTTAGTTGAAATTAAATTTTTGAAAACTATTACATTTGTAATCGAAAATTTATTTATTTCGTAAAAAAACTTTTCATTGTTGAACATCGATTTATTTTCTAAAATTTCCTGTTTTATAGTATAAACTTAATCTTCTTAATTTAAAATTCGTGCATTTTGTTAAGGGTAAACTATTTTGCTAATAATTAATTGATTTTCTTCCGTTAAATTCAATTGTATTTTATTTCGAAAGTATATAGATTTGGTTTAAATATCGAATATTGCAGTGTTCGTTGTTCATTCATCTTTTTGCTTCGAAAATTCAACAGCTTTGTAGAAAATTCGTCTTTTTGGCTTGAAAATTCCAAAATTCATCTTTTTTATGTTAAAAAATAATTTTTAAACTAAAAATTTAACTATTTTATTTTTTTATATAAACTGATCTTTCCTTGTTGAAAGTTTATCTTTCTTAGTTTAAAATTCACTTATTTGGTTAAGAATTCATCTTTCGTGTATAAAATTATTCTTCTGCTTAAAAAATGTATCTTTTTGCCTATGAATTCAATTATTTCGTTTAAAATTTGAGTTTCTGGTTCAATGTTACTGGACAAAAATTGTTTTTCTTTTGTTTGTTTAAAACTGATTTTTATACTAAAAATTTAACCATTCCATTTTTGGTTGAAAACTTATCTTTTGTTTGTGCATATTTTATTATTTGTAGTTTAAAATTCAGTTATTTTGTTAAAAATTCATCTTTGCATAGAAATTTAATCCTCTGTTTTGAAAATTCATCTTTTTCGATTTGGCTTCAATTATTTTCTTTAAAATTTGCCTCTGTTGGTTTATTGTAACAGGCGAAAAATTGTGCTTTATTTTATTTAATTTTTGAAGTAAAAATTTACCTATTTTTTTTTATTGAAAACTCATGTATTCTTTTTTAATTTTATCTCTTTTAGTCGAATATTCAGCTATTTTGTGGAAAATTCATCTTTTCGGGTAAAAATTCATCTTTTTTTATTAAAAATTTGTCTTTTTAGAAAGCAGATTCAACTATTTAATTGAAAAGATTTATTTTCTGCTTAAATGTAACTAGCGAATAATTCGTTTTACTTCGCCGAAGATAAATTTTAAACTGATAATTTAGCTATTTTATTTTTGGTTCAAAACACATTTTTTTAGCTTAAAATTAACACTTTTCTTTGAAAATACAGCTATTTGGGTAAAAGATTAAACTATTTGGTTAGAAAAATTGCTGGCAATCTAAGAAATTACTTTTTGTTATTTCAACGAATTTCATCCCATCGGTTTAATTTTACTTGAATCCCTCTGAATTAATTTTTGTTAAGTGTGCTCTGAACTCTCTTTCACTCCCAATTAACGCAACTCGATAAAAATGTTTTTATTTTTCAACAAAAATTTCAGTTCTTTCACATTTTTTAAAAGTAAAATGAAACCAAAATGAACTTTAATTAACCTTTCATGGAATAAAAACAGCCCTTGATCAATTGTAATTAAAAATGTAATAAAAAAAATAAAAAATAACTTTGCAATAAAATTGTTAAAAAAATACTTCAAATTGACCCTGAAACACAGAAATCCATTTAATTTTTTAAAAAATAAATGTCATTTAACTACTGAATTTTTTCTAAGAGAAGCTTAGAATTATCCTTCAAAATGTACAGGAATTAAAATTGGGTCTGATTTCGAAAATTTTAACAATCATTTTGAAAATTGCCGAATTTTGAAGTGGACTAAACTTAGAAAATATCCTTAGAATATGTTTTTTTAAATTATACAGAAATTCTTCTCAAGAAAACTGATTCCTTAAAAGTTGATGTCATTCTCTTGAAATATATTAGAATATTAGAGAATATTAGAATATTAGAATAGAAATTCTTAAAAATGTTGATAGAAGTTTATAAAAGTTTTTGCGAAATTTCATAATTATATTTCCACTAGGAAATGTACAGGCCTTTCAATAATTATTTAATTTCAAATACTTCTTACTAATATCATTATAAAATTTTGAAAATAGGAATAAAATAAATCAAGTTATTTTGTAACAATTAAATTACTTTTCCAGGTTCCAGGTTTAAGAAAAAAACCCTGTGTTTTCTTTCCGAAAAGAAAAAAAATTGTTATAAAATCGAAGCTTATGGAAGGTATGATCTATCTTTAAGATGTATTCCTGTAAAATAGCGTTTGCCAAACTGCCGCTGACAGGAAGGTCTCTTGCCCGCGGCAGGGGGTTCCCACTCGAGCCCGGCAGTCGAGAACCTTTCTCTGAAACTGATGATCTATTATTTCGTACAAAACCAAGGCTGATGACAATAATTGAAACATTATGTCAATATAATTTAACTTGACTGATAAACCAATTTTTTAACTTCTCGTCGATATCTGATAAGGCTAATTCAGCCCCTTAAAATTTAATTTATCAATAAGTTACAAAATCTTAATTCCTCTCAGGCGGCTCTAATCGTTTAAAAATGTTTGATCTACAGCAGCATTTCCCAAACTAATGTTGGCGGCAGATCCGCCTGTCCGCGGCAGCAGGATACCCCGATGCGAGTAGAAGACTGTAGTTTCCTTTACCTACATCGGATAAGCCTTACATTTTTATGAGATTAAGATCTGCTACCATAACTATAATGATTAAAACATAGCTCAATAATATTTTAATTAGATGATTACATATTAAACCTTATATATTGAGAAAAAAGTTTTTAAAAAAACGTTTAATAAAGATCGATTTATATTTTCAGTGATAAATGAAATCATGAGGTGCACGAAACTTAAATTTCTTATAGCCAGTTCTAATAGTCTAACAATGTTCTTTCTACAGCGGCGTTTCCTAAACTGCTGCTGCCACTAGAGTTGCCTGTCTGCGGCAGCAGGATACCTTAATGCGAGTAGAAGAATAATTTTCTTTACCTATATCGAACAAGCCTTTCATTTTTATGAGATTAAGATCTGCTTCAAAAATTGAAATGATGAAAACATGGCTCAATTAAATTTTAATTAGCTCAACCAATTTTCTGATTATAGGTTAAGAAAAAGTTTTTTTTTAAGTTTAATAATATTAGATTAATACTTTTAGTAGATATCAGATTCCCAACCCTTTTTACCCAAGTTGAAGTGTCTACAATTAACTTTTTGGTTAAGAGTTCAGCTTTTTTGTTAAAAATTTACATCTCCGGATAACAAAATTTAACAAGTTTGGATAAGATTCGAATTTGCCGCTCGAATATTCAACAATTTGGTAGAAAATTGAACTTTGTGGTAGAACGTTCAACTATTGAGTTAAATTTTCTTTTTTCTTCAGGATTCATCATTTCAGTAAAAAATTCATTTCCACACTTAAAAAATAATTTCTTTTTTTGAAAATTTAACTAATTTGCAAAAAATTTAATCCTTGTTTTTATAAAAATTCAAACCGTAAGTTAACGATCTTTTTTTGATTTTCGCATCATAATTTAATAAAGATAATATAACTAGTCATTTTTGTTGAAATACTAATAAATTCAATTTTAATAGGCTGCATTAGCTTTATGAGATTATGACAAGATAAAGAATTTCCTTTATCACTTAATATTTATGTAAACAGCTTCAATCTGATACCAGAGAAAATGTGATCTGTAGCAAGAAAAGAAAAATAGCCTTCTACTCACGACGGCGTATCCTGCCGCGGACAGGCGACCCTGCCGCCAGCAGTAGTTTGAAAAACGTTGCTCAATCTAAATAATTTACAATCGTACCAATCAGCTTTTATCCAAGTATCGATTGATCAAGCAATCTCCTTAAGTACAGCTCTCACTGTTTCCAGAAATATCTGATTAAAGACACATGGAAGACACCTGTTTTGATCTTGAGTCGTGGGGCTCGTAAAAGCAATACTTTTATTCTGTGGCTCCATCGAGAAACTAGAAAGGAAGGGGAGTGACCCTGTTGGCTGGTGGCTACTTCAATCGAACGATTGGTCGCGAAATGAAATGCCTCCGACCGGACCTCTCGCTTCTGACAGAAATAATGTGTTTGACCAGGCGCCGGACGGAGTTTCTCGCATGTTGGACGTTCTCGGACTGGAAAGGGGCAAAGGGGTTTTCGCTCACTTAGAAGAATAGACTGCGCGAAATTGCGAGATGGAAGCTAATTCCATTTTGCCGGGGTTATAAGTCTTAGCTTCTCCGGAACAGTAAACCAATCACGTTAAAGCTAGGCAGCCACAACTGCTCTACCGCGCCGTGGCTAACGCCGATACCACTAGATAGTTGGATAACACCTTTGAACTTCAGATACCAATCCATCCCTCATATCACGTTTTCAAACACTCCTAACTGGACGAATGCGACGCCAATCTGCCTTTTCCCCTGTCTGATTAATACTAGGAGTAATTAAATTTTAATCTGAGTCATCGATGTGCAGCGAATGCTCGAACGATTTCATCGGATTGCACTACCGCTACCCCATCGGATTGCACTCCCGCTACCCTTTGGATTGCACTCCCGCTACCCCATCGCTCTAGGACGTTGCGCCAGTATGAGCCAGATTTGAAGTCAGTAGAGCTATTTCTTACGTAATATAATGACTAGTCCCTGAATCACTGAAAAATAGAGTCAAACTGATTTTACTGTAAACAGCTGTTTTTTAAACTTCTTTTACTGTAGTACGATGTATGTCCGAAAATATCCGACCTTTTTTTGAACCAAGATGAAAAGTTAATTCTGATGAATGGCAATTAGGGGGTGAGATTAGAATAATATTTCAAAGTATTTCTCTTTGAAAACTACAGGCTTCTTTCAGCGATCCTCCTGTTTTCGGAAGCACTCCTTGCAGTCGAATTTTGGAATCGATAACAGCTGCTTGATCACATCATGTTCTCTTTCTTCTACGTCTTAAAATTGTTTACCTTTTAGAGGAATATTCGATTTGCGAAGCAGACAGCAACCACTAGAAGTTAGGCGAAGACTGTGTGGGTCTGCACCAGAAATTGCTGAATAAGCTGCTATGTATGGGCTGGTGCTTTGTCAGACATTCTGTAGATCAAAATCAGAAAGTGTGTAACAGAAAGGTTACCTAATTTTTAATAAAAATTTATAGTTTTTTAACTGAAATTTTTAAATTATGAAAAACAAGCTTCAATCTTTATTTAAACTAAAACTGTATTCATAATCTATAAATTATCAAAATTCCTATTTATTTATCGCAGACTTCAAAGTCTTTCGTAATTTTCTGGTTTTTTCTACTAAATGCGAATGGAATTAATAGAATCGAGTAAGAAAATTCAACTAATTTTTGATGAAAGCTCACTATTTTTGAAACGTCTACAAATAAATTTTGCGTTAAGAATTTAGCATTTTTATTAGAAATTTCATTTATTGATTCAAAATTTCTTTATTTTGTACATATTACAACACTTTTTTAAAAAGTCACCCCTTTTTTATAAAAATTAAACAGCTCAGTTAAAAATTCTTGTTTGGGCTTGAAAACTTAATTTGATTGAAATTTTTGTTTTTCTTTGTTATAGAAATTTATATCTTTTTATGGACTTTTTCGATAACTATACAAAAATTTTGCAAAAGATTAGTATTTTCGGCTCAAGAATACAACAGATTGGAAGAAAATTCAACTATTTGGTAGACCGTTAAACTATTTGATAACATTTTTTTATTGCAAATTTATCATTTTAGTCGAAAATTCATTTCTATGCTTAAAAAATAAATTTTTTAGTGGAAAATTGGACTATTTTTCGAAAAACTCGATCCTTTTCCATCAAAAATTAATTCTGATGATTCGAATTTTAAATATTTGATTTTTGGTTAAAAGTCGTTATCTTTTACTGAGAAACTATATGGTTGAGGATTCTTTTTAATTTAAAATTCAATTTTTTTTGAAAGGCCAACCACTTGTTTAAAAATTGAAGTACTTTGTTAAAAATGTGTTTAATTGAGTTAAAGATTAAGATATTCTATTTACAGTTTAAAATTAATCTTTTTTATTTAAAAATTTAAATAATTTGAAAATTGATCTTTTTCAGTTTAAAATTCAACTTGATTGGTAAAAATTCGTTTTTTATTGTTGTTGAAAATCAATATTTTTGTTAGTTTAAAATTTCACTTCTTGGTTGAACAAATTTTAATTTTTTTAAAAACTCGTCTCTTTCGTGGAAAATTAATATCTTTTTTGAAAAATCTTCTTTTTTGGTCAAACGTTCAAATTTGACTATTTCAGTTTTTGTTTGAAAATTGATATTTTTATGCATTAAATTTGATAGTTTTAATTTCTTGTATTTTGTTCATTTATCGTCATTCGTCAAAAATTCGTCTTGGTTGTTAATCATAGTTTTTGGTCAAATTTAACTTTTTTTATTGAAAATTGAAATCTATTTTGGCTGAAACCTCAACAGATTTTTATTTTAAATTCAAATATTTGTTGTGAACATATTACGCTTTATTTGTATATATATATTTTTTTAAAATAATTTTTCTGTTAGAAATAAGTTCTTCATTGTTAAAAAGAATTTTTTTTATTTAAAATAAAGGTATTCTATTTATGGCACAAAATTAATCTTCTTTTGTTGATACATACTTTTTTTAGATAGAAAATTAATCTTCTCAGCGATTTTTTTTTAAATCAAAATGTATAACTACTTTATCCAATATTCCTGTTTTTAGTTTAAAATTAATCATTTTAGTCCAAAGTTCATCTTTTAGATTGTAAATTGATATTTTTCAATTTAAAAATTTAGCTTTTTGATAGAACTTTTGTTTTTAATTTTGAAAATAATTTCATACGTTAGTTGAAAATTCAAATGGTTGCTTGAAAATTCTTGTATTTTGTTGAAAGTTTGTCTTCTTTTTAGAATATTATCTTCTTTGTTTCAAAATCATCTTTATTCGTTAAACATTCGCCCAATTGATTAGTATTTTAACTACGTAGTTAAAAGTTAGTTTTTCTTGTTCAAAACTAGTATTGTTGAACTTTCATACATTTTTTGAAAAACTCATCTTTTTTTATTAAACACAACTGCTCTTTTATTTGAAATTAAAAGATGTTTTAGTTTCAATTTCACCCTTTTAATTTAAGCTTGAAATCTTTTTTAATTGAAATATCAAGTATTATATTCTTTCTATTATATGTATACAGATATATGTTTAAAAGTTCGTTTTTTTATTACGAAAAATAATTTTTTTACTGGAAATTAAGATATATAATTTTTTGATTTAAGATTCGTCTTGTTCTAAGAGCTATCTTTTCAGTTAAAAATTCATCTCTTCAAATCAAACATAATTTTAAATTAGTCAAAAATTTAACTTTTTTGTTAAAAATTCCTTTTTTTAAATATATTTTTTATTGTTAGAAATGCAATTGTTTGACTGATGAAAATCTTATAAATAAAAAAATTTATTTTGTTAAAAATTTGTCTTTAATCCTAGAAAATATATCTTCACTACAACTCGTCTTTTTTGTTAAAATTCAACTGTTCTTTTATTCAAATAATAAAATCTGTTTTGGTTGTAATCTCTATAGGTTTTTATTGAGGAACAGAATCCTTTTTGGTTGAAATATCAGCTATTCGTAAAAATTCAGGTATTCTATTTATGGTTTAAAATCGATCTTTTTTAGTTACAAATTCAAGTAGTTGTTTAAAAAATCGTTTTTTTTTTGTTAGAAAATAATTCTTCTGGGCGCAAAATTATATATATTTTTTCAAATTTAATTATTGGCTTGAACGGCTTTGTTGAAAACTAATTTTTTTGGTTGAAGATTCATCATTAAAGTTTATCATTTATTTATTTGTGAATAGACCTTTTTTTAGTTCAAAATTTAACTTTTTTGTTGAAAATTCGTTTCTTTTTTCGTTGAAAGTATATATTTTCGATAAGAAAAATTCTTGCATGTTTTTTTAAATTCTTCTTTCCCTAAAATTGGTCCCTACTGTTTAAAAATGAATTATTTGTTTAAAAATTCGTTTTTCTTGTCAAAAATTAATGCTTCTAATTGAAATAGGACCTTTTTTAGTTGAAAATTTGATATATGAGATTATTTAAAAAAGCTTATTTGATCAGTGACTTAAATTGACTGTTTTAAAAAGTCCTTTTGACTAATTTGGCAGTCGTTGAATCCGCATTATTTGAATCAGTCAAAATTGACTTCGAATCAGTCACTTTTGATTGAATTAAATATAGACTGTATTTTTCTTCTCAAAATGATTAATTTCTTCTTCCACTTCAGAGATTTCAATAATAGAAGCAAAAGTGCACTCAATCCCTAATTCGATCAAAACTGCCAATTCCAAATTACACTCGTTTGTAAGAAGAGAATGTACCTAATCGCATCGAAAATGGGCAAGGGGAATTGTATTTAATAAAGAAGCGCATTATTGCAGAAACACGCGTTACAGAATCGCTCTCCAGTAAAGTGGGAAACGGCAAACTTCGTAATTAACAACCCCCGGACTTCTGGAGGGCGTTCGGGCATTGTCGGGTTTTCTGGCGACACCCCAGTGATATTAGACGTGATCGCAGCCTCAGAAAATTATATTTGATTCTAATCTAGCAAATGGGATGGCAGCACGCTCTATTTATTTACACTTGGCTTGACGCAGTATCCGGGAAACTATTGTCCCAGTCACGAAAGATAGTATCAAATGCCACTACGTATTTGACTTCGATCCGCGTAACTTTTCAAGTCACGTGTAGAAAAGCTAATCCCACCAGAGATTTTCTATTTTAAAATAAGGGAGAATTCACACATTGCGTGACATTATTTCCTAGGTCTAGTTCTTCTTCAACAACGAGGGCCAACTATACAATTTCCAATGGAAATGCACAATATCGCGCAATATACTCGACTAAGTACTCGCGCACTGCGGCCCTTCTGAGACATTTTGAGGCAAGAGGCACAACCGTCTCTCGTATTGCCCCATGAGAATCTGAGGGGGCCAGCAATTCTAGGAATAACAAAAGCGAATCGGCTTATATGGAATTCGGAATGAATAAAGTTGAAAAACATCATAGACGTTTTCTAATTTAAAAAAAGGGTTTTTAAGATGAAGTGCTGTAAATAAATAAATAAAGCTATATTTGTAAACAAAACTTTATGCTTTTGTAACTATTTTTTGGGTACATAAATATTGAAATAGTTTCTTTTAAACTTGTTTGAATGAAAATTTGATAAGATCCTTGAGAAATGCAGAAAAGATTTTTCAATATTTCAGATGTGGCAAAAAAGATTCTAAAAGTTTAGATTTTTTACTGAATTTTTTAAAATATTGTGAAAAGTTTGAGCCTTTTTAAAATATGTTTAAGATTTCTAGAAGTTTCGAAGAAATGAAAAAATATTTTATAAACTTTTGTAAATGCTTCCAGGTTTTAAAGTATTTCAAATGATTCAAAACCTCTTATATTTGTAGAAATGTTTTTAACTGACTCAAATTTTTGTTAAAATGTTGAAAAATTGTCTTAAAATCTTTCGAATTTGTATGGGACTTTTGAGAAAATTTGTTTGTGCACTTAAAAACTTTTAAAAATCTGTGTCAGCTTCTAAAGTTTTGGTTTGAAATCATTCGAAAAAATATTCTTTTTTTATAATGTTTCTAGTTTAAAAACTCTTTTTCAGTCTCCTTAAATCAGCTAAATATTTTTTGCATTTGCTCGATTTTTTTTTATTTTACGAATTGAAAGGTCTAGCTTTAAAATATTCTTTTATTATCAGAAATTTAAGGAAATCCTTTGAAATATTCTAAATCTCTTAAAATAAATTTGAAAAAATAAAGAATCATTCAAATTTTTCCTAGGGACCTAAAGAAGGTTTTTCATTTTCTCGCAACCTTATAAAATTCTCAAAATACTTCATAAGTTTTCATTATTTTAAAATAGATTCAAAAATGCTGAGTATCTCTTTAACTTACTCTAACGTATTTGACAAATGATATAATATGGCAAAATTTTGAATAAAAATCTTTTACACTCTTTTTCAAAATTTTAGGAAATATTAAAGAAAAAATCTTTAATCTTTTTCTATTTTCTTGTGGAGTTCTATTAGAAAAAAAAATTTTGATATTATTCCAAGAGTCTTTAGAATATTTTTTTCATTCTCTTGATGCCCTGTAAAATTGATTTAACCGAAAAAAAATTTAATCATACAAAATCAAAAGAATTGCCTTAATTTTTTATATTATTTTTACACACATCTTAAAAACTTGTAAGAAAATAATTATTTCTCAAATTAAACAATCGTTTGCACTTAATTTAAAAAGATATAAAGAAATTTACAATTGACTTCAATAAGTTTAAGATATTTTACAATTGTTTGAATATTCACTGTTGTTTTACAAATTTCAACCAATTTTTTAAAGCTCTACAAAATTTAAAATATTTTAGGTTTTTTTTCAAAGGATTTTCAAGAACTTCAGACAGTTTTAACGTATTTGAATAGATTGCCGAGGATTTAAATTATTTAAGGGTATTTTATTATAAGACATTGTCAAGATCCTTAAAAAATATTTTGCTAGAGTTTCTAAAATATTTAAAAAAAGTGAAATGTTTTAGGGCATTTTTAAAAGCTTTTAACAAGTTTAAGCGATTTCAAAATATTTTTAATTATTTAAAAAATTTGATTGAATTTTTGAAACTTCCCTAGAATTTAAAAATAATATTAATAATTTAAAGCAATCTTCAAAAGAATTTAAAAGACTTCAAATACCTTAGTGTATTTTTAATAAATTTTAAGAATTTGAAGTGATTTCAAAGGATTTAAAATATTTTACAGTCTTTTATAATTTCAAGACATTTTTAAGACCTTTAAAAAGTTTTTAAAAGGTTTTAAAAGATTCGAAAAATTCTCAAATATTTTAGGGCATTCTAAAAGAGAATATTCAAGCGATTTGAAAAGTTTAGGCGATTTCAAAATATTTAAAATGATTTAAAATATTTCATAACATTACATAAAATTCAAATAAAATTCCAAGAGGTTTGAAAAATATTAAAGTACTTTACAATCTTGAAAGGCTTGTAAATATTTTAGTATATTTTTAAGAAATTCAAGGAATTTTAAATGAAAGTTAGGAATTTTAAGGAATTTATTTAAGGTATTTCAAGTATTTTAGTGAATTTTTTGTCAATAGAAGGAATTTTCAATAATTTAAAAATATTTGAAGGGCTTTCCAAAGATTTGAAATTATTTTTGTTTTTAAGAGAGCTTTAAAAAATGTCTAGGGAATTCGAAAGATTTGAAAAATTTTTTAATCGTTTCAGAAAATTTCAAAAGATTATAAGGAATATTCAATTTATTTATTTTTCAAAATCAAATAGATTTTTGAATGCTCTACGCAATTTAAAGCAATTTAAAATATATTAAAGATTAAGATTATCTCAGGGATTTCAAAATAGATTTCACTTATGTAAAGTAATCACAAAAGATTTTAAAGATTTTATGGGATTTTCATAGATTCCAAGAAATTTTACATTATTTTCATGAATTTAAAGGGATTTCAAGTATTTAAAGTATATATTTTTGATGCGAAGGGATGTTCAAAAGTTAAAAAAAATCCAGCGATTTCAAAATATTTTAATGGATTTAAAATTATTCAGGGAGTTTTAAAAAAATTCCAAGAAATTCTAAAGAGTTTCAGTTCTTTTCAAGCATTTGAAGAGATTTCAAAGGATTTGAAATACTTTTCTGTATTTTTAAAAATTCAAAAGAATTTTCAAAAGCTTTAAAAAATATGAAGGGACTTTGAAAAATTTCAAAGGTTTTTTTAAATATTTTAGAGTATTTTAAACAACTCGAAGAAATATTCAATTGATTTTAAGAATTTGAAGAAATTTTAAAGGTCTTGCAATATTTCGTGGTAATTTTTTAAGTCAAAAGAATTTTTGACAGCTCTACGATATTTAATATCATTTCAAAATATTTTTAAAAATTCAGGATATCTTAGGGCATTCTTTATAGATTAAAATAATAATTTGAAGTATTCAGGAAAGATTTTTATGATTTCAAGGTATTTTTTTTTATTACAAAAAGTTTTCAATAAATAAGTTAAAAAAATCTCGATATATTTTAAAGGATTTAAAATATGTTAAAGTCTTTTTTAAATTGCAAAAAATATTCAAGACCTCGAAAGAATTTTAAGAGATTCAAAAAGATGGTAAAGTTTTGTAAATATCCTTAAATATTTAAAAATATTGAAAAGAATTTTTAATTAATTTCATGAACTTAAAGGAATTTCAAATTATTTGAAATATTTTCCTTTTTTTTATTTTCAAAGATTTTTCAAAAGTTAAAAAAATTACAATAAATTTCAAAATTGAAGCCCTAAACAAGCTAGATAAAAGAAAAGTTTTACGAATAAGTCCAAATTGGAAACCATCTAATATAGAAGATTTTACAACAGATTAAATTTTGATCTTTAAATAAATTATTGGTCAGGAAAAAAGAAAAATGAGTCAGGGAAAAATCAGCGCAAATACATGGAATTTCAAAAATAAAGTTTGTAGCCAGCCTGAAAAACTACTTTTCCGGCATCGAGCGATAGGGCAATTCTTTTCCCGCCCAGGAAACAAGTGGTCGTACATTTATAGACGCGAGGTGGTGGGGAGAAGTGGCTATTTTCCGGCGAGTGCCCGCCGATTAAAAATCCAATTCGACCGAGGTATAAGCAGTCGACCCTTAAGTTTCCCAAGACTTCCGTAAGTCGGCGCTCAAATAAGGCCAAAATGCTGAAATCCATTCTTCGAGGGAGGACCGATCGGTCAATAAATTCGCGAATCGGCGTGAGCTCCTCGGCCCGCACGACGTGAGGGGTCGTGCCGGCATCTTGATACTTTTTCCATTTACTGAAATTGATATTACTTTCCTGAAGGCGTATGGCGCACTTGCCGCAGTACGCCAATCTTACTATACGTGTACGCATATAAGGAGATCCATCTCTCCTATAAATTTTTAACGGCTTAGAGCTTTCCATTCCTGAATTCTTCTAGAACCAGTTCACTCTCATGCAGTTTCCATACATTCTGAAATAAAACCTTTTTCAATTTCTAACACAATATTCTATTTTGTCAGATCAGTCTTTCACTCAGAAGAAAAATATGAAACCGAAAAAATGTTTAATAGAATAAATTGTTTTCTGATTGTTTGAAAAAGGGGCAAGAGGGATTACTTAACATTGGTTGAAAAATGATATTTTCAACTGAACATTGATCTTTCTAGCTGAAAATTCATGTATTTTGTCTAAAATGCAACTGATTGATTGAAAATTGATCTGTTCAGATCAAAGATTTTAATAATTTGTTATAAATTCGTCTTCTTTTAATCCAAGTGTTTAGGATTTAAAATTAAAATAATTTGTGTTGAATTATTAACCATTAGGTGTCTTGTTAAGAATTAATTTTTTATTGAAAAATCAACTATTTGGGTTGAAGATGAAACACTTGGTAAACAAATTCTAATTTTGAATTTAGCTATTTTGTAAACAATTTCTCTTTTTGCCTGGAAAATTCAACAATTTGGTAGAAAATTAAACTATTTTCTTCGAAGTGAACTTTTTTGATGAAAATTTGTATTTTTCGTTATAAATTCAACTACTTTCGTAAAAATTTAAACTATTTATTTGAAAATTCAATCATTTTGTTAGAAAAATGTTCTTTTCGGTAGTTAAAAATTAAGTTATTTTATCTGAAAATGTTGCTATTTCATTATTGGCTAAATATTTATTTTAATTTTTTTTGTTGAAAAGATTTTTTAAATAAAAATTTAGCGATTCGATTTATGGTTAAAAACTTATCTTCTTTAGTTGAAAATGTTACTATTACGTTGAAAGTACATTATTCTTGACTCAAAATTAACTTTCTTGTTGAAAAGTCTTATTTCTCGGTTTAAAAGTCAACTGCTTTCTAAAACGTAGAAATATCAATCACTTTTTTTAAATTTATCTATTTGTTTCAGGATTGATCTATTTCATTAAAAATTCTGCTCTTTTCGTTGAATTTAACTGGATATTATCATTTAATTTTCTTCAGTTTCTTCAACGAAAAAATTAACTATTCTATGTTAGATTGAAAACTTATAATTTTTTACTGAAAATTGGTTCTTTGGCAGCAAATTAATCATCTTGGTAGAAAATTTACCCTTTTTTGTTAAAAATTCAAATTCTTTGTTTAATTTTCACCTATTTTGGTTGGCAATGAAACTTTTTTTTAAAATATTTTTCTTTGTTTGCTTCACTTTAACTGATTTTTATTTCCAATTAAAATTTATTTTTTGGGTAAAATATTACCTATTTCATTTTTTGTTGATAATTAAGTTTCATTGTTAAGAAAACCACTACTTGGCTTAGAGTTGAACTACTTCCGAAAAAGATCATTTTTATATTAAATTTTGATTATTTTGGTTAACAATTCAACTACTTGGCCGTGAATTAACTTTTTTAATAAAAAATTTTAATAATTTTTTTATTGAAATTTTCTAATTGAAAATTTATATTGGAGTATTAAAATAAAAATAAAAAAGTTTAATACTCCAATAAAAATATTGGAGTATTAAACTTTTTAATTGACAATTAAACTATTTATTCTTATATTTAATTAATCTAGTCCGAAAATTTTTATTCTTTGTTAAAATGAATTCTTTCATATGAAAATGTAAATATTCAATTTTATTTAAAAAAATAAATAAATTTCCTTAATAACTTGGAAATTTGACTATTCCTGCAGTAACTTAACTTTTTTTAATTCGTATTTTCGGGTTGAAAATAGGGAAGGTTTGTAGAATTTTCGTCTTTTTGGCTTGAAAATTGGACAGTTTGTTCAAAACTATACCATTTGGTTAAAAATAAAATATTCTGTTAAAAATTAAAATTTCTTATTGAAAATTAAAATTTTGTATTGAAAACTCATTGGTAACCATTCGATTTTCTTTTGTTCAAAATGTTTCCTTTATGAGTTGAAAAATCATCTATCTGTTGAAAGACTGTTGAACTGTTGAACTGTTTGAAGATTATTTTCATTTAAAATAGTTTTTTAAACGAAAAACTTAGATATTCTATTTTTGGTTAAAAATTAGTCTTCATTTGTTAAAAATTTTACTATTTCTTTGAAAAATTACCTTTCATCATTAAAAATTAACTTTCCCATTGAAAATTTATCTTTTCTGGTTTAAGAGTCAAGATTTTCCTAAAACATTTAACTTTTTAGCTTTAAAATTTAAATATTTGGTTGAAAATTCATTCATTTGGTTGAGAAGTCACCTATTTTATTAAAAATATGTCCTTTTCTTATTAGAAAAGAAAATCAAATCTTTGTAGGTTAAAGTTGAACTATTTAGTAAAAAAAAAATTAACGATCATGTTGAAAGTTTAACTATTCTTTTGAAAATTAAAAAATTTTACTATTCATCTTTTTTTGATAAAAAAATGTGACTATCTTGTTCAAAATTCGTTTTTTTTTTTTATTAAAAAGTCATCTTTATGATAAAAAATTAATCTTCCTCAATTTCAAAATGTATCTCTTGCTTAAACATGAATTTTTTGGTCGTAAATTGAACTATCTTTAAAACGCGTTACAAATTTTGGTGACCCCCCCCCCCCCATATTTAGGACATCCCCTTAGCCTTAGAATGTTAATGCCTAATATGTGATCGCTCTTCTAGTCGATCCGGGCCCTGAATTCTGGAATGAATTAAATCATTTTAATGAGAATGATCTTATCTTCTGTTATTGCAGTAGGCGTTGTAAAAGCTGCAGAGGTGAAGGCACGACTGGCAATAACAAGTTCAAAACGAGTTTGCCGAGCCGCCTCTTTTAATTGCGCTAGCCCATGCAACCGTATGTGCACTGTGCAAACACGCTCGTTAGCTCATAAATTAACACGTCGATATCACATTGATAATCATTCCCGTCTTCAGTTTTATTACCCCGTCATGCTCGATTAGTCGACACTTTTACAGTTGATAAATGAGGACTAAAAGAACCAGCAGCATAAACGAAAGGCGCAGTGCGTGGGTGTTCGCATGTGCAGATTGCGCAATATTATGTATACTAATTGGAAACGGTTCAGGGGACCTGAGCGTTTACTTTGGATACCGCCGATTTGCGATCAAGGCTATTTTTAGGCAACCCCTGAAACTGGACTGAAAGCGAGAGCTCAGTGTATTTTAAATTTGTGTATATAAAAAGGCACATCAATATTATTTAGAGTCAAGTTGATTCTCATGATTATGCAGTGCGTTTGATAATGTCTGCATACTATAAGCTTTGAAGATGTTTAATTTTATGGAAATACGTTTCAGATAACCTAACTTTTTTCAAGTCACTTTCGCAGTTTTCTTCAAACTATTCACTTATTCTTGAGTATTCACTTAAAAGTTGTCCACTTAAAAAAAAGTGAACAGACAGAAGAGAAAATAATATCAGTGATAAAAATAATTGCATACTATAAGCTTTGAAGATGTTTACTTTTATGGAAATACATTTCAGATAACCTAACTTTTTTCAAGTCACTTTCCCAGTTTTCTTCAAACTACTCACTTATTCTTGAGTATTAACTTAAAAGTTGTCCACTTAAAAAAAAAGTGAACAGACAGAAGAGAAAATAATATCAGTGATAAAAATAATTTAACTTGCAATAAACTGAAGTCAAAATCCACTTACATATTTTTAAACGAGAAGTCGCAAGAGGAGCGAGAATCACGCTGTGCTTCTAATTCTGGTTTATTTTACTACTGCGCATGCGTCGCGATTACGACTGGCGCGTTTATTTAAACTCATAATTTTGGTTTGTTTTTATTTACAAATATTTATAAGAAATAAAAATTTGAACATGCATAGACATTAAAAGTTATTTTACTATATTGGCATTTTTAAATTTTCTAATGTTATAAACAATCGGGAATCTTGGTTTCTCGAAACTATCAATTTCGGAAATTAAATTCGTATAATTTCCATATTCGTATATTCATAAGCCATGTTATAATTATGACTTAATTTTGAATCAAAAGCAGTTTTAAAACTAATACATAACATTTATGTTTTAGAAGGATCTGTGTATTACTTATAATTTACTATCTGAAATAATTGAAGTAAGGCTAGCCCAATATTTTTGATAATTGATAAAAATTACTATTTGAAGTTATAAAATTTGGAGCGAAAAATATAATTTTTTTCAAATTAGTTTAAATTTTAATCAGTTACTTAAAACCTTAACCAAAAAATTCAAAATTTCTGAGATACTATATTAACATAATACTGCGACATTCAATTAAAAATTAGGCGAAAATGACCGTCTCAGTAAAAACTTGTAGAAAATAATAAAAAAATAAATAACAAGTACAAAAATAAATTTAAAAATACCAAAAAACTATAATATTATTAAATTATACAATTTTAATTAACGGAAAGATTTTTAATTGACAAAAACTAAAATCCCAAATTTAAAAATATCCGAGGATAAAATTCACGAACTCCAAAACCGACTTGTAAAATAAACAAATTATTAAATTCCCACAAATATTTCAATTTATGAAATTTAGAATTGCAGAACATAGTTAATTGATTATTTATTTATGAGCTTCTAATATAATTATAAATAAGGCGAACAATTTCATTAATCATTAATTAATAAATTATTAATTATGATCGGAAAATTTTTAATTTCGACGTACTTAAATTTCAGGAATAGAAATATTTATGGCAATTTAACAATTCATTTATTTTAGAATTCGGCAATTTTTTTCTTGCTAATTTGTGATTATGTTATTCAATTTTTCGTTATTTTTTGTTAGTCCCGAATATTCAAACACTTTTATATATAGTGATGAAGAACTATTTTTTTTGAGTGCCGTTTTAAAATATAATGCTGCTCTGTAATAAATATAATTATTAGATCTATAGATGATTAACAAGGAATATGATAAATACTAAATTTTTTTCTATTACAACGAAAAAACGAATTCCTAAATTTTATATTTTTTTTATCAATTAGACTTAGTAACGAATCTAAAATATTTTAAAATTTGTATGACACTCTCAAACAAAGACCATTAACGACTATTTTTTCATCTTTGACAACACTCAAATTAATCGAAAATTATTTTTCGAAGTGCTATGATAAATCCATTTTCAAATCAAATTCTGAGAATTAAGAACAAAAAAATAAGCATTTTCACCTTTTTTTTAAATTTATGTAAATAAAATTTCTATAAGATGCTTGACAAAATTTATAAGATTTTTAAAAATGTCAGACTTGTCAAAAAAGAATCTAGAAGATTTTAAAGAATTTTTTTTCATAATACAGGATTTTACGAAATATTATGAAAAACTCGTGTCCGTTTCAAAGATGTTTAGAACTTTTAGACGTTGGGAAGGAATCAAGAAATATTGTAAAAATTTTCGACAATGTTTGCCAGTTTTCAAATATTTGTAATCTATTTAAAATGTCTTAAATTCCTGAAAATATTTTCAACTGACACGAATTTTTCTCAAAATTTTCAAATATCATTCAAAATTTTAAACAATTACCTTATAATCTTCTACGTTTTCACAGAAACTTTAAAAAAATTTGATTTATTCTCTAGAAAAATTTCGAAATTCTTTTAAATTTGACTAAATATTTCTTGAATTTACCCAATTATGTTCGTTTTGATTTTGCAATCTTACGAAACTAAAACATTTTGCTTGAAAATCTTCTAAACTGTTTTAAAATTTCTTAGCAAATCGTTTGTTATGTTTAAAAACCTTTTTCAATTTTCTCTTAAAGTTCATTTTTTATAAATAATTTTTTTTTAATTTTTACACGAATATAAGAAAAATTATTGTCTTTCATCATGTAAGATCTTATAAACCTTGTAATTTCTTAAAATTGTTTCAATTTTTCCTAAATTTTTTATTTATTCTGCAAAATAAAAAAAATTGCCTTAAAATCTTGGCGATTCTTCTTTGACTATTTTTTAAATCTTCTAAAATAATTTTAAATAATCTATTCAAATTAATTTTTCGAAATAAAAAATTATTTGAATTGTTCTCAGGAACCTGAAAAAATTTCTTTCATTTTCGTGAAACTTTACAAAATTCTTTAAAAATCTTTACAAGTCTTAATTATTTTTGAATTGTTTCAAAACGTTTGAATATCTTTTAAACTTACCCACATTTTTTCCAAAATTATATAATTTGGAAAAATTTTTCTTTGAAATCTTTCACACTTTTTAAAGATTTTAGGAAATAATTCAAAATATTTTGTGATCCTTTTTCAATTTTCTCTTGAAATTCCCTGCAAAACAATCATTTAAAAATGTCCCATGAATTTTAAGAACTCTTTGTCATAACCTGAAAAAATTCAGTTCACCTAAAAAATTTGTAAATCTTGAAAAATTAAGAAAATAATCTAATAGTCTTTCATCTTCTCTTAACCCGCATTTTAAAATCTTAAAAACTTAAAATTATTCTCTGAAAACAAAACCGGAACTATTTCTCCTCAGATCTTTCATAATTATTAAAAAGTTTCTCTTTTAATCGAAATTTATTATTGTCCCAATATTATACATACTTTTTGCATTGTCCGAGGAATGTTCGGTTTACCTTATGAGTTTTAGACATAAATTAAATCTTTTGCGAAAAACCGTAGAACCTCAATTTTCCGAGTTAATGTGGAATACACCTCGGTTAATGCGGAGTGCTGGGATGAGTCCCTTTGCCTCGGATAACGCGGCACCTCGGATAATGCGGCTCCTCGGATAACGCGGCTCCTCGGATAATCAAGTTTCTACTTCAGTTAAATGTTCAACAAAGCAGTGTTGCGGTTTGTTACAGCTGTAGAGAGCGGGGGAGGGGACTTAAAGAGGGCCTAGAGCCGGTTACGTAATTTAATTACGGACCCCGATTTAAAAAAGTGATTTTTCACTATTTTCTTAAACTGATTTTTAAACAATTGCTTTTTAGAAGTTGAAATTGAATTATGCAAATATTAAATGAACACAAGTATCTACATAATTCAATTTATCATGTATAAATTATTATTAGGTGTTACTAATCTTCCTCAGGGTATTCGATTATATCTCTGGAATCAGAAAATCCAACTGACATGCTAACGGTACGCACAATGTAAAGTCTCGTGATCGCAAATGAAACGTAATTAGGCATTGGAATTGATTTTGCCTTAAACTGCAATTCAGAGATTGCAATGTGCGAGCGAGTCTTGTAATATCGTGGCAGTCAATCATAAACTGACAAATCGTAATTGCTAAGGTGAAGGCTTGCGAGGAAGTAAACTATTACAACTTTATTGCATGTAAAGTATGATCTTCTTGTTATAATAATATACGATTTTCTTATAGAGAAATGTGCAATTTTAGTAGAATTTAAATCTGGTTTGGATTTTTGCTTACAAAATAAGAGAGCGGTAATTATAGCTTGCAAAACGAGCCCCTTAAAAATCTTGTTTGCAAGAACTCGTTTGCTGGAAACTGGTAATCGCTAATTGATACTCCTATTATTTTAGCTTCCAATTAAGTGTTCGGAAATCTCTAGGATATGGTAATCGAAAAGTAACATGTTTTCAAATTTTATTTATTAATTTTTATTTTCTGGAAGCTGCTAAATCGCAATTTTTAAATGCGGATTTTTAATTCTTAAAATTAAGCTTGAAATAAGAAAATTTACATTCTGAATCATTCTTTAATTGCTCCGATTGCAATCTGAAAAAAAAAACTTTTTTTCCTTAAAAAATAAAAGAAAAAAATTGCCTTTCCTCCTGGACAAAAATGAGAAAAGAGGGAAATGGTTAAATTTTTTTTTGGGATTTGATAATAATAAAAAAAAGACGAAGGAAATAAAAAAAATGAAGGAAGGGGATTTGGTTGGTGGACTTCTCATTTTTCTTTCCTCTATTATTATTTTTGTTCAGAAGGAAAGTAAATCTTTTCTTAAAAAAAAAAAAATTTGTTTTATGTTTCTTCAGATTGCAATAGAAAAATTTTATGGTGGTTGTCAAAATTTGGTTGTTAGAATCTTGGTTTTATTTTTAGGAATTCTGCACATTAACTTGATTGGACGTTAAATAAGATTTTAAATTTGATTTTAATCTTATTTAAATTTCTAACATTTTAATGTAGCTGTCTTGGATTGATGGTCAGCTATTATCATAATATTAAGAAATAAATAAAATTAGCGGTACCAAAAATATTATTTCTAAGACAATTTGTGATAAATTATGTTTGATTATAAAATATTAGTTTTAAGCCTAAAACATTCAATATCATTGTTAAAAAAGAATCTTCGGGAGATTAGAAGATCATTTTTTTCAATTTTGTAGGATGTATTTTTTGTTTTATAAATTTTTTCAAAAGTCTCCAAAATTTTAGAAGTTTTAGAAAATATTGAAGGGCAATTTACAATTTGAAAATATTACAACCAATTTTTAACAAACTATAGATTTTTGAAGATTTTAAAATAAAGTTTTTAAGCTTTTAAAGGATTTAAAAATATTTTAAGATAACAATTTTGTTTTTCTAAAGCTTCCAAAAAAAATTCCAATTGATTTTTTATATTGAAAACTGGATTTTTAAAAATATCTAAAAATATTTTAAAGCATTTAAAATTATTTCCTTAAATTTCAGATAAGAATATAGAAGATTTTTAAAGGTTTCAAGAGAATAAAAAAATCGTATCACGATTTCTGTGAAAATTTAAAATGATTTTTTATTTAAACAAATTGATTTTTTAAGAATATTAAAAAACGATTTTGAATCATTTAGAAAAATAGTAAGAGTTTTTTAACAAAATTTTGAATTTGAACATATTTTTAAAAACAAAAAATGTAGATTTTAAAAGATTTTGAAAGTTTTTCAAAAATTCTGAAAACGATTTAGGGAACAAAATTTTTTCTCCAAATTCATAGAATATTTGACCTGATTCTTCATACAAAAACATTGATTTGAAGAGAATATTTAAGAAAAAATTTGATATAAAAAAATATTTTAAAAATTGTCAAAAAGAATCCATAAGGTTTTAGGAAAACTTTAGGAACAATTAGAATCAGTTTCAAATATATTTAGGAATTTTAGTATTTTTGAAAAAATTACAAATATTTTTAAAATTCAAAAAATGTCCTATAATTTTGGTTATTTTTCATTATTTTAACGGACTTTGAGTAATCCAGGTCAGTTACACCAGCCCCCCTCCCCCCACTCTTAATTTTTGGCTTTTCTATATCCGACTGAATTGCGCCCGAAATGCGCTCAAATGCGCTACAGATTAAAATTTTACTAAAAAAATCGTTGTTTTTGATTTTAGAATTAACAAATTTTAGACTTATGGAATTAGCAATTTACATCAATCTTTAGTGGCCGAGTTTTCGCTAATCAAATTTACAAACTTTTGCTAGTAATTATTTCAGTTTTAACGATTTTGACTCAGAAAGGCAATCAAGTATCTTTTGAATAACCATTAATATTCCAATACTGGAATATAAATTTATTATATTTTCTACCGAAAAGATAAAATCTCAATAATAAAGTGTATTAGTGGATGTGTTAAAAACAAGAATTCACATTTTAAAAAAATGAATTTTAAATCTAATAAGAATAATTTCGAACAAATAATGATTTTTCAGATATGAGAAAAATGCACTTGTTTACCCTTCAAGTAAAAAGGCTACTAAAACAGATGAATTTTTAACTGAAAAAGACAAGTTTTCGAAAGAATAAATGAATTTTCCAGACAAAGATATAAATTTTAAATAAAAAGTAATTTTTTTTGAATAGTTGAACCTCAACCCAAAGATACAAATTTTGAACAAAACAGTTGAATTTTTTAGAAAAAGGATTCATTTTTAAAAAAATTCTTGACTTTTCAACAAAATATTAAAATTTTTATTAAAAAAGAAGCAACTTTAAATAAAGTAAATGAATTTTTAATTCCGAAAAGACAAATTGTCGATAACATAATTGAATTTGTATGTAAAGAAGAATCAATTTGAATTTAAGACACTAAGACATAAATTTTAAATAAAATGTTAATTTTCTACAATAATAAAGTCATTTTCAACTCAAAAAGACAAATTTTCTACGAAAAATTAAAATTTCTAACCAATAACGATGACTTCTTAACAAAATAGCTTAATTTTGCTTTTTTCTACTTAAATAGAAGATAAAAATTTTGAACAAAAAAACAGATAAATTTTCAACCAAAAAAGATGACTTTAAAAAACTGTAAAATTTTCAATAAAATAATGAAATTTATACCTATAAATGAAATCTGTAGAAGGAATAAACTGCAAGAACAATATGAATACAAGGCAATTTTAAACATTTAATTTTTTTATATATTCTCATTTGTTTGTCACCAATTTTTCATGTTCCATTGCCATTAATATTAAAGGTCAAACTCTAAATATTAGGTTGAAGATTCGTTTCGAAGTTCAAAATTAAGTTAAATATGGAAGTATTTTTTTTAGAAATACATTTTTTTTGGTAAAAATAGATTATAATTTTTGATAGACAATGAATCTTCTGTATTGAAAGTTCATTTGTTTATATGAAAATTTAACTATTCTTTTAAAAGGTCACGTATATTTTGCGAATTTTTTTTTAAATTTCATCTTTTAGAATGGAAATTCATCTATTTGATTAAAAATTCATTTTTTGATTGAATATTAATCACCTTATTTGAAAATCTCTTTGGTTCAAAACTTAACTATTTTGTTGAAAATTGCTTTGTTCTTTTTTAAAAATTAATGACTTAAATTAAAAATGTCATGCTGCCAGAAATTTTTTAAAAGTTATCATTTTGAGGTAAAAACTCAATCATTTTATTAAAAATTCATCTATTTTGTTAATTTCTTTCGTAGAATATTCGTCTTTTGAAATGAAAAATCAACGTTTCAGTTGAAAGTTCAATTTTTTTATTCATAAACAAATGAGCATTTGTTTCACAAATTCATTTTTTTTAATTCAAAACCATATTTTTATAATAGATATTTATAAATAAAAATTTTGACCTCACTGTTGCTAATATCCGTTTATTCGTTCACGGGAAAAATGTTAGTCATGTTGAAAAATTATAATTTGATGGTTATTAACATTTACAACACATTTTTTTTAGACCATAAGCTTTAGAAAACATCTTTCAACATAAAAGCTATAAAAGACCAAATCAAGAACAAAAAGCTGGTGAGCAGAAAATTCCAAAATTTCGACTTATCTTGACCAATAATACAACAACCTTTAGGACGATTTTTTGGCATTAGATATAGTTCTTATATAACTTAAAAAGAGATTAAATATCATTCAAAATTACACTAAAATCTCATTAGGCAAATTTAAGGAAGGTATTATATTTTGTACGGAGTTAAGTCATTTAAATTTTTCCAACTCTTTTTATAAACAAGAATATGGGACACAGGTGAGTTCTTCAATTTTAGGTACGTTGGCTGATATTATGCATGTTTTAAAGGTTGAATTCTTAAACAATTTAAAATTCAATATACCACTATATAACAGGTACGTGCATGATACATATGCATTTGAAAAAGACAATACAATTACGAGGAGTGTTCCAAAAGTAAGTTTCCCTAGTCTGCCGTTTTGCCCCAGCGCCATCTAGTGAGCTGGGACCGAACATAGTTTTAGTCTAGGATTTAGCTATAAGAGCGGAACCGGTCTTAAGTGTACATATTTTCTCGAGGGACGCGGAGAAGTTCATGATGAGCAGCGTACAGGCAGGCCAAAAACAGCCATTACAGATGACGCATTCGCAGCAGTCGAAAAAATCATTTTGGTGGATAGGCGCTTTACAGTTGACAGAATTTTGGACTCAGTGACTCCTGAAATCAATATTTATCGAACTTCAATCCACACAATCATAATAGATCATCTTGGTTACCGTAAAGTTTGTGCGAGGTGGGTCCCCCACCTGCTTTCAGATGATCACAAACAAAAATGACTTCAGTCTGCAGGAAAATTTCTTGACATGCTTGAAGATGAAGGAGAAAATGTTTACTCACGCATTTTGATAGGGGATGAAACGTGGGTTCACCATACAAACCCTGAAATGAAGCGACAAAGTATGGTTTGGAAGAAAACTTGTTAAATTATTCTTTAAAAAACAGGGCACGGATTTTTATAAACAAGGTTTGTCAAAGCTTGAGAACAGATATAAAAAATGTATTCAAGTCCAAGGGGACTATGTAGAAAAACAGTTTATAAGTCAATCAATAAATACTTATGTTACTTTAACCTAAAAATTGTCTTTTGCTTTTTTTCCGGAGCAGGGAAACTTACTTTTTGAACACCCCTCGTAGGTTTTGGAATTCTGAGATGATCAGAGATAATAATAGTAACTTGAAAAAAATTGGTTTCAAAAAAGTACATATTGAGATTGACTTCTGAATTTTTAATTCTAACTATCTGCTACAACGTGATATAGAAATAAAAAAACTGAAAGATCGTGAAAAAAAATCTTTATTATAACACCCACTTTAAAGAATATTTGGAAAAACATATTATAGAAAGATTAAAAGAAAAAAATTCAAACAGAATAGAACTCAAACAAATCAAAACATTAACAATCAGCAAACAACATATGATAAAAAAAATGGTTCTACAAATTTCATTAGTGATATTTCATAAAATATGAAGCGTTTGTTAAATGACTAAAATATTAAAGCAGTTGTCCGTATTGACTCATACCTTCAAAAATATGTCATATAGTACTTATCGATTGTGTAGTTTTGTGTATAAAAACCAAATTGATTTCAATAAAACCTACTGGAAAAATTTCTTCTTGATGAAAGATGAATAAGGTAATTTTCTCAATAAAAAAAGTAAAGGGGGTAAACCACTTCTACATGTATTTAAAGTTGTCCTATAAATAGTTAAATTAAAAGGAAAATATTTTAATGACACAGTTTTTTAATAACGTATATGCTAATACTACTACATAGAAGAGAATGTTTCTTGTCAACTTTTCCTACTTTTCGAGGATCGCAGATTTTAAATTAATGATTTTCCCTAAAAAATTATTTTTAAAAAAAGTGGTTTAACAAAACTTTTCAACAAAAAAGTTGTATCTTCAAAGATAGAAAAGATTAACTTTGAGGCTAACAGTAGCATTTTTATCGAAGAAAGATGCAATTTATAGTAAAATAGATGACTGTTTTCAATACAAAGAGAAATTTTCGAAAAATAGTTGAATTTTCCACCTAAAAAGATTTGGTCTGACTTTTTACCATTGAAATATGAGATATAAAAAATAAGTTAATTTCTATGAATCTAGTTGATTTTTTAACACAAAAATTAAACTTTTTACCAGAAAGGATGTCTTTTCAACAAAATTGATGAATTTTCGAACAAGTAATGAAATTTCTAAGTAAAAAGGTAATATTGTGGAGAAAGCCACGGCAAACAAATAAATATAAATACATGGCAAACAAATCACTAAGGAGAATATTATACCATGCGGTTACCGCAAAACTTTATTTTTAATTTTCTCTAATTTCCCACTAACCAATTTTTCATTTTCCCTGTCCATATTAACATTCAAAGAACAAACTCGTAAGCTTGTAACATTTTTAAGCTAGAATCTTTGATAAACGAAATAAACTAATTTCTAATTAAAATAAAAAAAATTGCAAATTTATATTAACTGACAGTTTCCCTAACCAATAAAATTCCCTGACTTTAAAACAAATTGTTATCAGTCAGGTTCGGTTTACTCATCAGGTTTCTTCAGCGTGTGATGTTACGACCAATTTTGTACAAGAATAAAATGTCCCCCTTGCGTAAAAAATCGAAACAAAATCTTTCCAACACGCAGATTATCACCAATACCTTCATGCTTCGTCTGCTGGCCGCACGCGCTCGAGAAGCGAGGAGTGCGCATGTGCATGCAACTGCGCATTTCGTTACGTCACGATAACTTATATTTCTGTTACCATTGAGGAATTTTAGGAAAATATATGTAATTTTCAATACCGCTTCTAAAGTTAAACAAACATTTATTAAATTTACTATAAAATTTACGGAATTTAATTTTCGGCCACCTAATTTCGCCAATTTCAGTTACTTTAGTATCTTAAATGTGTCGGAATTTTCCTAACGTTTCTAACAGTGTACTATTAAAAAATTGCTTTTTTTAAGAAAATACTCTTTAGATACTATTAATCAAATTCAATTATTCTTCATAAACTCTCTTACTTAATTCACAGAAAATAAAACTTTTCACATTCTTTACATTTTCTCGTACAACAAGGCATTATTTATTAATGTTTATTAATTTATTCATATTTGTTCTCTCAAATGAATTGGATTTTCTATGTAAAAATATAGCCCAATAATCCATTGTTTGTAACAAAAATTCTTATTTTTTTCAACTTTGTCCAATCAGAAGCGTCGCTTGATTGAATTTTTCTTTTTTGCGCGCTCTCCCTGTTTTTAGTTTTTAAAAATTAATATATATATATATATATAGTCCCAAATATTTTTATATATTTTTACAAAGCGAATTTCTTTTCATTTAAAAATTAAAAAATATTTTTCCCAATGGAATTAGTCCTTTATTTCAATCATTCGTATCCTTCTTTCTTATGAATAAACATTATTATTCAAATACTAGCGTTTAAATCCTGCAATATTTTTTTATCAAAGGATTTACTCTAAACTAAATAAAATAATATTTGAGATACAAATTGAAAATTTTTTAAAATTATTTTATTTATTTTAGACAAGCAAAAGACGCCTGTGCCATACATAACGATGTTTCAACAGAATACTTGAATTTTTGACATAATGATGAAATTTTCAACCTAAAAAGATGAAATCTAAATACTCGTAAAAAAGTGTGATAGGAAAAAAAAATAATTTGCAACAAAATACTTATATATTCAGCCAATAAGTTTCAAACAGTCAATTTTCTACGAAGATACTTGAATTTTCAACTGAAAAAGATGAATATTGAACAAAAAATTTAAATTTCCAATTGAAAGGGATGAATTTTCAACAAAATAGTAGAAATTTTAATTAAAAAAGACAAATCTTTGAAGAACTAGTTTTATTTTCAACACAAGGATGCGAATTTTAAATAACAAGTAATTTTATTTTAAAAGTAGTTCAATCTACAACCCAAAGAGACAAATTTTGAACAAAACAGTTGAATTTTTTAAACAATAATGAATTTTGAACAACAAAATTTTGATTCTTCAACCGGTTACTTACATTTTTATCGATAAAGAGGCAATTTTTGCTAAAATAGATGAATTTATAATACTAAAATATGTATTTTCAATCAAAAGTAATTTTGTTTTTAAATATATATTTTTTCAACCCAAAGAGACGAATTTCGAACGAAAAGTTGAATTTTTTATAAAAAGGATAAATTTTTAAAAAAATTATTGATTTTTCCAATAAACAATTACAGTTTCATACTGAAAAGAGGAAACTTTTAATAAAATGGGTGAATTTTTAATTCCAAAAATAGTTTAATTTTGCTATGGAACAAATTTTGACCACAACGAACAAACAAAAAAGCTTCTATAAGCATAAAAAAATGTAGAAAAATAATTTTTGGACAAAACTAAGAAATAAAAATGAGAAGGCAACCAACCACATCCCCTTTCTTATTTTTTTCTTTATATCAACTTTTTTTTTACATTACTATCAAATTAAAATAAAAGAACATTAAAAATAAAATTACATTATCAACCGAAAATAAAAAGGCACAACAAAATCTAATTTTCTGAAAGCGAAAACCTCCAAATCCTCCATAACTTTTTTATGTTAAAGTTGGAGAAATGACTGAACCTACGGGAGTACCAAACCTCTGTCTAGAAAATGATTCATTAAATTTAGAATTTGTTGAGTTCATAATAAAAACTCACCCTTTAATAAAATATTTTGTCATAATTGAGTACAAGTTTAAATATTATGCGATCTATTTAAAATTGCCGGTTTAACTAATTCAAGGGGTATACTCGGAAACACTGGAGTAACATCCAAAGAAATCATCACATGGTCATCCGGAACCATTTTTCAAATAATACTTTTTTGAAATTCCCAGCTTTTTTAACATTATATTTAGAAATTTTGATAGAGTCCTGGATAATTAAATTTATATTTTGTTCTAAAAATTTAGTAGGATATAGTTTCCATCTTTATAAATCTTGATTTTAAAAAATTCAGAAAATTCAAAATTATTATGACTAGAAAGCAATTTCTTTTTAATTTACCTAACATTTTCCGATTTTTTCCTACAAACAGTAATACTGCCTTTATCAGCACTCATACAAACTATGCATATCAGGGTTGTTTCTAAGAAATTTGTTTGTCATCACGAAACCTTAGAAAAATTTACAATTAATATCACTCATATGCAAACAATTTTTATTTAAAAAATTTTTTATTAAAAAAGGAATTTGAATATCTGTCAAATTTACAAACCAAAGATCTTTATCTCCTTCTTTGAAAATCCTATGTGAATTTAAATTTTGTTCTTGAACACTAGTTTGCTGATGAATCAAAATAAAAAATTTCTTCTCATCCTTTAAATCACTGCTTAAAAATCATTAATTGAGGAGAATCTAACATTTTCAAAGATTAATAATATGATCTTGTTATAAAAATACTTCTAATTTACTGCTAATTCTGGCAAATTTTGACTTCAAAAAATTAACATGATTTGAAACTGCTTTGATAAATAAATTTAGTAGTGAGAATTTGAAATTATGTATTGTATGTTCAAATTTTTTATTAACAAAATTACTGTGAAAGGAAAAATATCGGAATTTGTTATCCAGAAAACATATTGTTTTTCGGCAAAACATCATTTCTTCTGCATTCAATCAAAACCCTTTTTTGAAGAATACTGCTTCTTAATCTTTGATTGATATCACACCATACTTTAACCTTTCTAAACACCTCAGAACAATGTATAACTATTATCTAATTAAAAAACATAATATTGTAGAAATGGCATTTAATCCAAATAAGCTAATTCAGAATTAAAAAATTTAAATTAGATTAAAATCCAAACTAAAACTCCTGTTAGAAAAACAAGAATACAGCGACCAAATTTGGACCACAAGAACTAACGAAGAAACTCCTACTGTAATGTGAAAGAATAAAAAAAATTTTGACCAAGAGTTTGACTGGGATAATATTAAAATAATGTTTTTCTTTTACTTTCTCTATTTTATTTTTTTTTATTTTCAATGTTTCTTTATTGTAGTTTGATATTGATAACAATAAAAAGGACGAAATAAAGAAAAAAGAAGGAAGGGGATGTGGGATGTGGTTGGTTACCATATCGTTTTTCTTTCCTCTTTTTTATTTATGTCCGAAAATTCTTGTTTTTCAGATTAGAATAGGAGCTTTTTTGTTTCCTTATTATAGTCAAAATTTAGTCATTAGATTCTTGTTTTTTTTGCAGGAGTTTCCATCAATTTTATTATTGGACGTTAAATACAATTTTTAATTTGGATTTTATTGTGATTCAAATTTCTTAAATTTTTATTCAGGTGGACTTCTAAAATTTGTATTCTAACTATCTGCTATAACAAAAAATAGAAATAATAATAAACTGAACCAGTTTGAGGAAACTTCTTTATTATAACAGTTATCCTAAAGAATATTTTGAAAAAAAGCAAATTACAGAAAGATTAAAATAAATAAAATTCAACAGAATAGATCTTATACAAATCAAAACAAATCAAGACTTGGTAAAGACTATTTAGAAATATTAAAAAAGAAGGCAACAAAAGTCTAAGTCAGATTAATGACCACGAAAATTACAACCTTGCAAATTAGGGTGGTTAAAAATGGCATAGTAAAATTTTTTTCACTTCAGAGGGCAAGACACCACCCCAAAAGTTTCCATTTCCGGAAAAAGAAAATCTGTGATTCTTTTTTTTTTTTTTAATTTTTTTTTTAGAAATTCGAATATCAACAAGTGCCACCGGGCACTTCATAATCCCATACAATTAACATAGGGAAATTTTCGAAATATTAAACTTATGTTCTAGGATTTCATCGAAACGTGCCAAAGTTTATAGGGATTAAAGAGTAGTGTCTGCGAAATAAAACTATACTAATAACTTTTATTTTGAACAAATAATTACCAATGGACAATTTGTATAACAACCATTAATTTTCAAACAATTTTTAATTGTTTAAACAAATTCAGATTATTGAAACAATCATTTATTTCGAAAAATGTAAAAAATAATCATATTTTCTAATTGAAATGACATATTTTGATATTGTTTGGGTTAGTACATTTTTCTAAAAACATTATGTAATTATCTGAACAATTATTTATTCTATATTTTCAAACTTTCTAAAAATTGAGCCAGAGATGTCCATTTCTTTCAAATTGGTATTCTATGCTACTTTTTGTTGAATAATCACAAAGTTTGGATACATTTCTTCTAATGGTTTAACAAATTTCTGCTTTGTTTAAACAACTGTTATTTGCTCAAGCAGTTATTTTTCGATAACTAAAAAAATGAAATAGAATAGAACACATAACATTATTTTTCGGACTGTATAATCTATAAAATGAATGTATGTGCCATTCTGACAATAATTTAAACAAAAATAATTTGTTTAAACTACTATTAAAAAAAAAAATTTATTATTTTTTGAATTAAATATAATATTAAATGATTTTGAGAAGAAGCAAATTCTATAAGAAACGTCATGTAATTGTTTCATGTCACGTCATGTAATTGCTCCATAAAACGGTGTAAACAATCAACATATAATTTCAGGGAAATTTTAAGAAAAAAAATTAATTGTATAAACAATATCATAAATCTTTTTTATTAGATTTTACTATTCCTCGAAATCATTCAATATTATGTCTAACTCAGAAAATATGATTTTAAAAGTATTTTTGGAAAAGTAATTATTTAAACGAATCAAATTTATTTAAACAATTGAAAAGTGTTTAATGTATTCTGTATATATATTATGCAATCAGAAAAATAATGTTATGTGTTATATTTTATTTCAATTTTTTTAGTAACGGAAAAAACTTCTTGAACAAATAAATATTGTTTGAACAAATGTCATCTTATTAAACATTGAAATAAATGTATCAGAATTATGTGATTATTCAACGAAAAGTAGCGTAGGATACTAATTTGAAAAGAATGTTGAGATCTCTGGCTCAATTTTTAGAAATTTCGAAAATAGACAGTAAATAATTATTCAAATAATTACGTAATGTTTTTAGAAAAATGAACTATTCCAAACAATGACAAACAATTACATTTAAATAAAAAAATATGATAATTTATTACATTTTCTGGGAACAAATAATTGTTTAAATAATTTACATTATTCATTATTTATATAAAAAGACGACGGGAATTTCTAAATAGTAACAATAATACGTAAAAATGTGATTTTTTAATTTTTGGGTGCTGCAGGGAGGGTGGAGGGGGGTTAGTTCAATTTTTCGAGAGTTCAAAATTTCTTCATGTTAATTAAATCGTATTTTGACGTGCTCGGTAGCAAATGTTAATATGGGAATTTCTAAAAAAAAATCACGGATTTTCTTTCTCCAGAAATGTGAACTTTAGGGTGGAGGTTCTTGGCCTGTAGCTGAAAAAGTGTTTTCCGAACCACCCTCCTGAATATAGTATGATTATAGATTTTCTTTCATAGCCTTTATGCCTTACATGAATAAGTGCTAATAATAATACATATGCGCAATAATAATGATAAGAATAAAAATTAGAATTTCACTTGGGAATTGAGAAAATATTACTAATTTTCCTACTCCTCAAAACGTGTTGTTCGTATCACTCAGGATTATATGACACTTGTAACCTCCAATTGTTTTCTCCTGAATATTCTGTTGTGTAAACCCCTCGCCATATAAAAAAGCTATGTTTGCTTCGTGGGGGTCGTATGTGTATCTGAACGTTCAATGGAGTATGTTCAGTAGTATTATGTCTTCCAAAAACGTCTCGAAATACCGGTCCAAAGTACCCGTCATATTGCTCATACCAGGTGTATACATATGAAACCGGTATTGCCATCTAGCGGCCAGTAGGCACACTTGTAGGCACTGTCGGAACTTACCATTTGTGCTAATTGGCGT
>NC_046659.1:145601431-145604996 GCF_010883055.1 Belonocnema kinseyi | reverse complement strand
GGCGCATACTTTGAATAAAATATTTGTTATCATTCTCTTGAAATAAATGTGTTTTTTTTCTTGAAAAAATACCGGTTTCATATGTATACACCTGGTACATATCAATTTGTATGTGAAATAGAAACTGGCCAGGATGTGGACTGTGCTGGTATATCCACACTGGACGATGTTGTACCCAACTGACATTTCCATTAGAAGCACATCAATCAATCATTCTTATCTTAATGTGGTTTTCAGGGAAATTTTCTTCAGCTGTACCTAATATTGTAAAAAAAATTGGCACTGATTAACTTTTCCATACTCGTAACTTAAAATTTCAAAAATTATGAAACATCACGGTTCGAAAAAAGTGAACTATGAATTCATGAATTTAAAAGAATAAATGGAATTAAAGGAACTTATGTAATTCATGAAATAAACGGAATTAATGGAATTCAAGTAATGAAATTGGCGAAATTCATTGAATTTAAGGACTACACGGAATTTATGGAATTGATGGAATATCTGGAACTGATGGAATTTAAAGATTTCAATAAAATTACAAAATTTACTATATTGGCGAAATTTACAATATTTTTTTAATCTATACAATTCATTCAATTCACGAAATTCACGTAATTCGTTTAATTCGGTGAATTTGTGGAATTCACAGAATTCAAGAAAGGAGCCCGCACTAAATGTATGGGAAAATGGCTTTCGGTGGATTTAGCTGAAACTTTGTAATTTTTAAGATTATAACTGCCGGATAAAATATCCGTAAAAAAATCCAAAAAATGGACAGTATTAGCGCTATGTGGCGCTAAGCGCTCAAAATTAGTGAATCAAACGAATTACAACAGATTTTGTTACAAAAGGGATGTCAACATGGAAATCACGGTTCAGATCGTGGTCTGTCATATTTTCGCCTACACCGTTGACTCATATAGCGCGCTTCTCAAAACAATCAAACGTTAAGCGCCCAAGATTTTAACTTGACTAATTAATCACTTCTTTAAAGGCAGAAATGGTACCCAAAGTAACATTAGTAACTAGTGCGCACATACCTTCAAAGGCCTTTCACAAAAAAAATGACAGACAAACATACCGTCGTCGATGGTATGTTGAATGTGAATGTTGAAGTGAATGCTGCATGATGAACAACTGTCACTTTTTAAAGCAAAAAGGAACGACTTCAGAATGAGCGACGAACTGAATGTAGGCCTAATTACTTTCAAAAAGTTGAAACCTCGGCATTTATTTTGTGAAAGGTCTCGAGAGCGGATAGTACTTTTATTGGTAAGCTTAGGAAAAAAAATTCCTATCTGTTCCCTTCTGTATTAATTGTGTTGTATTTCTTATTTGCTTTTTGTATTTAGTATCTTGTGTTTATTTCTTTTATTTTGTTGTTTCTGAATTTTTCTTTCGTTTTATTAATACATTCCTCTGCCTTTCAAGACCATAAGAGCTTGTTTCTCTTATGGTTTAAAAAATGGCATTCAGAGTTCGAGTTAATAGCTATGTGTGCGATAGAGTCTATCAACCAGGACAAATGGCTCGAATTGATGGAAATAATAATCCTGATAGGAAAAACATTGCAATTTTTAGACGCCTTCAACTTCGAAGACCACCACTTGGAGTCGCCGATGAGAGTGGGTTATGTCTCAATTGCAATCAATCGATTCGAAATGAGATAGAGGAGCTCCAACGTGACCCAGGCTGTTTAAGACTGAATGTTCTTACACAAACAGGCAGGCAAACGTGCATGTTTTGTAATGCTGATGTTAATACACTTAGACGTTCAATTGAATGTAGAGTTAACGCTTTTATTATCATGGACATTTTCATTCCAGAAGAAACAAGAGCATGCTTAAATCACTTGGATGAACATGGTTTCATCTTAGGCCCCTTGCTTCCTGGACTACAAACGATTAATAGACCGAATAGGATTCCGGGACAGCAGTTACTTCTGTTTTTGCAGCAACTTCGTAACGAAGCAAATGTTCATGCGGCCGCGGCGTTTAATAATGAGGATAGCTTCACTGATGAAGAGTTTGAAGCTATTGCTCCTGTAACAAAGGAACAACTTAGAGAACTGTATGCATTTTGTGATTCTATTTCGCAGTTACATGAACATGGTGCCAGATACGTGAGGAAAAAAGATCTGCTGACTTTCCTTTGCAAAATGCGTCAAGGTCTTTTTGATGAATTTCTGAAAGTGATTTTTCATTATTCGAGCCGGCAAGCTACAAGCATGGCCATTTCTACTGTAAGAGAGTCTTTAATGCAGCGATTTGTGCCTGGTAACATTGGATTTAATGCGATAAGCAGAGAGGAATTCATTGAAAGACACGTGATATCATTCGCCAATGAACTTTATAATCCACAACCAGAAATTCCCAAAGCGATTGCTATCATCGATGGAACTTACGCTAACATGCAGAAGAGCAGGAACTTTCGCGTACTTCGACAGTCATTCTGCAAACATAAAGGACGTCACTTAGTAAAACCTGCTCTCATTGTTGCTCCAGACGAATACATACTTAAAATACAAGGACCATATTTTTCTAACTCGCGAAACAATGACGCACAAATGCTCATTAACGAAATTGAAAGAGATGTGGAAGGTATGAGAGAATTTTTCAACATTGGTGATATTTTTATAGAGGATTGTGGATATAAAGAGGCCCAACCACTTTTAGAACGCTTAGGAATTGTGTCCAAGATATCACCATTTCTCCAACAAGGACAGAGTCAATTGGTAACGAAAGAAGCAAACGAAGCTCGGCTAATAACGAAATCTAGATGAATAGTGGAGTCAAGAAATGGCCACATAAAGTCCATTTTCAAGTTCTTCGAGAAAACCATTCCGATGGCTCATGTACACAATCTAAGGGACTTCTTTCGTATTGCTGGTGCCATAATTAATCGATACCATCCTGTTATTGAGATTCAAGGCGCTACAGCAGTGCTTGCAAGAGAATATAACATAGCGAGGGCTCGTGAGCGAAATCTTGTGCAAGCGCGCGTAGAAGTGTACAATATGCGCTATGGAAATGCAAATTGGAATCGCCTGCATTAACTTCAAGTACCAGAATTTCCTCGCCTTACATTGGAAGAAATACGCTACATAAAAATTGGCGTGTATCCAGTAGAACTTGTCCCATGTTACGTTCAAGACAAGCGGCAACGAGAAGAAGATGAGGAGTTTCAACTAGATACGCGACTTAATGAACCTGGCTTTATCAGAGTACGAGTATTTTCTCGTTTCCGAAATGCGACAAGGTACCAGCTGTGGATAGCGTTCAATGAGATCGATGACATAGGACCAGACAATAACGAAACGCTTCTCGGTTATTACTGCACATGTAAGTCAGAGGCCAGAACTCTTGGCACTTGCGCACATATTGCAAGCGTTTTATGGTTCCTGGGTTATGCACGTCACCAGCAACACGTAAAGTACGAGGGTGGATTGATAAGTTTCCGACCTGAACAAGAAAAACAACGTTTTTAAGAATTTTTTTTTTATTTCTCAACATAATCTCCTCCAAGGCTGATACATTTCTCATAGCGGTGTTCTAGTCTAGTA
>NC_046659.1:145566773-145601331 GCF_010883055.1 Belonocnema kinseyi | reverse complement strand
AGCTATCTAAGGATGGTACTATAGAACGCCACCTCAAGGTAGGCCTAGTGGCGCCATCTCTTGGTCAGGCCGGAAACTTATCAATCCACCCTCGTATCCTTAAACTTCCTTGCTACAAAGAATTCTAGACGCTGCTAATAGAGATGAACAAGTGAACCCGAATCAAGAGCCAGAAATAGTTTAATATTTCGCAAAAGCTACTGGGATTCGTTCTATTCACTGACCATGAGCGCTTAGCGTTCGGCACTCTTGAGAACAGTACAATGTGATTATCTGAATGTACTCACTAGTCACTAATATTACTTTGGGTACCATTTCTGCCTTTAAAAAAGTGGTGAATTAGTCAAGTTAAAATCTTGGGCGCTTAGCGTTTGATCGTTTTGAGAAGCGCGCTATATAAGACAACGGTGTAGGCGAAAATATGACAGACCACGATCTGAACCGTGATTTCTATGTTGACAACGCTTTTATAATAAAATCTGTTGTAATTCGTTTTATTCACTGATCTTGAGCGCTTAGCGCCGCATAGCGCTAAAACTGTCCATTTTTTTGGGATTTTATTTACGGATATTTCATCCTTTAGAGAATTCAGGGAATACAAGGAATTTGCGGAATGTATGGAATTCAAAGAATTAACGAAACAACTATGTCTATGCGCTTCGTGAATTCATTGATAAAATTAAATTCCATGGATTCATTACATTTCATGAATTCCTTGAATTCGATGAATCTGCAGAATGCCGTGAATTGCTTGAATTTTTTTAATTCTTCAAATTTCCGTGAATTCCATACATTACATGAATTTCGTAAAGTCCATGGATTCAGTGAATTTCGTGTTTTTCATGAATTCCTTGAATTACGTAGATTCCGCGAATTCCTTAAATTCCTTGATTTCCGCAAATCCCATGAATCCAATGAAATACGTGAGTTCCGTGCATTTCATGAATTTCTTGAATTTGTAAATTCGTTGAATTGCCTTAATTCCATGAATTCTGTAAATTCTTTGAATTCCGTAATTTTTTGAGTTCCTTTAATTCCATGAATTCCGTAAATTCCTTTAATTCCCAAAATTCTTTGAATGTCCTGAATTTCTTACATTGCTTGAATTTCTTGAATTTCATGAATTAATTAAAATTCCATGAATTTCATGAACTATATATTAATTAATATATGCCTGTGTAAAAAATGAAGAGCATTTTTAAAGTGTGAAATCAATTTTTTTTAATTCTAGAAATTTTTCTCAAAGTTTCTTATAGATATGTTGAAGACTCGCAAATTATCCAAATTAAATTTTAAATTTCGATGAGGATTGAAAAAGTTATATACTTTTTCGAATTTTTTAAATGTTCAAAAAAATAGAGAAATATTTTTCTGCTTGATTAAGAAATTTCATTGAAATTCTCTACTGTATATAGAATATGTATAGAAACTATCTTTGTTAAATTTTTCGATTAGACACAAATTCAAAAAGTTATAGCTTTTTCGAAATGTGGAAAAGAAATTTCATAAGTTTTAGACATTTTTGTAAAATTTTTGTACGGGAAAAAGACTCGCAAATTATCATAATAACATTTTTAATTTCGATGAAAATTAAAAGAGTTATATGCTTTTTAATATTTGGAAAATTTTTGAAACAAAAAATTGTTTATAGTTTAAGAAATATTAATCCATATTTCCACCAGATATGCAATATACGGATTTTCAAACTATTTTCATGAAATTTGTTGATTGGACTAAAATTTAAAAAGTTAGATCCTTTTTAAAAATATGCAATTTTTCTTTTGAAGAAATGCTCAAGTTTATAGCTGTGTTCTTAGTTGATTTAAATTAGATTTACAAATTTTTCTAACAAAGTTTTCCAACTGCACACAAATAATCGAACGCGACAAAGGAAAAAAATTCAGTTTCAATTTATTTATTTATGGGAGTAGTAAGGCCCCTGGAAGTTTTTTAAAACATTTTTGAATATTAATTTTTCGAAAACTGTATCTAGATGTCGAATTTTATTGCGCATCTTCTCTATCCAGGAAAAAAGCTGTAGCTATTTTAGTTCTCTAATTAAAGCAAAAAAACTTACTTTTTTGAAAAAAATCAATTTTAATTCGTTTTTCACATCAAATCGTGTCATTTTTTGGAATTTTTTGAAAAAATGTTGAGGGAATATGTTTCGCACTGTACTTTGACTGATAGAATGAAAGAAATTCAAAAAATTATTTTTTTAAAATTGTTGTTAATTTTTTTCTGATGCGTGGCGCTTATCTGACTTCCCTAACTTCCAGCGTTTCGTTTATCGAGCGAATTTTCAGCAACAAAAAACTTCCAGCAAAAAAGTAGTTAATAAAAGTACAAATAAGTTTTCTTTAAAATGTTAGCCTCTTTGAATTGATATTCAAAAAGTCATTAACGCCTCAATTCGATAGCGGCTAGGCGACTCGCGCACGGGCTGTAACGAGGGTCTCAGATCCTATATTATTAATTGAATAGCATGTTAAGATATATTAATATTCTGCCAAGAAATGCTAACGCTTAATTAAAACAGGAATGAAAAACAAATTTACTTTCTCGATCTCTCACTTTTTTCAATTCCACTAATTAGAAGCACTGAAAAATTTGCGGAATTAAGAATCCGTTGAATCTCAACTATTAGATTTTCTGTTTTGTTTTACTTTGGTACAGTTTGTTTCAAAAATGTAATTATTCTATTGTACAATATTAAATAAATAATTAATTTCACATTATGCACTATTACTCACTTATGAATAATACTTTGATATTATTTGATTACTTGATTAGTTTTTATTTTTAGCGCCGCGGAACTGTATTATGAATCGGATCTGAAACTTTCGCTACAGCCCGCGCGCGAGTCGCCTAGACGCTATCGAATTGAGAAGTTAATAATTTCTTGAACATTAATTCAAATAGGCTAACATTTTACAGAAAACTTCTCCGCACTCTTATCAACAACTTTTTTTCTGGAAGTTTTTTGTTGCTCAAAATTCGCTCGATAAACGAAACGCCGAAAGTTAGAGAAGTCCGATAAACGCCACACTTTAGAAAAAAATTTACAACCATTTTTTTACATAAATTTTTGAATTAAATTTGCTTTATCAATCAAAGGACATTTTGAACTACATTCCCTACAAATTTTATTAAAAAATCCTAAAGACTGACTGACTGAGCACAAGTCGAATAAAAAAACGAATTAAAAGTGATTTTTACAAGAAAGGTAGTTTTTTTTACTTTAATTAGAAAACTAAAAAAGGTACAAATTTTTTCCTGGAGGAAAAAATATTCGCGATGAAATAGTATATGTAGATATATTCTTCAAGAATGAAAGTTCGAAAATGTTTTTGAAAACAGTCAAGAGTCTTCCCACTCCCGGCGAAATAAGTTTACGTGCCCTTATTCGGTCCCGCAAACAGTAGGAGAAAATCACGTTTTTTAGACAAAAATCGACTGACAGTGCAATTCTTAACTAAATTTGATTTTTCTTTTTCAGAACGGACCGTAAGGCTTCCAATTATAACATTTAACCGTGCAATTTTTATTTTTATTTTACAGAAATTTCTTATTAAGAAAATTTAAAATATAATTAAATTTAATTTATTCAGAAATTTGTGATGAAGAAACTTACCATTTTTTCCGCTAATCTTTTTCATGATACCATTTCTTCCAAGAATTTGAAATCCATGAAAAAAGGCGCTTTCATTAAGTTAATAATAGCTAAAGATTGCCAATTATTTAAACGATTTTTATAATCAAATGCACATTATGACCATTTTTTTATGGAAAGGCTTGATTTTTTCTGCGATATCAATCTAAAATGTTTTTCCTAAGACTGCTTGCTATCATATTTTTTACAGTGACCAAAAAATGTTAATTATTTCTACAATTTTTATAAACACATGCACATTTTTCCGATTTTTTGATGAAAATGCTTGATTTTTTTGCGGAATCTACTTCAAATGGTTTTCCTAAGACTCCTACTATCTTATTTTTTATAGTGACGATAAAATGTTGATTATTTAAACAGTATCTATAAAACATGCGCATTTTGACCATTTTCTTTATTAATAGGCTTGATTTTTTTTCGGAATTAATTCAAAACATCTTGCAAAAGAATCTATGTTATCATATTTTTAATATTGATAATGATAATTATTAAAACGATTTTCATAAACAAATACACATTTTGACAACTTTTTCATGAACAGGTTTAATTTTTTTCGAAAACGATGCAAAATATCTTGAAAAAAAACACTTGTCATATTTTTTATATTAATCTGATATACGACGGCAACGATTTTTTTGCCGAAAATGGACCAAAATTCTTCATGGATCGTACATTTTTTTTAATGTTTGAAAGAACATCTGGTAAAAGTTCAGACGGTGCAAAATTGGTTTTATTCACACATAAAAAAAATCATTTAAACTTAAATCAAATAAAATCCAACTGCCTAATAAATCGGTCAAATGTAAAACATATGACCCATATATTTCATAACTCATTAACCTTAAACCTGTATACTTCAAACCTAAAGTGTAAAGCTAAATGTGCATTTGTTTATGAAAATTGTTTTAATAGTTAACATTTTTGGGTCACTATGAAAAATATGATAGCAGAGAGTCTTAGGCTAAATATTTTAACTTAATTCTGTAAAAATAAAGCTTTTTCATCAAAAAGTGGGCGAAATGTGCATTTGTTTATACAAATTTTTTAAATAATAAACATTTTCTGGTAACAATGAAAAATATGATAGCAAGGAGTCTTAGGCAAAATATTTGAAGTTTATTCCGCAAAAAGGTAAAGCCTTTTCATCATTAAAAAGTTCAAATGTGCATTTGTTTATAAAAATTATTTAAATAATTATAAATCATTAGCTATTCTTAATTTATTGTGAGCAGACATCATTATATGAGATAGTTGATACAAAAGATATAGGTAACAATGAGCTAATCCTTAAAATTAGGAAAAAATGACTTTTGTTAATTAATTTGTTTATAAAATTATCAAAAAATTGTTTGTTACTCTAACTTACTAATAAATAATTTTCAGTTAGTTTTTACATTTGTTTATGACCCTTTTTATTGAATTTGAAGGTCTTATAAGAAAGCGTATTATGGAAAAGTTTAGCAGCAGGTTGTAAGTTTGTTATTGCATAAAAAATTTTCGTTAAGTCAAAATAAAAATTGCACAGGAAAATGTTATACCTGAAGGCCTCACGGCCAATTCTGAAGAAGAAAAATCAAAATCCATGACGAATTGCACTGTCACAACCAGTATCGTAATTTTTCCTTAAACTGTTGCAAAAGCTATACTTACTATTAGTAACATTGTTTATACTTCATAAATTCTATTGCTTTATTCAGACAAGTAAAACTTTTTACATTTGTTATATTTTCTTGCACGACGAATTATTATTTATTCACAGCCGGTTTAGCAAAACATTTGTTTATAAATCCACGCTCACTTTAATAATTTCGACTTTCTATTTTCTATGAAAAAATAGAAAAACTAGATCTTTGACAAATTTTGAAAGACGAAAACAGAATTTGGTTCAAAAGTAGCGCCTAAGGAATCTGAATATGCATAATTATATTATAGTCCAAGTATATAGCAAGAATTCTATTTTCTCAATTTTGTGCAAATAATTAAAAGCGTCGTTTGATTAAATTTTTTATATTTTTCACATTTTTCTAGTTTCTAACTTTGAGAAATTAATATATACAGCCCTAAATATTTTATTTAATTTTTACGAAGAAAATGGTTGTTTTTTTTCTATGAAATTAGAAAATATCTTGACTTATCGTATTATTAATTAATTTCAATATTTAATGCCCGAATTATCGCTCGTAAAATTTTTAAAATTTCACTAGTATTTAGTTCACTTTTAAAGATTTTGACTGAGGGAGGGAAAAAGTATCCTCTAAGTAAAAAAAAAGACTGTAAAATAAAAGAAAACATTTTCAACACTGCAGTTCATTCATATTTAACGCAAAACATTTTTAGAAACTTTTCCATATAAGAGAAATTTAGTATGGTAAATTTTAAAAGTAAACAGCCGAAATATATTTTAAAAAGCTAAAATATAACTTTTGTTAATTTTAATTATCTAATTCAATTAATTTGCACTACCTTTGCTACCGTGCAAAAAAAATGAAGCTTCTTTTTTATTATCATTAGTTTTTTTTTTTTTTAAATATGGATTTAAATTTTAAAATCAGTGGTTTTTAAAAACCAATAAAGGACACTTTAAATTCAGATTGAACAATATTTGCTTTGGAGAGTGAAAATTTCATTTTCGAAACTCCCTAATTTTTTCTTTATCATTTCTTGTTATTTTTCCTGGCAAATAATATTAAAATACTAGCATTTCAATCTTGAAATATTTTTTCTCATAGGATCTTTTATAAATGGAATAAAATAATATTTTAGATACAAATAAAAAATTTTCCAATTTATTTATATATTTTAGACAGAAAAAACTAATTTTCTACCATAAAGTTTCATTAAAAAAAATGAATTTGAAAACCAAAAAGACGAATTTTCAACAAACAAAGATTTTTCAGTCATGAATTTAAAAAAAGTTCATCTAAATTGTTGATCCTCCAAGCCAAGAGAAGAATTTTCTGTACCAAAGTTGAATTTTTTACCAGAAAATATAAATTACCAAGAAAGAAAAAAAACATTTTCATCAAAACAGTTCAATTTTCAACCAAAGAGATAAACCTTGATTAAAAAAGAGTTTTAACCAAATACTTGAGCTTTTACACAATCCGTTGAATTTTTAATTAAAAAAGATGAGTTTATATCGAAAGAAAGATAAAACTTTTACTGTAATAGATGAATTTTTAATTCTATAGAATTAAATTGTGGACAAATGTTTAAATTGCTACAAAAATAGTTAAATTTTCAACTCAAAGAGATAAATTTTCTACAAAATATTACAATTTTCAACCAAAAACGATGAATTTTAGTAAAACAGTTCAATTGTTTTTTTAGTACTGAAATAGATAAAGTTTCAAATAAAAAATGACAAATTTTCATCAAAGAAAAGTTTTAGTTGAGTTTTCAACCTCTGAATATGAATTTGAATCATAAAGTAAGTTTTTTTAAAAAACTATTTGGTTAATTTTTGTTTTTTCGAAAATATTCATCTTTTAGAATGGAAATTCAACTCTTTGGTTAAAAATTTATTGTTTTGGTACCAGATTAATCATATAAGTTCAAAATTAATTACATTTTTGACTAATAGAACCATTTTGTTGAAAATTGTTTTTTCTTAAAATTGATTCTTTGACTGGAAGTGCAGCTATTTTATTTTTGCTGAAAAAATGATCCTTTCGGTTAGAAATTCATTTTTTTTGTTGGAAAATTATTCTGTTTTGTTTAAGGTTCAAATAAATTGTTAAAAACTCGTATTTTGATATATTTTTTAGGTTTATTTCCTTACCAAAAATATTACATTAATCGTACACCTGCTAATTAAATTTTTTTTAAATTGCTCAAAAAGCTTAGCATTTTTAAATTTCGAAAATATCAAAATAACCAGCGTTTACAAATTAATGAAATTATTGGCGAATAAAATAAATTAACAAAGAAATTGTAACTTTGATGTAAAAAAGGTGGCTTAATTTTAGATTAAATAAGTAAAAATCAAAGTCAGGGATAATTTTTCTTATGTAAAAGTAATTATTTAATTTTCAACAATGAAACGATAGCATTGTAAAATACTAATTTTTTACTGGTTGTAAACATACAAATTTCATTTGATGCTTCAAAAGAAAGTTCCATTAACTCATGTCAAATACAAATTTTAATTTGACTGAATATTTCTGGCTTTGGTTAAATAAAAAATAAAAATAAACAAATAAAATAAATTTTTTTAACTTTATTTTTTATTTGTTTTCAATTAATGATTTTATAACCACAATTGAGTTTATAGAAAAATTAGGAAATCTTAACAACTAACAGATACAGTAACTTGTTTAATTTTTATTTATGAAAACTTTTATGATTTAGGCAAATGCATTTTACACTTTTAACATTAACCAGTTTATAAATTACAACGAAAAAAAAGCTTAAGATAATTTATAGAGCTTCTCAAATATATTTTGAAAATAGAATTTTTTTATTGATTTTAAATAAAACTTCATTAACATTTACCAATCTAAAGCGCTTGGACATTTTATACATATTATGAAAACAGATTGACATAATTGTTTAACATTTTTCTAAATCAAACATTTCCGTAATAAAATTGAAATCGTGACACAAAAAATAATAAAGAAGCTTTTGAGGAATTTAACGAGATTTTGGAAATTAAAATTAAATCAAAATCACAAGCAAAAGAAAAAAAAAACAGATATGCAAATAAATACAGTTTTATTGAAGAGTTATAATCTCTAATATTTTTTTTTATTCACGCATAGGTTTCTCTTTTAAAATTTATTTTTATGATTAATAGGTCTTTTTTATGGATTTCATGAATTAAGTAATACAATAATTCATATTTGAACTAGACTGCAAACTCATAATACCCTTAAATTTTTTCCAACAATTTTTTAAATCAACAAATCAAAAAATATTTCATCTTCTCACAGAAGCTTTATATACGTCTGCTTGGAGAAAAAATTTTATTAAATTTTTTCAGCTGTTTAAATGTTTAATTTATTCTTGCTTTTGGAAAATTTTTAATACTTTATCCAGTCTCTGAAAAAATCACTCGTTTGGATAAATATAAAATTGAGTCATCAAAGATTCACAGAAAATTAAAAAATTTCTTGAAAATTCATTTTTATTGTTATTTGAGAATTCCAGGATTTACAAAAGATAAACTTTCAACAAACAATTCAATTTTCAACTAATAAAGATAAAATCCCAGCTAAAAGTGTAATATTTAAATATTCGGTTAACGAAATTAATTATTTACTAAAACGAATTATTATTTAAAAAATTGCTAATTCAATTAAAGAAATTAAACTTGCAATGAAATCGTTAAGTTCACAAACACGAAGATAAATTTTTTAAAAAGTAGATTAATATACGACCCACAAAATAATAATTTTTACCAGCAGAAACTACATTAAGAAAAAACGTTGCAATCAGTCTGATGAATTTTTAATTAAAATTATAAATCTAAACAAAAAAATTTTAAGACTGGTGTTCAACTTTGCACCAAGAAGTTAAACTTTTAACTTAGATAGATGGATTCTATACAAAAAAACGTTAATAGCATGTATGTATGTCAAACAAAAACGTTTGTATTTTAAATAAAAAATTGTTGAATGTAAACACAGAAGAAAAATTCGTATTATAAAAGTAAACAAAGTCAATAAGTCAAGTCCTTTAGTCAATAAGGTAAATTTTTAACCAAGAAACATATAATTTTAATTATTTAGTTTAATTAATAACAAAAATGATTAATTTTAAACTAACAAGATTTATTTTTTACCAAAAAAGTTCGATTTGCCACAAAATAAATGAATTTTTGAACAAATAATTGAATTTTGAACAGATAAAGGTTATTTCTAAACAACAAATAGAGCAGCTCAATTTCTAGTTAAAAAAATTAACTTTTTATAGAAAATTTTTACAAAAGAGTTTATTCTAACAAATTAGTTGAATTTTCAACTGATGAGATGAATTATCAGCCAAGAAGATTAATCTTTGCTACATATAATAATAAAAAAAAAACATTCATGAATTCTCAGCCAACTATTTGCATTTTTAATTGATAAAAAGATTAAATATAATAGTTACATTTTCATTCGCAAAAAAAGAAATATATAAAGTGGTAAAATTCAAACTAAAAAAAAGGTAAACCAAAATCGAAAAAATTTTATTTTGAATCAAAAACACATTTTTCAACCAAAAACGACGACTTCTTGAGTAAATATTCAAATTTTTAACAAAAAAAGTGAATTTTTCAACTACAGAGAATAAATTTTTTTTAAATTTTAAAACTGAAAACATAATGATGAGGTTCACTTTATAACAAAAATTAATTATTGTTTTATCCAAGAACTGATATTTCTGCAAGAAGCAATGAATTACAAACTGAAATGGGAAATCTTCAAACCAAAAAATTAATTATTTAACGAGAAACTTTTACTTGCAATCAAGAAGTTAAATTTTCTTCCCCATTTGTGAACCATTTTTCCAGTGAAAATAAAATTATTGTAATCGAATATTTTAAAATTCAAATTACCGGCTTTTGTCAAGGTGTCGCACAATTATTAATTTTCACTAGATGAAAGTCGCCATTTCGGTTGAAAATTCCGCTGTTTTTTTTAAATTCATTTAGTTCGTTAGAGAATTTATCCATTTAGTAGGAATTTTTTTTAACTCTTATATTTTTTGGTTGAAAGTTCAACTTATTTATTAAAAATTAATTTTTTTTAAATTGATAATTCATCTCTTTTGGTAAATGTTTAATCTGTTTTGTTTAAAAAAAGAAACTGGAAATAAAAAATAAAACTTCGATATTGCATTTTTTTTTAAATATTAATCTTGTTTGTTTAAATTTTCGACTATTCATAAACAAGTCCAAATTCAGTGTTATTTCTTAAACAATAAAAAATAATTTTGAAAGCTAAATCAATTTTTGATATAAATATTAGGTTGCTGAATGAGAAAAAAAGAATGGTTAATAAGAAAAGGAATTTTCAACCATGTAGCTGAATATTCAGCCTCTTATCTCCTGTCTCATTCTATTACTATAATATATTTATACGTATATACAGGCTGACCCATTTTTAATTTATGAATTTTTGACTGCGGATTTAAAAAGAGCGGAAAATTTTACGTAAAAAATATTCTGTGGGTAATGTGCCTTTGTGACCTTAGAAAGGTCAAAAACCAAGGTTAAATGTCTAAAAAAACTGTCAGATGTCCTTTCTCAAATTACCATGGTGTTCTAAGAATAGCAAACGTTCAAGATGCTTTTTAAAGTCGATCAAATGTAAAGGTGTGAAGCACCTTGACCATCTTCACTTTCAAATAAATTTTCAAGGTCATTTGAAGGTAACACTGTCACAAATTTTCCATCGAACATTTTTGAAGTATTTTTTTTAATCCAAAGTTTAAAATAGGGATTCCCTCTACAAAAATAATCTTGACCTTTAAATGACCTTGAAAACTTATCTAAAGGTCTGGGTGGTGAAGGAGGTTTACACTTTTACATTTTATCCATTTTTAAAATCATATTGGACTTTTGCTATTCTCATAAAACTACGATAATTAGAAAAAGAACATCTGACCCTTTCTTAGACATTTTACCTTTATTTTTGACCTTACTAAGGTCACAGAAGAAAATTACTCATGACATACTTTTGAGGTGAAATTCTCCGCTTTTTCTAAATCCACAGTCCAAAATATGGGTTTCCAATCTTGAAAACCGTCTTGGCCTTTAAATGACCTTGAAAATTGACCTGAAGGATCCACAGATTAAAATGGGTCACGCGTATATCTATAATTTCAAAAAAGGATTTTAGTGACTTGACTTGATTCGTGGCTATGATGAAAAACCAGATTTATCCGAGTAAAAGTTTGAAGAAAAATAAAATTAAAATAAAATTTAGAAAGTAAACGGATTTTGAAAACAAACAACAAACCGAAAGTAAGGCATTAGCGAAGAGCACTGTTTCTGGAATATTTATTAGCCAATGATAGGTAGCAATAACCTGAATCGTAAATTCATAAAATAAATCAAAATATTGAAAAGAAATCAAGGTTATGAAAATATGAAATTTAGGAAGCAAAAAATAAATTGAATCATAACGGGGCAAATACTATGACTTGGCTCATAAATCGTTCGGATACGAGAATTCCGGATTCAGTTTCTGATACTTCTAGACTAGGTGACAAATTGAGCAACAATTTTCTTACTGATAAATGTGTCGACATTTTTCAAATAGTTAAGGACATTAAACAAACTTACCATAAAATTCCTAATAGATCAGGTGAATAATTTAGATACAAAATTATTTTAATCGCATCAAATTAAATTAAGACACAAAAGATTTTATTTAAAAAACAGTACTAGTGAAACGTGCCGATAAAAGCCAAGTTTTCATATTGATGAAAATGCAAGATTACAAAAACATGATGTATGATAGGTTGAATGATAAAGAAACCTGTGTCATAATGCATATTTTAAAGGTCGAATTCTTAAACAATACGAAATTAAAAATACTAGTTAATCATAGGTACATGGATGACATTATTCTTATCATCTGAAGATGTTAATATCAACTTAACAACAAATTTCTTTGAAAAAAGTACATATTAAGGTAGTCTTTTGAGTTTTCATACTAACTATCTGCTGCAACATGAAATAGGAATAATAAATGACTTAAACATTAAGATAAAGCTTCTTTATTGTAGCAGTTGTCTCAAAGAATTTTTTCAAAAGCTTATTTGAGAAAAATTAAAAGAAATAAAATTCAAGCAGAATCAAAACAAATCCAAAGATTAAGAATCACCAGATAAAAGCTGTTAAAAAGAATAATTGTTTCTGTTAAATTTAATGGTGACATCACATAACATCAATAGGTTCTATCAACATTAGGCTATAGTTCCGCTGCCTTTAAGAAAGCGTCTATCATCCTATTACAAATGAGCTTCAGTCCATCTTTCCGCTAAGGATAAGAATGCGTCTAACTTCATTCAACTAAGTTTTTAAGAGGAATAAATAGCCTATTATTTTTTGGAACATTTCCTACGAATTAAAAACATCAGTATTTTGTATTATAATTTGCAATTTAATTTAGCCTTTCATCGCTTTCAAAGCAAGACATTTTTAAAGATTGTTATTTCTTTTAACACTTCTACATCTTCACTAAATTTCGTACAAAACGAAGTTAGGCGCATTCTTATCCGTATCGAAAAAATAGACTAAAGCTTATTTATAATAGGATGATAGACCCTTTGTTAACGGTAAAGGAACAATAGCCTGATATTCGTAGAACCCATAAACATGTAAAACATTTGTTGAATGACTATACACTATCGTAATAGTTGTCCGCGTTGACTCTAAACTCGAAAATATATCACACTTCGTGAATACTATTTAGAAATCCTAGACCAATGTGATGTATTAAATAGTCGATATGGCAAAAAATATTTTAGACAAACCAAACAAGCTTCTAACAAATTAAAAGAGAGAAGATATTGACAGCATCAAACTCAACCAAAAATATCATAGTCATAAGCAAACACTCAACTAAGTACCACAACGGTGACACTACTCTTATCGTGTTTATACAACATTAAAATTTTACTTCAAGAACCTAACTACTATGAACTATGTTTTGCAGAAATGATACACATTAAAAAATAAAGAAGCAAAAGTCAAAGACAGATTTTTAACCTCAAAAATTAGAACTTGGCATTTAGTGCGATCATATATTTTCTTTCATAGCCTTGATGCCTTACATGGAAAATTGACAATGATAATACAGATACGCAATAATGATGATCGAAATTAAAAGTTCAAATGGCGCTTGATAATTAAAAAAATGTGATTAATTTTTCTATTCCACAACATTTATCCTTCATTTTACTTAACAATGCGAAGAAACTTGATATTCCCACGTGTAAAATAACTATGCTTCTGTTTTCGATGCTTCATGTTTGGCCCCTTTGGGCCCGGATTTCCAGGATATATGTTATCAAACCTATCTTTCTCTGGATTACGTTGGTATCGTAAAAAGGCCCTATGCAGGCCGTTTCCTGGCACTGCTACAAATATGTAGTTGTCGCGAGAGGCCCAGCTGTTTTGCATTTCTGAAGTGTACACTTCGAAAGGGCCAGACATATAAAATATGCTTCTCTGTGGTTGTCCAAATCGTATGTGTATCTGAACGCTCCTTGGTGTATGAAAAGAAGTATTATGTTGATTGAAAAGGTCAATATTCTCCCCGAAGCTACCTGCATATTCATGATTCTCATAAATTCGTATATAATATAATAATTGGCCAGGCTGCGGTTCGTTATGGTATATCCACAGGGGAGCGTATTGTACCGAAACAACATCTCCACTATTAGCACATCCATCCTTCATTGCTATCTTAATGTGGTTTTCAGCAAAAGGTATTCCATCTGTGCCTAATTTTGTAAGAAAGAATTGACACTTATGAGGCTTTTCTACACTCGTTACTTAAACTTTTTAATATTCTGAACAAACACTACTCGAAAAAAATGAACAAGGGTGGATGATTTAGTGGCTGAACAGTCACCAGTGAATGAACACTGATGCGAAAAATATATGAATATAACCTTTTAATGTTAAAGTCTTTATGAATTTCTATATATTTGAAATCCTAAAGAAATTTTGAAGAGTTTAATGTACAATTGAACCGCTGGCGACCAAAAGGGGACACGGCCGGATTCAGCCTAAAAAGTATTGTCCTAAATGTCAATTTTAAAACTCTTGCTAAATTCAATTTTAAAAACTAATACTTCTAGAGAATTTCAAGGCGCATCTTTTTTTCCTCTTGCAAAAATTTATAGGTTTTGTAGTTTTTGAGATAATTGGTAAAAAGTGGATTTTTTGAAAACGAAAAATTCCAATCTTTTTTTACTTCAACTCGCGCTAATTTAGGCAATTTTCATCATTTCCCGATTTTCCCAATACAAAGTACGTGTTTAAGTTTTCTTCAACTATCTAAGAAAGAAATACGAGAATATTGTAATAAACAAAATAGTTATTAATTTTTTTTTAAGCAATGCAAAAATCATGAATTTTAACCTTCAAGCGCCTCGTTTAGCGAACGAATTTTAAGCTACGGAAAACTTTCAATGAGAAAGTTGTTCATTATGGTTCAGAGGAGTTTTCTGGAAAGTTTGAGATCAATTGGAATAATAGTTCAAAAATTATGAATGTTTTAAAATCCAAGCGGTAATCTTGACGCTGCCCAAAAACGTGCCTGGCCGGCCACGCACGCGCTGCAGCGAACGACGTGAAGGTCAAGTCAATCTTACCAAAACAAATGCACAACAGGCAGGCACGTTTTTAGGCAGCGTCAAGATTACCGCTTGGATTTTAAAACATTCATAATTTTCGAACTATTAATCCAATTAATCTAAAACTTTTCAGAAAACTTCTTTGAACCTTAATGAACAACTTTCTCACTGAAAGCTTTCCGTAGCTTAAAATTCGTTCGCTAAACGAGGCGCTTGAAGGTTAAAATTCATGATTTTTGCATTGCCTCAAAAAAAAATTAATAACTTTTTGTTTATTACAATATTCTCGTTTTTCTTTCTTAGATAGTTTCAAAAGACTGAAACACGTACTTTGTATTGGGGAAATCGGGAAATGATAAAAAATTGGCTAAATTAGCGCAAGTTGAAGTGAAAAAAGATTGGAATTTTTCGTTTTCAAGAAATCCACTTTTTACCAATTATCTCAAAAACTACAAAACCTATAAATTTTTGCAAGAGGAAAAAAAGATGGGCCTTGAAATTCTCTATTATTGTCAGTCTTTAAAATTGAAATTAAAAAGATTTTTAAAATGACACTTAGGACAATACTTCTCAGGCTGAATCTGGCCGTGTCCCCTTTTGGTCGCCAGCGGTTCAATTCATTGCAGTAAATTCTTGTGTATGATTGTAAAAGTTTCTTGAATGTGAAGTATCACCGATTATGGTGAGTGATGCTGATAAAGTCGTCGACCACTATAAAGTACGTACCTAAGCAACTTCTTGTTAACACTGCTTTTCCAACAAAATTATTGACCTTTTCTGCATCAAAGTTGTGCTGTTATAGTTGTAAGATATTATTATTCAATTTCCCACAAGGTTTTTTCACAAAAAGTACCTTTTTTTATTAATAAATGAGTGTTCACGTACTGGACCTTTAAATTGGCCGTGTTCCAGTAAACGAACGCTGTGTTCATTTATTGGAGCAAAACTGTCACCCCGAAGGTCCAGTGAATGAACAGCAGGTGACGGAGACATGGATGTTGTTTCGTTATATATAAATAAGTTTGTTTCAATCAATGAGACTATAAATATCGAAGCTATGAATATAAATATAAATATAAACTATAAATAGTTATTGTTTAAATGTATATTTTTGTGGTTAGAACATCAAAAAAGTACGCACGAACTAAATTAAAGATAAGACAACTTTGAGGTTAGATATTTGATGTTTTTTTTTGCATTTAGAAAACGTTGTTTAACTATAAAAACATTAATTCGTGTTAGGTACTACTACGTACTAGTCAATGTAGATTTATAAATGCTTAAAGAATTTCCATTTTTACAACATTGTGATTTATATTTGTATTTGTTAATTTTACCTAAAGCAACGTAGTAAGGTGTTGTATTACAAATTTTATGTGTCCTAAAAATTTCAGTTATCTATTGTAGTCACTAGATAATATGTATCTATTTTTAAACGAAAATTTGTATTTTTGTAAGGTTAAAAGGACTGATAGAAATGTTTTAAAAATACATATTGCAATAAAAAATTAGGAAAAGTTAACCTAGTTCTGTATTCAAATTTTCTATTCCCTCCTCTTTTTATATCTAAATGTCTTGTGGTTTTTATTGAAATAATATATTTAATGAATTTCGCAACGCTTTCTAATATTTTACATTATCTAATTGCTCATTTTGTAATATACCTATGTAATTTTATACCTAAATCCTGATTCTAATTTGTAGTGATTATAGTGTTCATTCACTGGTGCTCTACTGTTCGTTCATTGGCTCGCTGTGTTCATTCACTGGTGTTTTCGTTAATTTTGCACTATTTAATTATTTTTTATAAAGCTTTTTGGTAAAAACAAAATTTATTTATCGGATTATGAAATTTGAACCCTTAAGAATATATTTTCAAAAGTTTTGTAAGAATAATCAATTATTATAACGTGAAATGGACTAGTGGTAATTAGTGATTTCCTTAAGTGTTCATTCAATGGATCACTCACCCTATGTATTTATAGAATTGAGAATGTTTCTTTGCAATTTTTTTATTTCTATTTCTATTCTATTTCCATTCCTCTCAAAACTCTGAAGCTAACTGACACCTTTTTCAATATCTCGGAATTCCAATATATGTCACTTGTATTGCGATTTTTGATTCAAGCATTATACTATCTTACTGGAAAAATTAAAAAAACCTGATTTATAGAAAGAAATTGAGATAAGATTTGTACTACACACGAAAAACAATATATTTCAGAATAAAAAAAACTTTCTGGTATTTAAATTTATTGCTTTTATTTTTTTGATCAGTATAATCAATAATAATAATTTAGTGTCAATGTATTAGTAAATGAGTAGATCCGTATCTTTATACTAATTTGAATTACAAATAAGAATGGTGGGTCGTCATCATGTAAACAAAAATATAAGTTTTAGTCGAGATAACAAAATTTGTTTTTTTGGAAGCTGTGTTTAAACTGTGAGCCTATGCTGATATACTACCTTGATAAATGACATCGTTTTTTGAATAACATGTATACTAATTCTAAAACATAGAAGAGAATATTTCTTGTACATAAGTGAATTTTCGCCTTTCAGTGTCAAATTGTATGAAGGCGATTTAAGTTATCAGAAAGGGGAAAAAATTGGCATCCATCAATGATAATAAAATTACGGAAATTTCGGAAATTTTCGATGATCCCTTTGATTAGCAGATATTTCTAAAATATATTTTAAAACATTGATGTCTATTCAGATATAATGTTGCATCAACCAAAATACTTTAATGTTAAACCTCGGAACTCTAAGAACTTACAATATTGTAATAATATGAATATCATTTTATTATTGTATTACACTTACTTTTAAAAATCAGGAATCCCATGGACGCAAGAAGTGGAAATTGAGAAAAAATCATGTTTTCTGAATAGAGAAAATGACGCAGATGAAAATCATATTTTCATCCCGTTTGTGAAAGAACTGATACGGTATGTATGCTGTATGTACTAACTTTTATCGCTTTTCTTTAACATTTACACTTTATTTTTTTGCTATTACACAAGTGGAAGAATGAAGATTGCTGATCTTGCATCTAGAAAGTTTCCGTATTTGCTAAGTTTATTAACAAAAACACATTTAGATCCATTCAGAATTATAACAGCTGTTCAAGATTGTATGATACAAGCATTATTTCGAGATCAATTATCAGTAATAAAATTTTAAGTACTCAACACATTATGCAATTATTTAATCCTGTGGCCTGAATAATAATCAATACAAACCGTTTACAATTAATTTTTACTGCTAACATTTTTAACATCAAGGGGACTTTGATTGATGATATTGTTTCGAAAAATATTTTTGAAATGAAAATTCGTTTTTGTGGCTTAAAAAATCATAATTAATTGCAAATTTAACTTTTCATTTTTAGTTGAAAATTTATATTTTTGAATTAACAATGCAACCTTCTGGTTAATAATTGATGTTTCCTGTCTAAAAATTCGAATATTTGATTGGAAATTCATGTATTCTGTTGAAAATTAGTCTTTTTTGTAGAAATATAATCTTCTGTGTTGAAAATACAATTACTTAGTGAAAAGTAAAACCTTTTTGTTGTGAATTAGATTTTTTGGTTAAAGATTTATAATTATAGTTGATAATTTATCTCTTTTTACAGAAATTTTATTAACTTCGTAAAAAATCCAATTATTGTTCGTTTAAATTGTATCTTATTATTTTGTTGACAATTTAACATTTTCGTTTAAATGTATTTATTCTCTTTGGATGGAAATTTCACTCTTTTCTTGAAAATTTAGCTACTAAAGTAAAAAAATTCATCCATGAAATAGATAAAAAAAAATTTTGTATTAAACACTTATATTTTTGGGGTTGATAGTTCTATGATTTAATTTTTAAAAATTCTTCCCAATTTGAAATTTCATCCTTTTTTGGGAGAAATTTAATCATTTTTTTAAGCATGTAATAGTTGATAATTGACTTATTTTATTTGAGTATTCAACTATTTTGGTGAAAAGTCGTATTTTTTGGTCGAAATGAACATTTCTTTATTTTAAATTAAAATCTTCTTATGTTGTGACAACTACAATACATTATTGGATGAGAAGTCATCACTTTTGGTAAAAAATTTACTACTTGAATAAAGCTTAAACTCATTTGTTAAAAATTAATATTTTTGTGCTCAAAATTGATTATTGGTTCATCATTTTAGTTGGAACTAACTTTTTGTTCTTACAATTTACTTGGTCCATGTTTATTACCATTTCTTTTAGTTTGAATTTAACAAATTGGTTAAAAGTTGAATTTATTTGGTAACAATAACTTTTTTTTTATTTATGATTTATCGCGTTAGTCAGAAATTACCTTCTTGAGTAAAAACTTAACATTATTGGTGAAAATGTAACTATTATATTTTGTATTTTGTGCTGAAAGAATATTTTTAATAATTAAAAATTTAATTATTCGTTAAAAAATTATATTATTGTTAAGAATTCCTTTTTTTTTATTAAAGATTAATCTTTTTCGCAAATAATTTATCACTTTGGTTTAAAATTTCTCTTCTTAGTTGAAACTTGAACTCCCTTGTTAACGCTTTTACGGAAAATTAATATTTTTTACTAAAAATTTAGCTAATTTATTTTTTGTTATGAAAGTACCTTTCTCAGTCGAAAACTAAACTACTTTTAAATAAATTTATTTCTTTTTCTGGAAATTTATCTTTTCTAGTAGAAATTAAATAATCTGAGTTTACAATCAATTAATTTGATTTAAAATTCAACTACATAGTTGACAGATGAACTTTTTTTTGGTTGAAAATTCAACTATTTAGTTGAAGGCATATCTAAAATATTCTGATAAAAATTCACCGTCTGTGTTTGCATTAAACTATGTTTGATTTAAATAAAAGTATTTTTGTTTGAAATATCTACCATTACATTCTTTGTTGAGAATTCATATATCTAGATTTAAAATGTTGCTGCTTGGTTGAAAGTTCAACTCCTTTCTTAAAATCTTAAAAATCAACCTTTTTCTAAAATTTAACTATTTCAGTTTTGACCGAAAAATTAGATTTTTTTAGAAAATTCAATAATTTCTTAATTAATGTTTTTAAAATGAAAATGCAACTAGATAATTAAAGCTTTTCCTGGTTTTGTTAAAAATTAATCTTCTTTTTTTAAAAATATGAACTACGTATGATAAACAAAAATTATGAGTGATGAAAACAGAACAAAATTTAAGTCAAGTGATTCAACTTTCAACCGAATCGATAGATTGAAAAAAAGATACATTTTTAACGAAGAACTTTAATTTGTAACAAAAAAAGCTCATATTTATGTATGAGAATACATTTTTATCGAAAAAATAATAAAAAAACATAAATTTTCCATAAAAAACGGAATAGTTACAAGTTTTTAATTTAAATATATATATTTTTTTTACCAAAAAAAAACAATTTCAATTAAAACAGTTACAAATAATCCGATAAATTTTCAATTAAAATTATAAATCCTCAACAAAAAAATTAATTTTTAAAAACGGAGTTCAACTTTGGAGCAAGCAGTTGAATTTTCAACCAAAATTATTAATTTTGGAATAAGAAGATTGATTCTCTACTAAAAACGTGATTATGAACGTTTGCGCACACTTTCCTCGATAAACGAAACGCTCAAACGTTTTGTGAAACGAATGATGAAATAGCTCGGAAAATAATTTTTCATATTTTTATAAATGAAGTTAAAAAGTTTAATCATTGTCATAAAAAAATTACTATAAGGCATGATCTCTTTAAATTTTATAAGGAAATTCTAAAAACTGTGGATTTGAGCACAAGTTGAAAACAAAAATCGAATGTTAAAAAACTCAATTTTTTTGCAATTTGTTAAAAGAAAATTAAAACAGATAAGATTCTCTTGCAGAGAAAAAACAGATGTTGAATAGAATTATCTACGATTACATATTTGTTTTAAATAAAAATTCGCAATTCAAATTTTTAGTCCAGGGGCAACCTCCGTATCGCTTAAAAAATCTACGTCTTTTTCTTGCATGAGAACACTCATTTAGTAAAATAGGATTCAACAACTTAAAAGACAGAAACAATAATTTTATTTTTTTTATTTTAATGCCTCTACAATGCAGCCGTCCACATATCTGGTGATCTTGAATAACTCTGAAGAAAATGCGGAAGCTTTTGAGATGTGAGCTTTACAATCTTCTCCTCGATTCAGTTTAAAAAATAAATAAAGCATTATTATTTGATAGAAGTGGCAAAGTCACTTATCGCATCAGTTTCTTGAAGAACTTCTTGAAAAAGCACATTTCTTTTCCGTGCCACTTTTTCTACATTTTTTCACTTTTTTCCAAATAAGAATTTTTCCTGAAATTGTACTTCTTGCGTCCATGGGATTCTTGCATTTTTTACCTAAGTGCAACGCTATGTTCACCTTTTAAGTGACATACATGGTAAAAACCAAGGTAAAGTGCAACGTGGGTGTTCAATACCCCGGCGAATTTTATCATGTATTGTTTAACCCATATTGAATATTTTGCAACAATAAAATTATCCGATATAGTTTAAGGTATCTTTTATAAGAATAGAGTTGATTTTGTAGCCATTTATTTATTTTAGTTTTATTAAACAAATTGTTGAGAACAAAGTGAAAAATGGGGTTTTTATTTCAAAATTCATAACTCGCGCAATTTTAATTGTTTTAACCTGAAAATTTATAAATTTACTTTTGAAATAGTTCAGCTTCATAAAAAAAATATTACAACATGGGTGCTTTCAAAAAATATATTTAATTGCACCCCACGATTTTTTTACCTCCACTTTTAGCACCTGTTGCTAGCAGACCGATGCTTGGCACAGTATGCTCAACGACTTTACTTACAGTTAGTGTCTCCCACTGAAGCTAGATGGCGACAGTTACTAAATTTTTTTGAATTAAGGGCATGTGACACAGCTAAATACCGGCTGATGCCGATGGAATTGATAGTTGAAATCTTTTTTACATCTTTCATTATTAAGCTTTGTGCTTAAACGTAGTTTTCTTTCGGCTCTTGCATTTATCAAAGTTTGAGACCGATATTTTATGTATAAAAAAAGTTCGAACGTTAAAAAAATGTCGAGGTTCAGAAAAAAGATGAAATAATTTTCAGTGCAGTTCCTACCAAAATTCAGTACCTAAACCTACTTTATTGTACTCTAATACATTTTCTAAAGTTCCAGCTCGATATTTTATTTACAAAAAAAGTTCTTGGGTTCAAAAAAACATTCAGTGAACTGAAAAATTGAGGCCGATAAATTAGGCATTTAACTGTGTCACATGCCCTTAAGTGTGGTTTATAAGACTTTTAAAATTTCTTGGGGTGTCAGATACCCACAATGGACTTTAAGGGTTAAAATTAATATTTATTTAGGCAACTCACAGTCTTTCAAAATATATTTGCTATCATGGAAAAATTAATGTTATGGTACAGTTTCTCCTTCGTTTTTTCTGCGTGACACATACTTAATTACTTACTTAATATTGTTAGCTCTTAAACTTTTCAGCCTTGGCAGTAAAGTATTTTGGTTGATAAAATATTATACCTGAAGAGGCTTTAATTTTTGTAATATATTTCAATTGTGTATTATTAAAGAATTTTCCGTAAGATTAACCCATTTTCAGCTTATCCAGGGCTAGAATTTTGGTACATTCCTTAATACTAGAGAGATATATATATATAGTTAGAGAGATATATATATGTTAAAATTTACGAAATTTAAATTAGACCAAAATCCAAATTAAAAATCCCATTTAACGTCCAATAATCAAATTGATGCAAAATTCTGTTATAAAAAACAAGAATCCAACGACCAAATTTGGACCACAACTTGTAATTGATATATAATTGTAATTGCCACATAATTGACTTTACGTAAATAGATCTGGGATACAAGACTTCTGGGTCCAAAATGTTTCAAATTTAGTGCTGCATGCCTTAGTCATATTTTTAGTAAACAGTGGATTTTTAACAAATGAAAAACAAATTTTGGATAAAATAGTACAATTTTCAATCTAGGAAATTACAGTGAAACTCTTTTATAGCGTCGATTTCGGGGCTGACCTTGAGTGTGAACTAACTCATTGTAGCCCGCTCCGCTTTTGTTGGTTTACGCTTGACTGCTCGCCTGAGTGACAACCGCAACCCCTCGGACCCCGCGCAGTTCCTGTTATACCTACCTACAGCGCGGCTTCAATTCTCGGAATGGCTATAAAAGGGAGGGCTATTGAAGAGTTTCACTGTACTTTTAAAAATACATTTTTTAACTTACACATTGTACTTTATAGTGAAGTTTGCAGCTGAAAAAAATAATTTCTAAACCCAAATAAATTGCGAATTTTCAACAAAAGAAATCAATTTTTATCTAAAAGAAACGAATTTTTAAAGAAGAATAATTCGCCAACAAAGAAGATATTTTTATAATTAAAAAAGAAAATTTTTCAAGAAAAGGAAGTGTCAACAAAATTGTTTAATATTGATCTATAGAGACGGATTTTAAACTGAAAAAATAAGTATTCGATCAAAAATGGACTAGTGAAATTTTAAGACAAAAAATTAAATTTTCAACAAAAGAAATTAATTTTCAACTAAAATTATGTTTCAACGAAAAATTGAAAAGATAAATTTTTAGTTGTAAATTAATTATCAACCCCAAAAAATCAAAGTTTTAACAAAAATTTTAAATTTGCAAGCAAAAAATTAAATTTTCAAATAAATAATTTAATTTTCAACCCAACAACTTTCTACCGAAAACAGAAATTGAAATTTTTCAAAATCAATTTTAATACAAGAAAAATTTTTGTTAACAAAATGGATCAATTATCAACAAAAAACGGTTACATCATCAGTTTAAAAAATCAATTTACAACCCACTATTTTTCAGAAAAATATTTAAATTTCAAAAAAAAAATAGATCAACTTTTAACTATTTTATACCAAAATAAACGAAGTTTCACCAAAAAAATCCATTTTCATCCAAAGAGAGGAATTCTTGATTAAAATAGATTAATTTTTAAGCAAGAAGAATAATTTTCTACCAAAAAAGAAGAACTTTTGACTGAAAAAGGTCAATTTTTTACCAAAAAAATTCAAACAAAAATGATACAGTTAAATTTTTCGTATAAGAAAATGTTTTTTCAACAACAAAAAATCAAATTTTCATCAAAAAAGTTAAATTAGCAACCTAATAGTTATTTTAAAATAGCTTAATTCCAGATGGCAGAAATGAATTTTCAACTGAAAAATGTTTTAAACAAAAAAAAACATCCACAAACAATTGAATTTACAACGGAATAGTTAAATTTTTAAACATATAGTTGGATTTTCATTTAAAAATTCTTTTTCTACTAAAAATGGAATGGAATGAATCCTGAGAGAAAATTTAAAAAAAGATCACAATTTTTTAAACTTATTTCGTAATTTTGCCATATTACATAATTTTAGGAACAATAAGGAATTTAATTCTTATTAAGCCTTCTTGCGCAATTTTGTTGCACCATTTTTTGTGAATTAATTCTAATAGAAAATTGAAAAAAATATTACAAAACATTTTTTATTATTTCGTAAAATGTTTAAAAAGAACGTAAAATATTTTGAAGAAAAATGTTGTAATTTTTCTATATTACTTAACTTTAGAAAAATTAAGGAACATAATTCTTTTAAATTTGAGTAAGTTTAAGAGATACTCAGAAATTTTGAAACGACTTGAAAATAATTAAAACTTGTACAGATTTTTAAAGGAATAATTAACATAACTTTTTATTTCAAAAAATTAATTTGAAAAGATTATTTTTAAACATTTCAAAACATCGCAAAAGATTTCAAATATTCTTAAAGCATCTAAAAAACTTTAAAGGCATTTTTTCTAATTTTGCAAAATTAAAAAAAAATCAGGAATAATTTGAATAATTTTTAAAGATTAGATATTGGAAGGTCTGACAAGATTAGAAAAACAGAATTAGTTTTCTAATAATCGTGTGAAATTTTATAGTTATTTTTTATTTAAAAAAAACACTTAAAAAAAATTCAAGCAGATTTTTAAACACTTCAAATGATTTCCTAAAATTTAAAAGAAGAGTGTGGAAGATTTTAAAGCAAAATGTCTCAATTTGATAAGATTAAAAAGTTTAAAAAAAAATGTAAATAATTCAGTAAATTCAAGAAATATTTAGAAGAATGGAAGAGATTCAAATCTAACTTTAAACCAAAATTTTTTAGAAATGTATATTTTCACAGATTTCAAAAAACTAAACTTTAGAAGCTTTAAGGGAATTCCGAAAGATTTCAAGGAGATAAAATTATTTTTCATAGAATTCCTGTGAAAAAATTAGAAGATTATATAAATCAAGTTTTTTACATCTTGAATGCTTTTTTAAAATTCTTTTTTAATCTTTTCAATTATATTCAATATTTATTGAATTTATTCGATTATTTACATTTTAAAAAAGTTTTTCCGGATTTTTTTTATTCCTCAAAATTAAGAAAAAATCGCCTTCAACATGTTTCAGTTACTTTGACAATTTTTGACGTCTTTTTGAATGTTTTGAAATGCTTTAAAATAATCTCCTAAAATTAATTCTTCGAAGAAAAAAATTATTTTAATTATTTCTAGGAACCTAAAATAAGTTTTTCATTTTCGTGAAAACTTTCAAAATTCTTGAAAAATCTTTACAAGTTTTAATTATATTTGAATTCTTTTAAAATTCCTGAATATCTCTTAAACTTACTCAAATTTGAAAGTCGATTTTTAAACCAACATATAATTTAAAAAAATTTTTAACAAAATTTCACAAGAAGGCCTGATAAGAATTATGTTACTTGATTCAAGATGCGAAAAAATTGACTCATAATCTTTTAAATTTTTCGCAGGAATTTTTAAAAAGATTGTTTTACCTCCTCGAAATCTTTAGGAATTCCTATAAATTTTCTAAAGTTTATGTTTGAATTGTTTAAAAATCTAAATCTCTAACAGAAGTTAAGTTTAAAATTTCTATTTGAATCTCTTCGCTTCTTCTTAATATTTCTCGCATTTACTCGATTTTGATCTATTTATTATAATCTTCCAAATTGAAACATTTTGCTCTAAAACCTTCTACAGTCTCCTTTCAAATTTTAGGAAATCCTTTCACATGTTTAAAAACCTTTTTTAATATTCTCATAAAGTACGTTTATTTAAAATAAAAATTCATTACAAATTTTTCTACCAATCTTGAAAAAGTTCTGTTTCTAATCTTGTCGGACCTTCTAAGCCTTCTAATAATTAAAAACTATTTGAATTTTTCCTGATTTTCTTTGAAATTCGGCAAAATGAAAAAGATTGCCTTAAAATCTTAAGATTCTTTATTGACCATTTTAAGTATAGTTTAAAATGTATTGAAATTTTTTAAAACAAATTTTAACTACTGTCTAATCGTTTCAAAATTCTTCAATATCTCTTAAATTTACGCAAATTTGAAAGCACATTTTTAAACCAAAATAAATTTTTTACAAATGTTCAACAAAATTGCACAAGTAGGCTTGATAAGAATTAGTTTCCTTATTTTTTTTTTCACAAAAATATAGAACATAGCAAAATTGCCTGAACTTTCATTCTCTTGACATCCCGCGAAATTCAGTTTACTTAAAAATTCTTCCAAATGGCCAGTTAGCGACCGAAAACGAATCGTGAAGCCGGGGGGGGGGGGGGGGGGGGGGGGGGGGGGGGCTCGTGCATTTTCGGCTCTGCAGGAGGCTGGCCTGCGCAACATGTAGCAGAGCCGACTCACCGACACGCTACGTTTGAATGTGTCGCTCCGACATGGGAGAGTAGTGGCGGCCGAAAAATCCCACGTTCTGAAGACACTGGCTGCTTTAAACACTCGACGCTTCATTTCTGTTGAGCGAGAGGCGACACGTCGCGCCCTTGCGGATTTTTTTTCAACCTAACATCCCAGAACCGCAAGACTAAAATAAAGGTGGTAGCGAAATTTGAACTGTACTGTGCTGTGCAAAAACCTTTTTTCTTTCCAATCTCAACCACCTGAAGAATTAGACTTCATTCAGACATGTCAAACCGTTCAAATTACCCAAGGCGAAATCCTAATACTAGGCAAGACCTCCCTAAATGCTCTGCCACGGAAAATAGAGTTCTGCGCAAGGTTGGAGAGAGCTTTTCATTCCTTGTTTTGTCTCGAAAACGCTCGAGAATTGCGAATTCGGAAATAAGCAGGCTTCCGCGAGCAATGAAGATGCTTTAGCGAGCACTGGTGAAACATTGAATATTTTTTTGAAAGCTCGCCACGTACTCGCTCAATACTCTAAAATAATCGGCGTGAACTCGCTTTGGCAGAGCACGGAGGGAGTTTTAGGATATCGCAAAAGCCTCTTCAATGCTCGTGGAAGCCTTCTTATTTCCGAATTCGCAATTTTCAAGCGTTTTCGAGAAAAAAGAAGGACTAAAAAACTCTCTCCAACCTCGCGCAAAACTCTTTTTTTCGTAACAGGTCATGCAGGGAGGACTTGCCGAGTATTAAAATTTTGCCTCGGATAATAACTTAATAATTTTTTATCACAAATATTTGAGATGATTTTAACACTAGTAAATTTTTTTTTTTAAATATGCAAAATTATTGAAAATATCGTACTAGTTTATCCAATATTTTAGGGCAAAATATCTTCCTGACCATACAGTGACACTTCAAGAATTTTTAGAAAAATAACCTTGTCTACGTGGCAAATTAAACAATAGTTTTGGAACGATTCCCTAATTTAGTGGGAATTATTCAATATACCCAATTGTAGGGAATATTCCAAAACTTTCGTATTAATTACCCTAAGTTTTGGTGAAATTTTCCCAAAAATTGTAGGCATTATCTAATTTCCTAAATTTTATGAAATTTTTCCCAATTTTTTTGTGAAGTTTAAACAAAGCTTCAAGAAGAACACGTTTCTGTAACTGAAGAACACGTATCTGTAACTGATGTACTCATTTAATAATTTACTGGACTATTATGTGAGCGCGCACGCGGGCGCTCACTCTTATACTCATTTTTATCATTCACCCAATTTTCTAATAACATTTTATTTGTTACAATTTTCTTAACTCTTATATTCTTGTTCACATATAACGTAACGATATTTTAAACACTTTTTTTACCTTCCCACACCCTAACCGCAGCTACGTAACATTTTTTGTATCAGTTTAAAAAACTTAATAGACGTTTTGTAAATAAAAAAAGATTTTTAGGATAAAGTGCCGTATAGAAATACATTAAGAAATATTTCGACGTAACACAACAAAGATTTTTTAATATTTTTTTTGTTACACACATTTTCAAATTATTTACAAGGAGACAAGTGTCAGCAGTTTTTTTAGAATTATATAAATTTTATAATTTTCATGGGACAATTAGGAAAGATTTTTAAATATTTCAGATTCGTCAACAAAAATCTAAATTAAAAAAAATATTTTCAAATAAATATATATACAATACCTCTTAAATTCTCAAAAATATTTTTATCTGACTGGAATTTTTCATGAAATTTTGAAAAGTTATTTCAAATGTAAAACGCTGCCTTAAAACATCCCCAATTTTCCCAGGAACCTGAACAACATCTATTTTTTCACTTGAGACCTTTCAAAGTTATTTTAGTTAAGGGCATGTCATAATTTACCATATGAGTTTTCAGCGTGACACACATTTTTCGAAAATTTTTAATTACAAAAAAAAACGTTAGTGTCCAGACGTTAGCGTGTTTTACGTCTGGCTTTATTTTTTATTTTTCAATGTTAGCACATTAAAACATTTTTCTTTAAAATCTTCTACTCTTTTTCGAAATTTAAGGAAATATTTTATGTTTATCCCATGAACCTAAACTATATATTTTTCCTTCTCTTGACGCCCTAGAAAATTAAGCTTACCTAAATTTTAATTAAATCCTGAAAAATGGAAATAATTGTCGTAAAATCTTCCATAATTTAAAAAAATTTTTAAATCTTTAAAATTTCAAATTAATATTTAAAGATAAAATATTAGCTGCTTAAATTTTTCCCATAACTGTTTAAAAAAATTTTATCTCATAATCTATCGAAATTATTAAGATGTTTCTATTGTTCTAATTCTTAAATTAAGTTTTTTAAATAATTTCATTTCACTTATCTGTTTGAAAATGAAAAAAAGATCACTTAGATGTAAAAAAAAGAAAATATTTTTGCTTCTTAAAAACTCTGGAATTTTATACGGTAGCAAAATGTTATGAAAGAATTATTGCACAGCATAAAATACTTAATTAAAAAAAGTTATAATTCAATCTTCATCTAGTATGTTGTTGTAAAAAAATTGGTCATCTAATAATTAATTGATTTTTTTCAGAAATGATAACATAAAAAGCGTTAAACAATCATTTTCATTCAAACACAGAAATAATTTGTACTCTACTTTTTGCTTTAATATCACATGCATTTTTGCAAATTTGTTTTATTGGTAACTTTTGATACTAATTTTAGAAAGAAAATAAAACGTATTTCCATATGATTTGAAAAATTGAATGCAAATAAACATTTCAGTACATCAGAATCATTTGAAAAATTATCTAATTGAAATAACTTAATTGCAAATATAAATTAAATTTTAATATTTAAATTATATTTAATATTCCATTATAGAACCCTTAAGTAAATAATTAAATTATGTTTCTTCAATTTCAGGAACTAAGTTTCAATCTTTATTTACTTTAATAATCAGAAAACGTTAATTAGCTAATAATGGATTGACCATTTTACAAAAGAAAAACCATTAAAATATAATTCTGTTATAAAACAGTCAAATAATTGTAACTTTATGTATTTTTTTTTTAATTATAACTTTTATATATAAAAATTTTATTTAATCTTAAACTTTTCAACTAATTCTAGAAAATGTCACTTTTAGTAAAATCAGTTGATAATGAATTAATCAGTTTACAAAATAAAAAACATGAAACAATTATTTTCATCGTAACATTCAAATAATGTTTACATTATGTGTATATTCTCCTTAAAATTTTGAAACAGCATTTCTATACTTCTAATTTATTCATAACTTTTGTCACGAATTAAAACCAATATGAAAAAAGTGTCCAGAAAATTATCAGCTAATAATGAATTAAAAGGTTCACAACATAAAAAGCCTCAAATAATTTGTTTCACTGATTTTAAACTTTATTCACAAAATTTCATTTTTTAGTGACTTATTAATTTGAGAGAAAAAAATTAAACATTTTTACATACACCTACAAGTAAATGATTAATTTATACGTTACTTATGTTACTTAGATTTGAGGTAATGAATTTTAATTTGTATTTAATTTGAGGTTCTAAAAAAATATGAAGCTTATATCAAGAAGTCATTTTACAAAATAATAAGCATCAAACTCAAATTCTCACTAAAACTTTTTAATCATTTTTAGTTTATAAATTTTTTTAAATTTGAACTTTCATTTCTAAAATTTTTCTTGATTAATAAGCTTTCAAACTAATTCCAGGAAATGTGAGTTTTGGTAAAATCAGTTGATAATTAATTAATCATTTCACAACCTAAAAAGCATTACATAATTATTTTCATGAAAATATTCAAATAATGTTTAATTGACATTCTCTTTCAAATTTGAAACTGCATATCTCTACATTTCATTTATTGATAAGCTTTCTAACTAAGTTAAAAAAATTAAAATATGTGTACATATAATTTAGAAAATTGAATTTAAATACTACTTCCGCAATATCGGAAGCATGATAAAAATTAATATAATTGTAATAAAAGTATTTACAAGAAAAAAAGAAACTTTTATTACGTAGGTAATAGCTAATATTTAGTTACATAATCAGAGAGGAAATAACATATTTATTGTACTGATTATTAAACAATTTAAATCCAATCTTTATATACTTTAATATTTTTTTATTATTACATTTTCATTTATATTATAATATTATTAAACTTAATGTGTTCACAATATATCTATTAATTTAATAATCGTTTATATTATTTAATAAAATTAAATTTTAAGATGAAATTTAAAAAATTGTTCCTGTAACATTGAATAAAACAATTTAAAATGTACTGAAATTATATTTAATTTTAAATTTGTAAATTATTTTAAAATATGTAATGGGAATATATTATTATTGTAAAAATTATAAGCCTGTATAACATACTCGTAATATTCTTAAGCTTTGTAATTTGCAAATATATAAATCATGAAAATATTATTATTATAACTAAGACGTGAAAAAAAAATTGTTAATGACTCAATCATGTAAAATTTATAACTAATATAGCTTCAATATTAAATAGTTTAAAATTTTGGATTAGATAACGTTAATATAAGAATACGGTATTATTTACTTTTAATCCATAAATAACACGTTTTTTAACATTATATCATTAACACAATTAAAACATCATTATAATAAATTTATTTGATTGTAATTTAGCTTATATAAACCTTATGTTTGAATACAAATTTAAATTATAATTTATATAATAATATTATTACACTTAATTATTTCGCAATGTATCTATTAATTTAATAATCTTTTATATTATTTCTAAGAATAAAATTTTAAGATAAATTTTAAATAATTATTCCTGTAACATTGAATAAATCAATAAAAAATTTATTAAAATGATTTTTAATTTTTATTTTGTACATAATTTTAAAGTATAAAATTTAAATATAATATTATTATGCATTATTAATAGCATATATAACATGATATTATCGAGCTTCATAACTTACAAATATAAAACTGAATGAAATATTATTATAGCTAAAACGTTCCAATTTTTTTTTATTTACTCGCTTATATGTAAAATTTCAAATTAATATAGTTATATATATTAATTTAATATTCTTTCATATTTATCAAAAAAATTATATTTTACCATAAACTTTAAATTATGATTCTTATAATATTGAATAAACCACATTCTCTTGAAAAGTATCTTCAGTAATTTAATGTCATGATTGCAAAATTATGAGAAACAAATGTAAATATTATACATGATAATAATTCATTACAAATAACAGCTGTAATTGAATGTAAAAATAAAAAGACACAAAATGAAAATAATTATTGGCGATCGATAAAAGTAGAAATCTACTTTTTTATTTCGATTGATTTTACAAGTTGAAGAATGATGTCGCCATAGAATAAAGCACGTCATTCATTAACCTGACCATGTAAGATTCCGTCCCCATGTGCTACTAATGGAGTTTACGAGTTTTTATATATAGGACTAACACTGAGAGAAATAATTTCGATCAAAAACAATTTTGAAACATATTATGTTTCGTGCGCAATACGATTCTAATCTCGATTTTTCCTATACCTTAGGTTTTTTTGTTTATCCGGTTGTTAAAAAAGGTATAGTATAGATTTCCGGCTCCGGACGCTACATTGGTATCCAGTAGATTGATCTGATTGGTTGAATGGCAGTGGGCGGGGTCTGCCGGGCAACAGCATCGAGTACGACATTCGACTTATTAGTACATTTCTTATTTTCTTGTGACGTGTATGTTATATTGTTTTAATTTCATATTATATTTATATTTTATTCAAATTTTATTTTATATTAGATTTTTATGTTATGTTTTAATTTTAACTACTTTTTTCAAAACTGCTTTAATATTCCTTTTCCCTGAATGAAATGAAAATTACATGTAACGATGCTTTAAACATAAATATGTTCTCTTAAGAATCTTTAGTGAATTATTTTTAAAACAACTCCAAAATTTACTTTTTAACTTTAAATCTCATTAAACGTGATTTAGAAGAAATGTTTTCCTCCAATCGTCTTCAGAAGTTAATTTCGACTTCAAAGCATCCTACAATGAGTTCCAACCAAATTAAAAAATAAATTTTGTAGTAAGTATTGAATTCCCATATTAGTTGAATATTTAATTGTTTATTGTAAATATAAAAGACTTTAGTTGGTGTTGGCCATTTGTATTTGTTGCAGATGACAATTATAATATCATATTCATTACTTATCATTGACGCGGCTGATTGTATTTCTCAAAATATTCTCTACAATAAATATTCTAAAATTAGGGGTGGTTTTATTAAAATAGAAGTTTCACACGAGTTAAACTTATAAATAATTTATACACATCCAAAATAATAATTGGCAATAACAGTTTTAATAAATGTATTAAAATCTCTTTATTACATCGTGTCACATACTAAGTAACTGAGTAATAAAATATGCTTCCATTTTTATCAAGGTTGAAAATATGAATTTATGAAAATTCAACAGATGTAAGGCAAAGTACTTTGAATTACTTATTTCCTCAAATGTTTATGTTCGAATCTCAGCACTTTTCAGCTATTATTTTTTTTCGATAATTGTCTAATATATTTATTTTAATTATTTTTATCTCAGAGCAATGTTTTTAAATTTCGTTTTAATAAATTTTCAACTTTTAGAACAAAAACAAAAATTATATAAATGATTAAATAATTATATTTCAATGCTTATTACAATTAATAACACAGGCCGAAAATTTTAAAGCCAGAAAGCATACCAAACATTTCCGAAGGATTTTGATGCGCTGAATCGGAATCCGAGCTCAAAATTGTTTTGTACGTCAGGTTTTCAAGATATCCTAACCTAAAAGTGCAAAAAACGGGTTGTTTAGCTGTTTTTGAGGTTAGATAACCGAACATGAAAAATGTATACCACAAAAGCTAATATGGTATTTGAAATTACTAATCTTCTCCTTTCAAACCTACTTGGATTTACTACGATATCTTTATTTTTCACAAAAATATTGTAATTTGAAAATTTTTATTTTAGCGTTTTAACCCATTAATGCTGAGGTGTTCAGATTTATGCAACGCATTCTCTATTGTTGACGGTACGATATTTTCTCTTCAAAATATTATCTCAAGGCTTTTCAAGGGTGCCCTTTCTTTTGCCGGTGTCAGTTTTTTGTTATAACCCCTAGGAAATCCAATATGGCGGCCACAAGTTAGGGCTTCAAAAATGAACAAAGGATCAAAGATGATGTACAGAAATTTGTAGGGAACAATCGAGATCCAAGGGTTAGAACTATTGTATCTAGTATGTTAAAGAATTTTAAAAGATTAAGTTGTTTGATGAGTCTGAAATTACATTTTCTCAAATCTCATTTGGATTATTTCCCAGAAAATGTTGGAACATTCAGTGAAGAAATGGGCGAACGCTTTCATCAACAATTTCACCAAAAAGAGCAACATTATCAAGGTCGATGCAATGGAAGAATGATGGCCGACTATTGCTGGTCTTTGCAAAGAAGTGATAATGACCCTACTAGCCATAAACGAAAGTCTTTTCAACGATCGTTTGACATGAAGCGCGAACGTTTCTATAAGAAAACAAGCTATTAGTTTCACCTCCATTGGACATACAATCGTAAGAATTGCTTTAACTTGCTGGGCCATCGTAAGTCTTGCCTTGACTGGCTGGACGATTCAAAGTCTTGCCTTGACTGATTGGGAGAGTCAAAGAAATTCATTGGCTGGGCAATTCAAAGTCTTTCCTTGATTGGCTAGGCAATCTA
>NC_046659.1:145564020-145566673 GCF_010883055.1 Belonocnema kinseyi | reverse complement strand
GCTGGGCAATCTAGAGTCTTTTCTTGATTGGCTGAGCAATCTAAAGTCTTTCCTTAATTGGCTGGATAATATTAAGTACTTCCTTGCGTAGCTGGACAATCCCAAGTCTTGCCTTAACTGGCTGAGCAATTGTAAGTCTTGCCTTGCCTGGCTGGACGATTCAAAGTCTTGTCTTGACTGGCTGGACAATTCTAAAGTCTTGCCTTAATTAGCTGGAAAATACTAAGTACTTTCTTGCTTAGCTGGACAGGCCAAGTCCAGCTTCAAGTGACTGGAAAATATTGAGTCTTGCCTTAGTAAGCTGGAAAATCCTAAGCAAATTTACAATATTAAATTCATCATAATAGTAAAATCTGTTTTTTTTTAAAAGCCCTAACTGTTTTCCATATTCGCTCTTCTAGGCGTTATAACAAAAAACTGAGCCAATCGAAAAGGAACCCCCGAAAACCCCTCAGATAACATTTTCAAGGGACAATGGCATACCATCTCGGCGTTAATGGGTTAACACGCTAGATTAAAAAATTTCATTTCAAGGTTAGCCCACTTGTAGTGTGGAATTCAATTATTTCACGAAATGTAAACGATTAAATTCGCTGCTCCCAAGGTTAGGTGGGTTAGCCTGCTTATGATTTGGTAGGGGTGATTTCTGGGCTTAGGTAGATTAGCAGGTAGGTGGGTTAACCCACTTGTGGCATGGAACTTCATTATTCCAAGAAAAATATGCGACTAAACTTATTGTTCCCAGTGTCAGGTGGGTTAGCATGCTTGTGGCTTGTTAGGGGTGTTTTCTACCCCTAGGAAACGGCTTTCGTAGAAATGAAAAGACACGGGTTCCATATTTTCTATTGTTTTATCAATTTTCAAAGTTTGGTTCCAAACGACTGTACGCTTTTTTGTTGGTATTTTGTGCGGGATCCTTTGTTCTCTTTTAAAGCTCTAAATTGTGTCCGCTATATTGGATCTTCTAGGGGTCATAACAAAAAACTGACACCGGCAATAGTAAGGGCACCCTCAAAAACCCCTGAGATAATATTTTGAAGAAAAAATATCGTACCGTCAGCAATAGAGAATGCGCTGCATAAATCTGAACACCTCAGCGTTAATGGGTTAAAACTCTAAAATAAAAATTTTCAAATTACAATATTTTGGTGAAAAATTAAGATATCCTAAAAAAGCCAAGTAGGTCTGAAAGGGCAAGTATAATACATTCAAATTCCATATTAGCTTTGCGGTAGACATTTTTCTTGTACAGTTACATAACCTCAAAAACAGCTAAAAACGCGTTTTTTGCACTTTTAGGTTAGGATATCTTGAAAACCAGACGTACAGAAGCAATTTTGAGTTTGGATTCGGATTTAGCGCATCAAAATACTTCGGAAATGTTTGGTCTGCCTTCTGGCTTTTGACTTTTGTCAAATTTTGTCGGCCTGTGTAATCTAACCTTATTAAAGTTCAAACAGGTGTAAGGCAAGCTATATGCAATAAGCCATTTTTTAAAATTTTTATATTAGAATCCCAGCAGCTCTCATTTTTTGGGATACTTTTTAAATATATTTCGAAAAAATAGTCTCTTCTTACTATATCGCTGTAATGTAATTTTAAACATATTGCTTCTTTTTTAATTGACTTATAGCTCACTCCTTGAGATTTGCATACTTATAAACAGAGGTTAGGAAACAGTAAACAAACCGGTTCACATGATTCACGCGCACGCGCGTGAACGGAGTCGTACGCTCTTCCATTATACCGTCCAAGAATGATGCGAGAAAATTGATTAAGTTTAGACTTTTTTATAATTAAAGAAAAAATAACTAAAGATTTTAATTATAAAAATGCATCAACTTATGAAAGAAAACATCGTTAAACAGATAACGGAATAGTTTTTATAATTTTCCTTTACTCTGGCACTATTTTTAACGCACGTACGGGAATGAAGTTTTTGTTTTCAAAATGCACTTTTTAATTTAAATATTGAATTTGCAAAAAAAAAACGGTTAAAATTTTAAGCTGATTTTTATAGAATTTAGCATTAAACGATACGCTTAATATTTCTGTATTTATTACTCAAACCTAACTACAATGTATTTAATTAGAAAAAAAATATGGAGGATAATGACGACTTAAATAACAAAAATCGAGCGACACACTTCAAGGTTTTGACAATATTATTTATTTAGAGATATCATTAGATATTGGATCGTAACAAGTAGTAATGAGGGGGTTGGCTATGGTTTTTTGTTAATTTCGAAACTGAAGTATATGAGCGCATTTGAAATCTCATCCGAAGAGATCATTATAAATTTTTATTTTGCAATTTAGGTTATTTAGAGATAGCTTTGGATAGTAGATCGGTTACAAGTAGCAATGACGGGGTTGATTATAGTTTTTTGTTCATTTTGAAAGTGGTGCCTATGGGCGCATTCGAACCCCCATAGGAAAGTCACTTCATCAATGAAGATTGAAAACTTTTTATATTATTAGTCATCACTTCGTAAAATTTTGTTACCTTTATATCTTGGGCAATTTAAAAAAAATTCAAACAAAATTGTAGCGTATATGAGCGCATTTAAACTTGCAAGAATCCATATCTTCAACTTTACATTGCAAATCACTGTTGAGGATTTAACATCTGCGTTACACTGCCCCCCCCCCC
>NC_046659.1:145559398-145563920 GCF_010883055.1 Belonocnema kinseyi | reverse complement strand
ACTCGGTTAATAATATGACGTAAAATTTTTTCTTTATGGCGTGTATGAGCGCATTTGGAGATCTTGAAGATCATGTGATTTAAATTTTGATTTTTCAAATGGGCGAAAAATTTTTTATCGGTGCCGCATTTAAGCGCATTTGGGGCACAATTCAGTGAACTATAGAGAGCCCAAAAATTAAGAGTGGGGACGGTTGGTGTAACTGACCTTTTGTTTAACTTGAAACATGTCCATAGTAATTAAACTGATGTTTTTGGAAAATTTACGAACTTGATCCGTTAAGCGTTTTTTAGGCTACGGTCTAAAAAAAAGGGGAAAGCAGTTTACCCTTGTATAAAGCAAGGTTGGAACGCGCGCGTATGGTAATGTCGTCAAGTGTTAATTTTTGAGAGCCCTACAAGATTGAATAACAATTTTTTTTAATTTGGTCAAAAATTTAAAGATTTGGTCTTACAAAAAATAATGAAGAATACAAAAATTCAATTTTTTGGTGAAACTATGCAAAATACCAAAAAAATTAATTTTTATAATTTATCTGCTATATCATCAGAGATTGTACCTTACCGACAGTAGATCAACCCTCCAAACCATGAAGGCAGAAAATCTACACAATATCGTTCAAGTTAAGAATCTTCAATAACAGAAAATGCTTAACGTCTTAATAAGACTAGATGGAAAATAATATTTTCAAATTAAAATTATTTCTTGGAAAAAGATCCTACTCCATCTTCACTCCATTGGGAATCGAACCACAAAACTTCTGATTTCCGGAAATCAAAAATTTTGTTTGGCAGCATAAAAAATCTGCAAATATGTTATTAATCACTTTTCGATAAGACGCGTAGTTTTTGTTTTAAATTGTGAAAAACAACATTAGAAATAAAAACATTTAATTTTTGGACTAACGACACAAGCTACGAAAAAAAATAATATGACAAAACTTGTTAATCCAAAAAAGAGCTACCCAATTTTAATATTTTTTTGTTATATAATGCGCAGTTTTTTTATTCGTGGAAAACAATATAAATTTAAAAAAATAATTTTCTTGACAAACGGCACAAGCTATGAACAAAATAAATAGACAAACGTTACTCTTCCAAAAAATATCGAAAACTCATTCAAGTTTTTCATGAAAAATTTTTGATTGGAGACGCTGTTCTTGCTTTACTCGTGAAAAATATCATTTAAAATCAAACAAATTTGTTTGAGAATACGAGACAAGGCACGAACTTAAATTAACAGAGAAAAGTTGTTCACCCAAAAAGATCTATGCAGTTGTTATTAATCATTTTTAAATAAGACAAGTAGATTTTTTTCAGTCGTAAAAAATAAGATTAAAAATAAAAAAATTAAATTTTTGGAAAAAGGACACAAGAGACGAAAAAAAATCTACCCGTTTTTTTATAAAAACAAGGCAATAACAATTAGTTTCTTTCAGTTTTCATGCGTATTATATATTGTATTGTTCAAAATTCATTGAAGTGATACATTTTTCAGCGCAGCTTATAATATAATTTAATGCGAAATAAGAAACAAATATTAAAATAATTATGATAAATACAATTTTTGCTTTATTTTGCAATATCTGAATAAGCAATCCCAGGCAGTTACATAACAAATGTATTATATTTGGTATAAAAGTGTTAAGCATTATGTAGAAAAGTTGAAATTTGGTGAAGCCGAAAGAGCTTTAACAAAAGAGAGTTCACAATCACAAAATTCCTGTTATCGATCCGTTGACCTTTTATTTTGAAAGGTCTGCGCATGAATGTGGGAGAAATGAAAAGGTCGAGCGCGGAGTGCTCACAAAATTACACCATGTTTGATTGGTAAGAAACAGCATTAAATTTTAAAAAATTAGGTATATAGACAAAAGATACAAGCTACGAAAAAAGTAAGAAGACAAAATTGGGCAATTAAAAAAAAAGGCTACAAATTTGCTCGTAAAAATTTTCCAATGAAATGCGCAGTTTTTATTTTAATCGTAAAAAATAACATTCACAATACAAGAAATGAAATTTTTGTAAAAACGATGCCAGGGACGAGAACAGATGAATGAACAAGAATTGTGCTTTTTAAAAAGATCTAAAAATTTGTATTAAACTTTTTTTATCAAAATACATCTGAATAAGTAATCCCAGGCAGTTACATAACAAATGTATTATATTTGGTATAAAAGTGTTAAGCATTATGTAGAAAAGTTGAAATTTGGTGAAGCCGAAAGAGCTTTAACAAAAGAGAGTTCACAATCACAAAATTCCTGTTGTCGATCCGTTGACCCTTTATTTTGAAAGGTCTGCGCAAGAATGTGGGAGAAATGAAAAGGCCGAGCGCGGAGTGCTCACAAAATTACACCATGTTTGATTGGTAAGAAACAGCATTAAATTAAAAAAAAAAATTAAGTTTATAGACAAAAGATACAAGCTACAAAAAAACTAAGAAGACAAAATTGGTCAATTAAAAAAAAGAGCTACAAATTTGCTCGTAAACATTTTCCAATGAAATGCGTAGTTTTTATTTTAATCGTAAAAAATAACATTCACAATACAAGAAATGAAATTTTTGTAAAAACGATGCCAGGGACGAGAACAGATGAATGAACAAGAATTGTGTTTTTAAAAAGATCTAAAAATTTTTAATAAACTTTTTTTATCAAAATACATTAAAAATAAATTTTTTTTGGGACAACGGCACAAGCTACAAAATGATTTTAAGTGATAAAATTTTACGCGAAAATCATATCTAAGAATTTTTCAGATAAATTCTTCTTGTGATTCATTAGTAATTTTGTAATAAGTTGCTTTGATGTCTGGAAGTATCAGAAACTGAATCAGGAATTTTCGGTCAAGAAAAATTTATTAGCCAAGGATTGGTGCTCGTCTTTTTATTATTCATATTACTTTCGGTTTACTATTTAATTTTATATTTTCATAAACTTGGCTTTTTTCCTTTATATTTCGATTTTTGTTATGAATTTATAATTTACGTTATTGCTATCCAGCCTTGACTAATCAATCTTCCAGATACAATGCTTTTTACTAATGACATAATTTTGGTTTGTTGTTCGTTTCCAAATTTCGATAAATTTATGAATATATTATTAATTTTATTATTATTGTTGCTGTTGCTCTGTTCAACTATAGTTTCAAACCTAGGCCAGACCTGGTTTTTTTTTTCTGTCGGTCACTTGGATCAAGTCCAAAAAAAACACCAGATTTTTTCTGGAAATATGCATTAAGGTTATGATTTAGGATTAACAGATGTGCCTTAAAAATAGATAAATTTTGTAGTTTAGTTTATATCGAAACTGTTTACGCCTTTAGATTACTCTCTCGTGAAAATAAGTAAGCTTGATGGTTATGCTGCACAACGAGAAGTGTTGTGTAAATTGATAAATTAGAACCGTAAATTACCGGCTCATTGCCGTGACGATATGCTGTAGCGTTTCGCTTTTTGTGACCGTCTCATAAATTGAGAAGACTGAGGCGTATTGTGAAATTGAAGTAAATTACCGGTGAGTGCATACGCACGGAATGCCTCTTTGCGGTGGGAGGCGTCACGACAAATCGAATCTCGTGAAAGAAGATGACTCTACTTTTCTCCGTCTTGCATTGCATAGATGTTGCTGAGGATCCATTTGCTTGTAACGTTCACTAAAATCTCGTCTGCTACTTATCTTCCAATTCACTTTACAAATATCTTAAAACACTCCCTTCTGAAAAAGAACCGTCTTACCAGATAAATAGTGTTTTTTCCCAATTGAGGAGTTCTGGACAAGAAGGCGACTGGCGCTCGAGAACGAGTAAAAGTATTGTCCAGGCTTTGACGTCAAGTATCAAAAGTGAAATTCAAAATTTGAACAAACCAAAAATATAGTTAGATAGCTCTTGAAAAATGAACCTGAGTCTCTATTTACAGTTTTTCTCTTGGGCTGAAAATTTTCCAGTAAATAAATAAAAACTGACTTTTTTAAATTGAAAAAACCATGCTTTTTCACATTCAACTCGCCGTAAGTAATTCGTTTATCAACTAATTAACTAATTTCTTTTTGAGTTTGATTCGTGACACTCTAGCGGAGGCTACTATGTCCAAAAAGGGTCAAAAGTTAACTTCTAATGTTTTTTTTTAATCTGAATGAAAAACCACGTTTTTAGACTTTCAAATTAAAAAAGTGAGCGAGGAAGTTTTGGCTACGACAAACTGCAAGCGAACGAATTTTCCGCCAATGTATTGGCCAACTTTTTGGAAAATCTCAATTCGATTTAATTTTTAGTTCCATAATTACAGCGAGTTTATTACGAGCTCACGACGCGACACCACAGGATTTTTCAGGGGACGCCGCCGGAACGCTGACTAGTGCGAGCGAGTGGACAAAAACAAAGGATGGGCGAGGAGGATGTTTTAGGCTTCAGGCATAGACATATAAAGTCTAGATCAACAGTCTCTTTGATCCGCCGACGCTCCTGTTTAGAGAGAGAGAGAGAACGAGTCGAGCGAGGAGTGCCGTCTCTTTCTAACACGG
>NC_046659.1:145544437-145559298 GCF_010883055.1 Belonocnema kinseyi | reverse complement strand
GAAAGAGACGGCACTCCTCGCTCGACTCGTTCTCTCTCTCTCTAAACAGGAGCGTCGGCGGATCAAAGAGACTGTTGGTCTAGACTTTATATGTCTATGGCTTCAGGCGGCGTCCCCTGAAAAATCCCGTGGTGTCGCGTCGTGAGCTCGTAATAAACTCGCTGTAATTATGGAACTAAAAATTAAATTGAATTGAGATTTTCCAAAAAGTTGGCCAATACATTAGCGGAGAATTCGTTCGCTTGAAGTTTGTCGTAGCTCAAACTTTCTCGCTCACTTTTTTAATGTGAAAGTCTAAGAACGTGGTTTTTCATTCGGATTAAAGAAAAAAACATTAGAAGTTAACTTTTGACCCTTTTTGGACACAGTAGCCTCCGCTAGAGTGTCACGAATAAAACTCAAAAAGAAATTTGTTAATTAGTTCATAAACGAATTATTTACGGCGCGTTTAATGTGAAAAAACATGGTTTTTTCAATTAAAAAAAGTCAGTTTTTATTTATTTCACTGGAAAATTTGCAGCCCGAGAGAAAAACTATCAATGGAGACTCAGGTTCATTTTTCCAGAGCTATCTAACTATATTTTTGGTTTTTTCGAATTTCGAATTTCACTTTTGATACCTGACGTCACAGTCTGGACAATACTTTTACTCGTTCTCGAGCGCCAGTCGCCTTCTTGTCAAGAACTCCTCAATTTTAGATAAAATAATTTTCAGGGTCCTTTAAGGCTCTGTTCGGATTTTCTTTTTGTTGTGAATATAAAATCCATTCACGTTTTGTTATCCCCCAATCTTATATTTTAGCCAGGCTTTAGTTTGGACCTGATTCGAATGAAAGAACAAAGAAATTCTAGTCAGAAACTACTAGGATCTTAGTCAGTGTGGCTCGTTATACTGAAGTATTTATAATTATCACCAAATACAATTTTTTACTCTAATAGAAAAAGTAATGTTTTTGAAATTTTTTAATACGTTTAAGAATAAAATTCACAACTCTTTTAGCGGTTTTATTCAATTAGTTATGAATATTTAAGTGTCCCGCATTAAGACAAATTTTTGACGAAGCTGCCTAAACCGGGACGAGATGTCGCTGATTGTCTCAATTTCGGGCACTAAAACGTCAGTTGCAGAATCTGGTTTTCCTTATTAAATCTATGCAAAAGATATTATAAGTATTTTATTACAACCTACAATTCAACCCTCCAATTTTGCCAACTACACAGGTCAGTAAATAAATAGTTACTCCTAGCTTTAATCCTTTAATAAAAAATCTGCCCGCTTCGCGGGTACATTCTCGTCGCGCGCTACGCGTGCGGCTCGCTACGCTCGCAAGTTTGAGCGCGATTAGAGCGCGCGACGGTTGTATCTCGCGCTTCGCGCTCGATAATAGGTTACCTCGCGCTTCGCGCTCGAATATAATTACACCTCGCGCTTCAGGCTCCGATATTTATTCTTTGCATTTGGAATCCTTGAAAAAAACTTTATTAAAAAGATCTCTTTTAGATGGCAGTATTTAAATCCGTCTTCATATTCTAAATTGGCTACTTAATTAAGTATAGTTAAATATTTAGTTTTTCAAAGCTCTGTAGGCTTTGAGGCACAAATTCTCATCGTGACACTCGCGCTGCGCGCTCGATTTCCGACGGACATTTGTAAATAGGTTTTTTTATATTTTTTTTCTCGTAACTTTCGTCGTTTTTCCAAACATTTTATTTTATTTTTTTCAACGTTATTTTTCACGAATAAAAAAAAATACGCGGCCTTATCAAGAAGTGATTCTTAACGAAATTGTAGATCCTTTTTGAAATAAGTATTTTTGTTAATTTATCTTTTTTCTAATCCTACATAGTTTGTCCTCAAAATGGATTTTTTTTATTTTCCATTATTTTTTGTGCAATCTAAATTTGAATTTTCGATTTTTGAAGAAAATACAAAAATTAGTTATGATAATTTCGTAGGGCTTTCAAAAAGAAATGTTTTTCTTTTTCTGACTTTTTTTGATATCGTGCGTTTTTCGGCTTCAAATTTTGATTTTCGGTTAATTAAAAATTTTTTGAAAACGCTATAACTCTGAGAATTTTGTTTTTATCGAAAAAAGACATATGGAAAAGTTGTTTGTTCTTTTTCATACTATAAATATCTGTCTATAGAATTTTCAAATTCAGAAAAAAGGGGTCTCAAAAATTTTCAAACTGCGCTCACCTTTTGAATTTTCATCGAAAATGGCTGGTTCACGAACTCGTCCTTTCTTTTAAGACCAAAAAAATGTGTGCTAAAGAGGAATTTGATTCGTTCATTTTTTCGAGAGTTATCGTGTTTACGGACGGACGGCCGGACAGACATACAGACGCCATCGTCAAAAATCTGATTTTCGGATTCAGAGGGTCTCATTCTCAATCTTAAATGATGAAAATATAAAAATAGTATGTGTGAATTAAAATTTAACATTACAGATTAATATTAAATATTATTGATAATAATAACATTATTATTATAAATTTACTTGAAAATTCAACAGATTGTTTGGAATTTTTTTACTTTCTCTACTGAAAAATCTTTTTTATTAATATTTTAACTAATTTTGTTGGAAAATAATCTGTTTATGTAGAGACTTCAACAGTTGAATTTAAAATTCGTTTCTTTTTTGATTAATTGAACAGCTTTCAATTTGTTATATAAATTTTTCTCGGTTGAAATATAAACTATTATATTATTTGATAAGAATTCACCTTTTTTGCTCAAAAGTTCAAATAATCGGGAAAAAATAATACTACTTTTGAACATGTTCATCATTTTACTTGAAAAGGCGACTGTTTGGCTGTTAATCAACTTTTATGTTGATAGTTCATATTTTCGAGTTACAAATATAACCTGTTTGTAGAAAACTCTTGTTTTAGCTCGGAATTTGATAGAGAATTAGTGTATTTGTTTGAAAATAAACTTTTTTGTTGAAAATCCATATTTTTGGTTCTGAAAGTTATATTATTGTGCTAGAAAATTTAAGCATTTGTTTTAAATGTTTTTTTTTATAAAAAATCTTTCCTAGTAGAAAATTCATCTTTTATGGTAGAAATTTTATTTTGTTTTCTTACAAGTCGAACTATGAAGGTGAAAATTCATTTTTTTTTTTAAATTCCACTGTTTTTAATTTATAATTCGAACATTTTTGGTTGAAAATTAGTATTTTTTATTCTAAAATTCAACAGTTGGTTAGGAAATTGTAGTATTAGATTGAGAATTAACTTTTGTTTTAAAAATGGATATTTTCAGGTTCAAAATTTCAATCTCTTTAATCAAAAATTAAAATAAAACATGAAAAATTATAATAATATAATTAATAATAATCTATTCTTCTTTCTTAATGTGTTCTGTAATAAATAATAATGTATTGTTTATTTTAATCAATAAAATAATTTGTAAGCCACTTATAATAGCGGTCTTTGTAATAAAAATTAAAATTCACCATTTGAAAAATGTGTTTATGTAGGTGATCTTTTCATAACTTACGCAGTAACGGTCGTTTTACCTTATTTGTAAAATAGATATTGGAAAATAAAAGTTAAAAATAAAGTTGTGAGTCACTTGATTTCAAAGAATAGTTACAATTTTTTAAAAATATTTTATGATTGTGTATTTCATCTGAATTTTGTATTTCTCAAAAAAAAAAAAATTCTATACTTAAATCCAACTACTTTTATTTAAAATAAATAAATTTACAATTTTAAACAATTTAGAATTGTGATAACGTTCCTCGTCAGGGATAAAAATGTCTAACAAAAAGATCATTATATTTCAAAGAAAATTCACATTTTTTAAACAGTTTTAGAATAGATTATCTACTTACATCAGGAATTAGTATTTTTTAACAAGAAGAATTATAATTTGAGCAATCTTTATTATTTTTGAATTTTTTTTCTTTTACTGTTTTTCGTCGAAATTTATATTTTTGAAATGTTTTAAACCAAATAAATATAAAATAATTCAAATTCTTTGCAATCTTTGAAAACCTATTAGATTTGGAAATCTTTTGGATTATCTTCGAAAAATGGACAAACTGAAAGGGTCCTACACAAAGGAAAATAATTAAAACTTTAAATTACAGAAACAAGAAAATATATATATTTTCATGCAAATAATCAATTTTTAATTAAAAAATGACAGTGATGAAAAATGACAGAATTTTCCAATTTATGTCTTTATTTATAAGAATCCTTTTCAATTAAAATATTTTAAATACGTAACTGTAAATATAAATTGTTTAATAATTTGTTGATTTCACAGTACCAAACTTTATAAACTACTTTAAATATGAGGTATATTTCCAAAATTAATAGATTCGTAATTAAACTCTTTTATTAAATTTTAAATCCTATTAAATTGTCGTTTTATTCTAAAATATTTAATTTCTAACTTACTCAATTAAAAAAAATTAAATTAGGAAAAGATCAATTTTTTAATATCCAGAAATATATGATTATTTCTTTAAGGCAAAGAATTAAATGAAAAAATAATATTCATCTTAAAAATATCTACAAAAAAATTTTTCTCAAGATGCCTGAGAAAATTAATATTCTTTTTTATTTGGAAAATAACATAACAAATATAAAAATAAATATAAAATATTAAAAATAATGCACTTTAACCTCGAATTTAAATTCACTCAAAATAATGTAAGTTACTATTCAAAATTGTGTTCATTAATTCTTTAATTTGGAGCAATGAGAATGACAGCGTGGATTTATATATTTTTAAATCCTTGAATTGTAAAATTTAAAAAAAAATCTGAACTTTTCAGTTTATAATTTGAAGTCTTTATTATAAATTCATCTTTTTGGTTAAAGATTCATCACTTTAGTTTTACAGTTAATATTTTCAAACTAAAAATTCAAATATTCCATTTCAGGAAAAAATTAATTTTTTTCTTTGAAAATTTAACATAAAATAAGATTTTCTCCCACTCTGCGACCAAATATTCGTATTGAAAATTGATATTGCTTTCAAAATTGATGTACTCTTTAATTCTGTTTTCATTTTTTAATACATGAAAATGAACTTGGACTTGTTTATAAATAGCTGATTCATTAAACTATTAAGATCAATATTTAAAGAAAAATGTAATAGTCAAATTTCCAGTTTTTGTGTCTATTTTCTTTTCCGAAACAAAAAAGATGAAATTTGTACCGAAAATTCTTTGAAACGAATTTCTACAAAATTGTTGAACTTTTAACTAAATAAGCAATACATTTTTTTATAAATCAACGCTCCCTTGAAAATTTGCCGCTTTTGGATATTTAAATCAGAAATTTAAAAATGGGAAACATTTTAGTATTTCAATTTTGTAACTTTAAAATTTTAGTTTTTAATTTAAAAAGATATAATCTAAATAAAAAAAGTGTGATAATTAATTATTCAACCAACAAATATAAGTTTCTTTCAAAGAATGATTTTTAAACTCGAAAGGGCAAATTTTCAACAAATTAAGATTTTTTAGCTATGAAAAAGAAAAAACAATGCACCTGAATTGTTGAACCTTCAAGCCAAAAGACGAATTTTCTGCACCGAAATTAAATTTCTAATCAGAAAATTGAATTTTCCAAGAAAAAGAAAATTTCATCAAAATAGTTGAATCTTCAACTCAAAGTGATGAATTTTGAACAGAACAGTTGACTTTTTCACAAAAAAGATGAATTAAACAAAATTTGAATTGCATTGATGTTTTTGAGAATTCACTTTACAAATAGTTTCTGACACTCCTTCTAAAAAGGACCATCTTACAAGATAAATTGTAAAGAAGATTTTCTAATTGGATTTAGGGTCGATAATATCTGTTTTTGTTCAGCAAATTAATTGTTTAAAATTTTTAAAAGATGAATAAGATTTTTTGTCCCAGACTGACGTATCGGATTCTTCAGTAAGACACTATGAATCAGAACTGCTTCAGATGTAACATTTTATCATTTAATTGACATAAATTTTAATTTTATTAGATTATACAAAAATAATGTTTTTCCTATGATGGATAGGAGCCACAATATTAATTGAAAGATAAAAAATTATCAAGTTGATAAGGAATCATTATTATATTTATTAAATAATTAGTGAACCAAAAAATAATTTTAGACTTATCCTTAGGAGATAACAGAAAATCATTTTACACAAGTATAATTTTTTTAAATACACGGATGGGCATCTATTGTAGATTTAAAAGAAAGAGAAAAATGGTGAGAGAACGTTGAAAATGCAACTGCATGGTTGAAAGTTAAACTCCCTTTTCGAAATTTTCTTTTTTGTTTAAGATTCATCACTGTAGTTCAAAATTCCACTTTTCAGACAAAAATTAATTTTATTAATCAAAAAATTTACTATTACATTTTAGATTGAAATTTTATCTTTATTAGTTGAAAATTTAATTTTTGGTTGGACGCTTATTTGTTGTGGATGAAAATTCAACTATGTGGTTGAAAATCTATGTATTTTGTTAAATATTTGTTTTCTTTTTGTTTAAAAATCCATCTTTTCAGTAATAAATTTAGGCTTGGTTGTAATTTTTTGTGATTGTTTTTTTTATCTCTTTTGGCAGAAATGTTCTGTTTTTTGTTAAAAATATGCATTTATTTTTGGCTGAAATTAATTTTACTCATTTTGTTAAAAATGAAATAATTTTTTTGAAATTCGTTGTTTTTTTATTTAAAATTCAACTGTTTTTTTGAAAATTCATTTGATTGTTTAGAAAATTCATCTATTTGTTTAAAAATAACTTTTTTACCACTCATATTTTTCGGTTAAATATTTAACTTTTTTTGTTGAGAATTTGTCTTGTTAGTATGGAAATTTGTCCCTTTCTGTTAGAAATTATATATCTTTTTGTTCTACAAAAGAAAATTGTAAAAAAATGGAAAAATAAACTATTGCATTTTTAGTTAAATGTTTATTTTTTTCAATTAAACTATTTCAATTAAATCGGTAGCCGCTAACGCTTCTGTATGCACTAATAGGTTCCCGAGATTTATCTTTTTTAAAAGGTCAAAAAAAACCCTGATTAAGAATATCTTGGGTAGGTTTTCAAAATATCGGTTAATTTGTGTTTGACCAATTTTTCCAAACAATTTTATTATTTATAAAAAAAATTATAAAGTCATTTTTAACATGGCTGAGCAAAAATAAAACTTTCTTGCGCCCTGCACTTTTTTTGTACGACGAACCTTTTGGAATGTAAAGCGTTATAAGCAAATGATATTTTAACAAATTTGCCATATTTGCACAGTGTTACCTCGGAATCTATAAAAACTTCTTTCCTTAAATTGTTGTTTAAATGTTTTTATTTTTAAGAGGAAACCATTTAGAATCTTCATTTATTAATAAACAATCATCCGGATTAACCAGTGTCATAATGTTTCTTCAAATTGTTGCGAAAGCTTTATCTAGCATTATTAACATAATTTGTTGTTCTTAATTACTTTTTCTAAATTGTTTATAAGAATTGATATAAATAATGACCCTCAATTTCCAGAATTGATTTGAATTTTTTTATTAATCCTGAACACATGATTACATTTTTTACTCTCCTGATATTTTCTCGTACGACTAGCCATTATTTATTTATGGCCTTATAAAAAATGTATTTCGTATAAACACACCCTGTCCTAAAGGCCACAATTTTCAAGTTATTAGCGATCACCTTTTTTATGTCCCTAATTCTATCATTAAGACTCTAATTATCTTGGGTAGAAGTTTTGATATCTGACCCTTATTGTTTCTAACTATTGTTATTAACAAAAACGCTTGATTAAGAAAATCAATTTTTTCTTAATTTTTTATTAATCTATAGCACAAAATAAAACTTTTTACTTTTAGGGTATTTTTTCGTACGACTAGGCATTATTTATTTATGGCCTTATAAACAACTTAGTTTTTATAAACACAACCTCTCCTAAAATCCACAATTTTCAAGTTACTAGCAATTACCTTTTTTACATCCATAATTTTTCAATGAATAATGCAATTATCTTTGTAGCTTTTTCGATATCTGACCCTTATTGTTTGCAACTATTGTTAGTAAGAAAAAATCTCAATTAACAAAATCGATTTTTTCTTAATTTTTGTATTAATATATGGCACAAAATAAAACTTTTCATGTTAGTGATATTTTGTCGTACGACAAGCCATTATTTATTTATGGCCTTATAAACAATTTATTTCTTATATGCCCAAAACTTCCCTTAACAGCCACAATGTTCAAGTTATTAGCGTCTACCATTTTATATCCTTAATTTTACTATAAAGAATGTTCATATCTTTGGAGAGCGAACAGTTTTATTTTGTGCCACGTATTAATAAAAAAATTAGGAAAAAAATTATTTTCTTAATTGAGCGTTTTTGTTAATAACAATAGTCTAAAACAATAAGGGTCAGATATCGAAAATGCTACCCAGGATAATTACATTCTTAATGGTAAAGTTAAAGATATCAAAAAAGGTAATCGCTAATAACTTGAAATTTTTGGCTTTTAGGGTAGGGAATTTTTATAAAAAGTACACTGTTTATAAGGCCATAACTCAATAATGGCTGGTCGTACCGAAAAATATCCCGAGAGTGAAAAGTTTTATTTTGTGGCATAGATTAATACAAAAATGATAGAATTCAACAAAAATGTCATTGGAGAAAATTCATCGATTAAAAAGTAAGTGTTACTTTCTCCTTCACTTTTTTTCAAAGGTTTTGTTCTGGGATTGTTTATTTGAAAGAAGTTCGATAGAACGCCAGTGACCAGTTGTGGAGGCGGGAACTGTTTTATTGGCCGAGTTTTTTCTCGGTTCTAACGTGACCGTTCTGCGTCGCTTTCTCGTTAAAGGGAATTCTTAGGTTTAATTAAAATTTCCCGAACGGAAGTAAAAAGTAATTATAAGATTTTTACTACAGCTATTTTACCCGACAACCGGTCCGGCCGCATAGAAGGCGCGCGTGGGTGGTGGAGGGGACCTTCGCCGGACGTGGCACGGGACGCGAGATTAAACGATAAATTGTTTTTGCTAATTTTGCAATTACCGACGCCTTCCTCTTTTCTTCCCCGCCAGCAAGCACGAAAGCGTGAACACCAACACCTTCTTTAATTTCTTTCTAGTGACGTTCACTGGCCCCTTTTTCTCGCTCCTTGTAAGACCTATTCCTCCAAAGTTAATTTTCATTGTTCGCTTTATTACATCGCCCAACACTTTCTTCATTTTCTCAGTAAAATCCTTATCTTGGACTTAATTTACTTCATAAAGGGTTTTACCCGAAATTAGAAATAAAATTATGATTTTAATTAGGGAATTTATTTATTTAATCTTCAAGTCCACTCTCCACCTTCTCCTTCTCCCAACTACCTCCTCTCCTACTTTCCCCTCTCCTCACTATCCCAGATAAGGGGCCGTACTTAAATTAGGTAAATCGTTGAAGACCCTCTGTAAAACCCCTCCTCCCCCGGCAACAAACTGTAACAAAATATTTTTATCCCCTCCTCCCCCTACTTTTACTGTACGTAATTTTTTCCCCAGAAATGTTTTGCTAGTTATTGCTAGTAGAGTTAGGTAGGATATCCGAGAGGTTTTTTTTTTCAAAAATTCCCTGCTTTTTCCTTGACTAATTTTTCATTTTTTTTATCATTAAATATTCATATATGTACCAGCATTTCAACCTTTTAATAAAATCGTATTTAGACACCAATTTAAAAATGTAAAACTTATTAATCTAGTTTTAAAAGAAAAATCTTTTTTGTACTATTACAAAGGAGTTTTTGACGACATACTTGAATTTTCAACAAAATAATTATATTTTTAACATAATAGTTAAATTTTCAATCTGAAAAGATAAATTCCTAACAAAAAAGTGCCACAGTATAGATTTAAATAAAAAAGGATTAAATTTATACAAAAAAGAAAGAATTTTTAAATCAAAAACACCAAGTTTAACCAAATAGCTGCAGTTCTGTCAAAAAGAGTAAGTTTTTGAAGGAAGAAGAATTTTTATTTAAAAAAATAAATTCAAAGAAATTGCTGAATTTTCATCCCAAAAATACTCCATATGACTTTTAAGGAACTAAATATGATTTTCTGAAACAAATAAGAAGTTTATACGAAAAAAACTCAGTTTTTAATTTAAAAAGACGAATTTTTTCGACTAAAAAGAATAAATTTTTAACAAAATATTTCAATTTTCTACCAAATAGTTGCATTTTCATATAAAAAATATGTAACTTCTATTGGAACAGATGAATTTTTAACATAAAAACCAATTTTTTAAATAGTAGAATTTTCATACAGAAAGGATTTCAAGACTTTTTAACACAAAAATATTGAATTAAACAAAAATTAAATTTTTCACGAACGAATTAAATTTTTAACAAAACAAATTAATTTTCAACAAATAGTATGACTTTTCAACAAAATTGTTAGATTTTTAAACAATCAGTTGCATTTTTATACAAAAAAGATAACATTTTTACTGAAAAATATATATTTTTAATAAAAATAAAAAAAAGAAATTTCAAGTTGAAGTTGCATTTAGATAAGATTTCAATTCATTTTTTAAGGAAAAAAAAAGGTGTTAACAAAAAGTTCATTGTCTACGTAAGAATTAAATTTTTAACAAAACAATAGAATTTTCAACCCAAAAGTATGACTTTTTTAAAATAGTTTAATTTTTATCCAAAGAGTTGCATTTTTTCTAATAAAGATAAAATATTTCTTATAACAGATGAATTTTGGATAACAAATAATTTCAAAAAAGTAGTTCAATCTTAATTTGCATTCAATAAATAAGTATGAATTTTTAACCAAATAATTTCATTTTTATTTTGGGAAGATGAAAGTTCTTTTAAAACAGATGAAATTCATTTTCCAACAGCAAAATAAGAATGGTAGACAATAAGCTAATTTTCTGCTAAACAGTCCAATTTTTAAGGAAACAGTTAAATTTGCAATCAAAAAGGATGTCTTTTTAAGAGAATTGTTAAATTTTCAACCAAATTATAAAATTTCTTACTAAAAAGATTATCCTCAGGGGAAATTTTTTGCGGGCTTGAAAAAAATAAGAAAGGTTTTAAGACATATTAAAAAATTTCTTAAGATTTCGAAAAAGAGTTTATAAGATTTTAAACCTAAGTATTTTAATTTCGTGAGATTACCGAATAAAAGCAAATAAAAAATCGAGTGAATTCAAGAAATATTTAATAGAATTGAAGAGATTCAAACAAAGTTTCTTAAAATTTCTGGGAAAATTAAAAAAATTTTAGGGTAATTTAAAAAATGTTGAATGCTATTTAAGAATTTTGAAAAAAATTCGAGTCAGTTAAAATATTTTCAGGAATTTAAGACGTTTTAAATAGATTATGAATCTTTGAGAGGTCTGAAATATTCAAAAATCTTTTTTTTATTTTCTCAAAAATTTTATGAAAATTATATTTATATAAATTTAAAAAAGACCGATAATAATTATTTTCTTGTTCTCAATACTAAAAATTTAATTTTAACATTAATCTTTAAAATTTTTGAAATGTTTGTGGAATCATTTTAAAAATTTCCAAATTTCTTGAAATCTTTTGAAATCTTCTCAAATTCGTTAAGACCTTTGAAACCATCTACAATCTTTGAAATGTTTTGAAATCTCTTAAAATCCTTATAAATTCTTTAAATTTTTTGTAAAATCCTTTCAAGATCTTTTAAATAAATTAACTAATTCTTAATTTTTTGTGACAAAATTCATCTTTGTGAAATCTTTGAGGATGTTTTAAAATCTGTACAAAGTCTTTGAAAATTTTGAAATCTTCGAAATCTTGCGGCAATCTTTAAAATCTTTTGATTTAATAATTTATTAAAAGTTTTGTGAAATTTTTTAAAATATTTTTAAATCGTGAAAAATTCTTTTACAAGATTTTAGAAATCTTCAAACTATTTGTAAACTTTTTCTGCATTCTTTGTTTATGAAATCTTTAGAAATCTTCTCAAACTTTATGAAATATTTTGAAGTCGTATAAAATATTTTAAACATTTTAAAACTATTTAAATCTTTTAAAATTCTTACGAATTCTTTAAAACATTTGTAACATATTTCAAAAATATTTTAAATATTTAAACAAAGTCTTTATTTTTGCCAACATAAGTCGTTTTTGTAAAATCTTTGGGAGCAGTTAAAAATCTTTGTAAAGTCTTTGAAATCCTTAAAATGTTTTAAGTCTTTCTGAAATCTCTGAAATCTTCAAATTTATGTAAAATCTTTAAAAATCCTAAAAAAATTTTATGAAAGCTTGAAAATATTTGTATGAAAATGTTTGTATGAAAATCCTTGTATGGAAATCTTTGTATGAAAGCTGGAAAATTTTTTTGAAAACGTTTACAATTTCTAAAATGTTTTGAATCTTTGAAATTTTTGAAATCATTAAAAATCCTTATGAATTATTTGAAATCTTTTTGAAATCCTTCTGCAATCTTTTGTATTACTTTAAAATCATTAGAGTATTTGAAATCATTTAAAATCTCTGAAATATTTTAAAATCTTGGAAATTCTTGAAATCTTGTGCAATCCTTGTGAATTCTTTTGAATATTTGTGTTATCGTTTAAGATCTTCTAAACATGCTTAAAATCCTTCAGAATCTCTGAAATGTTTTGAAAATTTTGAAATTCTTTAAATATTTTTAAATCCTTATGAATTCTTTGAAATATTAGTAAAACCTTTCTGCAATCTTTTGTGATAATTTGAAATGATAAGAATATTTTAAATCGTTTAAGATCTTCTAAACATTTTTGAAAATTTTGAAATTTCTTAAATATTTTCCAATCTTTGAAATTCTTGAAACCTTTTAAAATCCTTATGAATTCTTTGAAATAGTTTTTTAATCTTTCTGCAATCTTTTGTCTTACTTTTAAATCATTAGAGTATTTAAAATCGTTGAAATTCTTCCAAACATTTTTGAAATCGTTTAGAATCTCTGAAATACTTTGAAATATTTAAAATTCTTGAAATCATTTGAAATCCTTATGAATTCTTTGAAATATTTGTGAAATCGTTTAAGATCTTCTAAACATTTTTGAAATCGTTGAGAATCTCTGAAATGTTTTGAAATCTTTGAAATCCTTATGAATTTTTTGAAATATTAGTAAAAGCTTTCTGCAATTTTTTTGTTCATTTGAAATCATTACAATATTTGAAATTGTAAGGATCCTCTAAGCATTTTGAATTCGTTTAAAATCTCTAAAATGTTTTGAAATCTTTGAAATTCTTAAAATCTTTTGAAATCCTAATGAATTCTTTTAAATATTTGTGAAATCTTTCTGCAATCTTTTCTATTAATGTGAAATCATTAGAGAATTTGAAATTGTTGAAGATCTTCTTAACATTTTTGAAACTGTTTAAAATCTCTGAAATGTTTTGATGTCTTTAAAATTCTTGAAATCTTTTTAAATTCTTATAAATTATTTTTGATTTTTTTGAAATTTTTCTGCAATCTTTTGTATTACCTTTAAATCATTAGAGTATTTGAAATCGTTGAAGATCTTCTAAACATTTTTTAAATCGTTCAAAATCTCTTAAATGTTCTGAAATCTTTGAAATTCTTGAAATATTTTTAAATCCTAATGAATTCGTAGAAATATTTTTGGAATCTTTCAACAATATTTTGTAACTCTTTTAAATCATTAGATTATTTGAAATCGATTAAAATCTCTGAGATATTTTAAAATCTTTAAAATTCTTGAAGTGTTTTTAAATCCTTATGAATTCTTTGAAATATTTTTGTAATCTTTCTGCAATGTTGTGTATTATTTCAAAATCATTAGATAATTTTAATTTTTAAAAGATCTTTTAAACAGTTTTAAAATCTTTGAAATCCTTGAAATTTTTTGAAATCCTTATGAATTCTATAACATATTCGGGAAATCCTTCTAAATAATAGAGTATTTCAAATCGCTTATGAACTTCTGAACATTTTTTAAATTGTTTAAGATCTCTGAAATGTTTTAAAATCTTTAAAATTTTTGAAATTTTTTGAAATCCTTATGAATTGTTTGAAATATTTGTGAAATATTTCAAAAATTTTTTTCCCCTCACCTTGTGCTCAGTTTATCCGTCTCATAAATTTTTTAAATAAAACTCGCAACAGATTACACTAGTTAATAATTTTTTAATAGACAAATGATCCACTCGATAAATGAAACGATAGAAGACATAAAAGTCGAATTCACGCTCAACACTGAAACAATTATTTAAAAAAATTATTAATTAAAAGTTGACCGCGAGTTGAATTGAAAATAGAATTAAGATTTAAGGCACCCTTATCACATAGGGTCCTCAAATTACAAGATTCAGAAGAATACGAATTAGGTGATTCGGTGAAACAAAAAATTATTTAAACTAGCATTTTCGTAGAATGTAATTTCTGCCAACAAATAATTCGATTACGCAATTTTCGCTCAAATAAATATTAGGAAAATCGGATTTAAAGAATAATCATAAGTCAAGTTGAAATTGACGAAATCTCCCTTGTCTCAGTAAATATTGAATTTTCTTTACAAAATATATTTTGCAACCAATAATAAAATAAATTTAAATAAACTTTTTCCCTACTTCTCAAACTTTCATGTATAAATCCAGAAAGGTTTTTGTAACAAAGCTGTGAATGCAAACACTATAAATAGCGCATATTTTTTGCGGACGGATGTGAGAAGATAAGTCGATAAAAATGAAAAAAGGTGTATCAATCGATTTGAATGCGTGCCTATACGTCGCCGGTGCGAAACCGATTTTCCTATCGCAAAATGACATCCGTGATTGACAATAGTATTCGCATTGTTGCTGTCGGTATTATTCATGCGAAACGCTAATCTTCTTT
>NC_046659.1:145521684-145544427 GCF_010883055.1 Belonocnema kinseyi | reverse complement strand
CCCCCCATCGAGCTTTCGATCCGCCCCTGGTTGTCGCATTACGTAATTAGGATTGCCGGACGCCCTACGCCTATTTTAATTGACTTGTGTTGGCCCCGCATTAAATTTCCCATATTCGCTACTGTAGGACTCGCACTCACGTACTCCGCCTTCATTAATGGGATGCACGCGTCCACGGAACAAATTATTTGACAAACTTTTATTCTTAATCACTTTTTAAACTTTTTTATAATTATATTATTTATTAAATTTAAATTAGAGCACTGTCGGAAATTGTCGATACGACCAGTGCTAGTACTATTAAAAATGACGGCTGTCTTTGAGAAGTGATTTATTGTTAAAAAAAAGGGCGAAAAGCTTTTTTGAAATGTCTTTAAAAAGCTTATTAAATTCCGCGTAGAGTAGCCTCTAATCGAGATATTTTTGGCCGTTTGAAGATATTATACCATGTCAGAAGTTTTGAAAAATAATACAAGAATTTTTCGAATTTTGCACTTCGACTTTTTTTAAGTTTTATCGGCTTAAAATAAAGGTGAGACTTAAAAGACTAAGTGGTAAAAATTTTAGATTTTTTATTTTAAAATTTTTGTGGTAAATTCCATTGGAAACGTCAAAAATATAGTAGTCACGTCGTCTCGATAATTTCCGACAGTATCATTTTGTTAAAAATTAAATTATTTTTTTCTTTTGGTAGACAATTAATCTTTCTTATTGAAAATTAATTCCTTTTCATTGAAAATGCAATGGTTTGCTTAAAAATTAATCTTTTTTGTTTGAGGATTCAACTATTTTGTCAAAATTCTTCTTTTTCTTTATTCAATTTAACTGTTTTTGATTAAAAATTTAAACATTTTTATTCAAATATTAATTGCTACACATTTTACTGAGAATATATTTTTTAAAGAATATAGTATTTGATTTTAACAACAAATACTTTGTGCAAAAATTAACTGCTTTTTGTTTAAAGCTTTGTCATTTTAGTTGAAAATTCAAGTAATTCGTCGCAAATGAACTTTTTTCGGCTCAAAATTTAAACAATTTAATAGAAAATGAAACTGTTTGATTCAAAATCCATATTTATATATATTGTACCAAATTAAACATCTTTGTCATAAAATAAAAGTTTGTTATGAAGACTTAAACTATTTATTTGAAAATTTAACAATGCTATCCTTTTTTTCAAAAAATTTAAACAGGGAAGTCAAGGATTTCTTAATTTTATTGATTTAAAAAATAATTTGATTCGCTTTGAAATTAGCTTAAAATATAATAATTTTATTTAAAAAATCTAATTTTTTTAGTTTACCATTGAGACTTAAAATTCACCTTGAATTACTATAAACTCTGCTTAAAACTGAAGATTTAAAATTTTTCCAAAAATCCTTTAAATTTTCATAAACATGCAACCAAAACTTTTATGAATTTCATCGAATTCTTCTCATTTCAATTAAACTTCTTTAAATTCTCTCGAATTTGATTAAATTCATTATTTATATATTTCAAAAGATTTCCAAATTATTCTTTTTTTTGTCTTCTTTGGTAGGAAACTAGAATTTTTTGTTGAAAGTTCAACTATTCGAGTAATAGATTTAAAATTTTAGTAGAAAATTCAATATTTTTTATTTGAAATTAAGCTATTCCATTTGAAGATTCATCAATTAATTCAAAATTAATCAGGTTAGTGAAAAATCCATTTTTTAAACTGAAAAATTAAATTTTCTGTTCATTGCTCACAATTCCTCTTTTCAAGTTCGAAATTTAACTATCAGTTTGAAGAATTATCTTTTTGTTTAAAAAATTCAACTATTTCGATAAAAATTCATTATTTTGATTAAAAACCCTCTTTTTGTTCAAAAAATAATTTTTTGGTTCAAATGTCAACTACTCCAGATGAAGACTCATCATTTTAGTTAAAGATTCACTATTTCAGTCAAAATGTAATTTTTTCCACTGAGAATTCTACTATTCCATTTTTGGTTGAAAGTTGATCTTTTCTTAGTTACAAATTTAACAGTTCGGTTGAAAATTGGTATTTTTTAGTTCAGGATTTAACTATTTGGTTGAAAATTCATTTATTTGGTTTAAATCCGTATTTTTTAAAAAGAAAACTCATCTTTTTTTCAAATTCAACTATTCCAGGTACAGATTCACGAATTTACTGAAAAATTAATTTTTTCAAATGAAAATTTAAATATTCCATTTTTGGTTGAAAATTTGTTTTGCTTTGGTTAAAAATTCAAACTTTTTAAAAATTTGTATTTTTTAGTTCAAAATTCAACTTTTTTCTTGAAAATTCTTTTATTTAGTTGAAAATGGTCTTTAGAGATATTTTTTTTAGTGGAAAATAATATATCAAAGATGAATCTAAAGGACTTTAAGGCAAATTTTTCATTTTGCGGAATTTTTTGAACATTTTTCAACAAAATTTAATTATTTCAATATATTTAGAACTTTATAAAATATTTCAAAAAACCTAAACCAAAATGTAATTTTGTAAGATTATGAAAAGATGTTTTCAATAATCCTGGAAATCTTTAAGATAATTCTTTATTTTACTAATTTATTCTCAGAAGAATATTTAAAAATATTAGAGAACGTTACAAAAGAGATGCAAATTTTCAAAAATCAATCCAGATTATTTTTAAGCAATTTTAGGAATATTTGGAGTTATATAATTTTATAAAAATTTAAATTTATATTTTTTCCAAGCGTCAAAAAGTCTTATAAATGTTAAAAACATTTCTCAGATATATTTTAGATATTTTCTGGACATATATAAAATTTAATAAAATCTTCTTGAATTTGCGTGACAAAAAAAATAATTATATTCATATCAATTTTAGACGAATAAATAAAGAAAGTAAAAAAATAGCCTCTTCAAATTTTTATTTTTTACTAAACATCATGTTTACCTCCAAATTATAATTAACCTAAAATTACTTTTTATTCTGGACTAAAAAATCTATTTTACTTCTAAATTCAATAACTTGTTGCACTTTCATGTATTTGGTTGAAAAATTCATCTCTTCTGATAGAAATTTGCTTTTTTTGCAATTGTGAATGTTCGGTTTGAAATTAAAATCGTTTTTTCCTGTGGACTCAGCTATTTTATTAAAAATGCATTGCTTTGGATGAATTCAAAAAGTTTTTATTTAAAATTTAAAATGTTGGTCAATTAAATTATAAACTTTTCGATTTTTCGTTACCAATTTATCTTTCTCGTTAAAAAATGCAATTAATTCGTCAAAAGTTATACTATACTTTGTTTAAAATGCATTGAATTGGAAGAAGTTTCAATACTGAAGATTCTTCCTTGTTGTTAAAAATTCCTATTTCGTTAAAAGTGTAACCATTTTGCGAAAAATTTGACTTTTTGACAGGAAGTCAATCTTCTCGGTATAATATTATTCACATAATTTTTTGTCGGAAATTTCCCTCTCTTGGTTAAAAATAAAAGTACTTCATAGAAAAATAAACTATTTTAATAAAAAGTCAACTTCTTGATTGAAGACTCATAATTTTAGATGAAAATTGTGTTAAAAATGAACTTTTTGGAGAAAAGTATATTTGGTTTGAGAAATTAACCTTTTTTGTAAAAAAACCTCTTTTAAAAATGATTTATTCTTTCTTAGTCAAAGATATGATGAATATAACTCGTGGAAATTTTTTAAAACATTTTTTAATTTTCTAAAGGTTTATTGTAAAATTATATTTATTTAACCTTAAAACGAACTAAGAAAATGATTTTTATAGTTACTGTTGCTAAAAAAAATTCCTAACCAGGGAGTGGCTTAGAGCCATTGTGAAGTAAGCTAAAGAACACAGCTCGGCTCTCACATCCCCCCGCCCATGCTGTAGCATGTGAGATCCGAGCTGCATTTGACAGCTAACTTCACGGTGGCTCTCATCTGGTCTCTAATTATTAAAAATTCACTGAATATATATTAAAAGATTGGAAGTTTAATATTTCCGTAGATTCCTAAAAGCAAGAAAACCATTTTTATGTTCTCTACTTAATTTCTAATTACTGCTTAAAATAGCGGAAATTCTGCACCATTTCCAATTCGTTTTGTTGCTTTATGTCAAGCTGGGCGTGCGAAAGGTAGATTATTATTTTTGCTATTAATAGGCATCAGATTATAAGATTTATGATAATTAAAATTCGTTTTAAGGACAATGCAGGGGCCAGACCATTCTCTTTTGAGCCATCAGAAATGAATGATGTAGGAGGTAATTGGGAGGGTTCCACACTACTGTGCACTCTATTATAATTATTATTTTAGAATCTGACGAGCTTCTGTTCCCGGATTAATTTCGAGAGTAAATTAGTTCGCAACTTGGCCAATTCGTGCGCTCTCTCTACGCTTTGTTGCTGGAAATCAACCGTATCGCCGCCACGGACCTTGACTCGGTACAGGATAGTCAAGAAACCGTAAAATGGAAAATTGATTAAAAATTACAACAAAATAATTTAATATTAATATTACGAATTCTTTCGAAAATAATTTCTAACAAAAATCGATTTTTAAGAAATTAAAAAATGCACATTATTAAAAAAAGAGTTGAAAAATTGAGGAAAATATTTCCATTAATAATTTTAATTAATTTTGAAAAAGAACTGAATGCAAATCTTAAAACGAAAAATTTTTGGTTAAAATTTTTAATTTAAAATAGTTTTTTAGTGTCTTATTTTTTCGCTTTCTCTTTTGATAAAAGTTGCAATTCTTATTTAGTCCTAGTGTTGTGGTTCTGACTTTATTCTTTGAAAAATTTCTGGAAATTACTTTGACAGGATTTTATATCAAAAATCGATTTCAACAATAATATTTAGAAAAATAATTACTATATAATTCCTAAATACATTTTTTTAAGTAAAAACATACCAAAGGGATTTGTAGAAATTCGGGAAAATTAAGGCAAAAATTACCATTCTATGTTGAGACAGCTAATAAATAAACCAATTGTTTTTTTTAAATCACGTGAAGATTTTCATTTATTCTGACTTTGAACAGTTTTTGAAAGGAATTATAATTAAAATATTTGCTTTGGACTTTTAACTTCTGAAAAAGGAATTTCGTAAATAATTATAATTTTTTATTTGGAATTGGAAATTTTCCGAAAAATTTTTATTTTTATTCTGATCAACAATGATAATTTTGACTTTGAAACATGGTATTATATAAATTATTGTTTTTTTACAAATAAAAATTTGACAGAATTTAACATTTTTCTTTTGAATATTTTGGAAAATGGTAATAAATACACAATGTCCTAGTACTTAAAGTATTTTTTTTATATTTTTCAATTACTCAGAAAAAATGGAGTAGAAAATTATAAAATTTTTTCTCAGGTTAATAATTAATGAGCGATTAAGAAATAAATATATAATTTTTAGAAAACTTCTTTTTCTTTAGAATATGCGGTAAATTATTTCACCTTCTTTTAAGTATTTTGTTATTATTTAACTATTTTGTTAAAAATTTTTTTAAATGATGTTTTAGCTGAAAATTTACCTATTTCATTTTTGGTTGAATATTCACCTTCTTCCGTTGGAAATTCAACGGCTTGATTGAAAATTGTTTTATGTTGTTGAAACTTTGGCTTTTGATGTAGAAAATTATTCTTGTTATATTGTATTATTTGTTAAGACTTGATCTATTTCGTTAAAAACAAATCTATTTTTTCTAGAAAATTAATTGTTTTGTTTAAAAATTTATTTCTTTGGCTCGAGAAGTAGTTTTTCCTATTAAAAATTAATTTTTTAACTGAAAATTTAACCACTTTATGTTTGGTTTAAAGTTTTGCTATTTTATTGAAAGTTTGTATTTTGTGATAGAACATTCATCTTCTTGGTAATTAAATTACCTTTTTAGTTGAATAATCAATTATTAGGTTAGAAATTCCATCATAAATTAAAATATTGGGTTTGAAATTTATGTATTTTGTTAAAAAATATTCTTTTTTCCTAAAAAATTGATTTTTTGGATGACAATTCATTTTGTTGGTTAAAAATTAGTTGTTTTTTTTATAAATTTTTTTATAACAAATTTAACTACATTTTTGGTCAAAATTTGTTTTGAAATTTTTTTGCCTGCAGTTGAAAATTTCTTTATTTTAATTAAAATTTGTCCTTTTTTTGGTATAAATTTCTTTTCTTTAATTAAAAATTAGTTATTTTTTTAATTGCTGACTAATTAAAAATGTTAGTGTTCCGTTTTTTGCCTAAATTATATAAAAAGATATTAAATCTTTTTGGTTAAAAACTCACTTGTTTGGCAGAAAATTTATTTAATTCGTTGAAAATAAATTTTAATCGGTTAAAGGCATATTTCTCTAACTTAAAATTAAACTATCCTATTTTTTGTTAAAACTAATCTTTTTTACTTGAAAATTATTCTATTTTGTTCAAATTTGGGCTTTTTCGATAGAAAAATTATCTTATGGATTAAAAATGCACTTTTCTTCTTAAAATTTAAGCTATTTTATTAATGCTATATAATTGATATATTTAATGGAAAATTCACTTGTTTTGTTGAAAAATTGTCTTTTTCGGTTAGAAATTCAATTACATATTTTGGGTGAAAATGAATATTTTTGTGTTGTAAATTCGACATTTTTTCTAAAAAATTTGCATTTACGCCTTGAAAAATTCAGATTTCTTTGTTCAATTTAACAGTTTTTAAATAAAAATTAAAATAATTTTTGGTTGAATTATAAACGAACTTTTTGAAAATAAGTTTCAATGATGGTACCGGAAGTAAGAAATTATTTTCTGAAAATCATGAAAAATGAGGATAATTTTCCATTTGGGCCTCATTGCACCTGCAAGTAATTAATCAAAGTTAACAAAATCAATTTTCAAACAATTTTTTATTATGTTAATAATAAATAATTTAAATAGTGCCAGAAAGTTTCGGCAATTTCTGGAACTTAACTATTTATATATTTTAACTTTTTAATAATAAGTTAAATTCGGAAAAAAATAATTATTTAAACAAACAGCGTAAGTTAATAAGAGCAGTTGTTTAAAGAAATTATTAATCATAGAGTAAATCTAGAGAGATGCATTTTTCCTGAAATCTTTAGCCTTGCTTTGATTTTTTAGTTATGAACAAATAATAAGTAAATTCTTGAAGAAGAATATTTTTTTAATAATATTTTATTGTTTTAGGTGAATTATTTTTGCTCTTTAGCAAATTTGTAACAACAATTATTTTAAACAAAAAATTTATCTTACACAAAAGACAAAAACAGAGAATGGAATAATTAGAACTTGCGGAAAGACTAGGTCTGTAAAGAACGATAGTGTTACATTCTTAACTCTATTGCAAATTTTAAAGCTCTGCCTTCTAATTGTTGAATAAAGTTTAAACAAATCTCATTCAGCGTCTTTATGCGCTACTTTCCAAAAGAGTTTAATTTTCTATTTTCAAATTTTTTTGATACATGTTTTTTTTACATAGAAATTTATAATTGTTTCGCAAACTTGTTAACAATTATTTTCCTTAAATGAACTTTAACTTGAATATGTTTTTAACTTGATTATTATTCTTTTGCATCCAATACTTGTTTCTTAGATTTAAAAAAAAAACTAGAATTGATTCCTCTCTGTTCGAATTGTTTTATTCGAATGCGTCCTGATCAATTCTAAGAATAAAAATATTTATCATTTATATTTATTATTTATAATAACGTTACATTTTTAACAAAAAAGGTATCTTACAAACAATGAAGATAAATTTTCAATTCAAAAGACGAACTTTTCTTTTAAAAAATTAATTTGCCACAAAAAAGATTAATTCTGTATTTTTGTAAAGAAAAAAATTTCGATCGAAAATGGAATAGGTAAATCTTTAGATAAAATAAATAATTTTTAGCAAGAGAAAAATAATTTAAGGCAACTTATTTAAATTACCAGCCAAAGAAGTGAATTTAAAAATGAAAAATATCAATTTTTGATTGAATATTTAATTTTTCAAACAACATGACACTTCCGCTAAACAGAAAAACTTCTATCAAATCGGAAATAAATGTAACTGTGTATTGAAAATGGGAATTTACATGAAAAGTTAAATTTCAACTTTCAAACAGAGAATTCGCGTCAACAGTTAAAATTGTAAAATAATATATATTATATAAACTTAGCTGAAAATTGACATGATTTGTGATTTTTTTTTTTTTTAATTCGTCTTATTGCGTGTAAATTTAACTATTTTATTGAAAAATCGTTGCATTTTTTGTGAAAAATTAATTTTTTCAACTAAAAATTTGAGCATTCTATTCCTAGTTGAACATTTATCCTTTTTAGTTGAAAAGTTATCTTTTTGATTGAAAACCATCTTTTTTAGTTGAAAATTGAAGCTTTCAGCAATAAATGAATTCTTTTTTCAATTAAGAAATCAATTTTTCGGATTTAAAATTCATCTTTTTGTAGAAAATTGATCTCTTTTGACTTAAATATTAAAAAATTTTGTATGAAATTAAATTATTTAGTTAAAAATTAACTGATAAGTTGAAAATTAACATTTTCAAAAAATCAACAACTTTGATAGATAACATAATTATTTAGTATTTTTGTAGTTAAATTAAACTGTTAAAAAAATAGATGTTTTAAAATGAAAATAAGCTTAACGACTTTGATATTTTGAGGTAAATTTGTTCAAATATTATATATCAGTTTGTTAAAAATTCGTATTTTTTAATTAAAAGTTTAAGTGCTTCGGGGGGAAATTAAATGATTCGGTTTAGAGTTAGCTATTTAATTTAAAATAATCCTACTTTTTCAAAATTTGATTTTTTTGTTTAAAATTATGTTTTTTTAAAAACATTTTTAGTGTTTAACCAATTTTTCAAAAATAATTTCTTTTTAGTGAAAGTTAACTGTTAGAATTTTTTCTAGTGAAAATAAGTCTGAAAACGCAACAAAACATGCAACTATTACATATCAGTTTGTGAATATTAATCTTTTTAGGTTGAAGGCGCTACGTTTTGATTTAAGAATAATAATTTTGGTTAAAAATTGAACTATTCGGTATAAAATTGTGTTTTTTATTTAGAAATCGTATTTCGGATGTAAAGTTCATTTAGTTTGTAGAAAAATTTGCCTTTTTCGCCTTTAAACTTAACAATTTGGCAGAAAAATAAACTATTTAGTTAGAAGTTAACATTTTTAATAAAAATGCATATTTTTGGTTGAAAGTTTAACTTCTTGGGGAGAAAATTAAACCGTTTAGTTTGAAGATAAACTATTTATTTTTAAATTAACATATTTTTTTGAAGTTAGTTTTTTCGTTTCTTAAAAATTAGGGTTTTTTTTTGAAAATTGAGCGCCCAATTTTTTTCTTAAAAATAACTTTTTCGTTGTCGAATTAAACTATAAGACAATTTTTTTAAATGCAAAAAAGCCTGAAGACTTAAATATTGTATTGGAAATTTGTTTATTTGATAGTCAATTAATATATTATAATTTCTTGAAAATTCATTTATTTGCTTTAAGAAAGAACTATTTCGTTAAAAATCCATCTTTGTTCATTGAGAATGAAATTTATTGTTAGAAATTATTCTTTTACGGCTTGAAATCCTATGGTTTTTTAAAATTATCAAATTTTTAGTTCGAAAATATTACTGTTTTTTAAAACTACTTTTTAAAAGAAAAGTTTACATTTGTTACTTAGTCATTTCGTAACCAATTTCATTATTTTGTGAAAAACTAGTTTTTTAAAATAAAAATTTCGCTGTGACATTTTGTTAGTCGGTAAAAAATTCAACTATTTTTTTTAAAGATTAATTCTTTTGTTGAAAATTCACAATATTTTGTTAGTCAAGTATTATATATCAGTTTGTTGAAATTAATCTTTTTTGCTTAAAAACGCTACATTTTGATTTTAGAATAATAAATTTATTTAAAAATTGAACTATTTGGTATTAATTTAAGTTTTGTTATTTATAAATCATATTTCAGATGAAAAATTAATTTATTTTGTAGAAAAATTTGCCTGTTTGGCTTAAAAACTTAGCAATTTGCTAGAAAATTAAATTATTTAGTTAGAAGTTAACATTTTGGATCAAAATTTATATTTTTGGTTGAAAGTTCAGCGACATGCGCAGAAAAATGAACTGTTTGGCTTAAATTTAAGCTATTTATTTTTAAATCAATCTTATTGGCTAGAAATACGTTTTTTTTGGACATAAACATTTTCATTAAAATGTTGAGTAACCCTTTCGTTAAAAAATGTTCTTTTTATTATAATTCAACTGGTTGATAATGAGTTTTTTCATGTCGAAAATAAGTTTTTTTAACCAAAAATTAAACTATTTTGGTAAAAGTCTAATTGTTCAAGGTATTTTGTTGAAAATGATCTGAGATAAAAATAAACGTTTTTGTTGACAATTCAACTTTTTAGGGTGAAAATTCAAATTTTAAGAAAGTAATTGTCTTTTTAGCCACAAAAATTAACAATTTGGTTGATCATTTGTTTAAAAATAAAAACTATTTTCTTGAAAGATATCTATTCAATAGAAAATTAACTTTTTTTTATAATTATATACAGGTAAACTCTTTTATAGCGTCGATTTTGGGGCTGACCTTGAGTGTGAACTAACTCATTGTAGCCCGCTCCGCTTTTGTTTGTTCATGCTTGACGGCTCGCCTGAGTGACAACCGTAAACACAGCCGTCCCCGCGCAGTTCCTGTTAAGCCTACCAACGGCGCAGCTTCAATTCTCGGAATGGCTATAGAAGGGATGGGCTATTGAAGTGTTTCACTGTATTTCGAATTTTTGTCTCGATAATATTATTCTTTGAATTATCGGAATGATCACGTAATACGTGGACGTTTCTGAATTAAATGAATAAATTTTAAGATTGTTATTATTATTATTAATTAATTGGATCGCATATTGAAAGTGATGAGTTAATAGAAACAGAAGCTAATTTGTGATGCCATTAGAGTGTATTATAGAATGTTCTACAGAACATTTGCACGGTTCTGATATAACAGTATGCATGAGTTCGCAACTGAGCAGCTGAAAACGCTTTTTGCAATTATTGCCTCATAAATCTGGCAAGAAACACCAGCCAATTATCTTTGCATTAGCGTGGTACAGGCTGAGTGACTGCCTTGGCGTAACATAATTTATAGAGAGTTCATTTCGCACCCACTATTTCTTATGAAATTCACTTCATAATTCTTAATTGTTCAAATAAATTCTATTTTCTAACTCTCAAATGCTTACTATTTTAATGATAATAGCTTCATTTATTCACAAATTGTTAAGCTTTTTAATCAAAACTATACATTTAAAAGAAATGATTTTCCACTAAATAGTGTAATTTTTAACCAAATTGGAAAAGTTTGAAGCTAAAAATATAAATTTTTTACAAACTTTCTCGCAGTTTTTAATTACTTCGCGAAAGGAGAAATTCATTTGCCATAAAGTAGGACGCTATTTATCAGTACAGCTGATAGCTAAAATTTAACATTAAGATATTGGTAATTGGCCTCAACAAATCTATCATCATTTATCCAGTCAAAATTAAGCTTAATTTAAAATTAGTAAACGGGTTTTAAAATACAAACATTCAATTAATATACATAATAACTAATTTTTACTAAGATTTAGAAAATAGAAGTTTTAAAATTTTCACTGACTTTGGTTGAAAATTAATCTTTTATAGTTTATGATTCAACAATTTTTTTAATGATTAGTTTTGTTGTTGTTGAAAACTCTTAATTATAGTTGAAAATTCATAGTTTCGGGTCAAAATTTAATTGGTTTGTAGAAAATGTATCTTTTCGGCTTGAAAATTACACCATTCAGTTGAAAATAATTGTAATTTGTGATTTATAGTTTTGGTTAAAAATTCAACAAATTGTTAGACAATTAAATTATTTTTATAAAAATATAACAATTTTGGTAAAAAATTAACTATTTTGTTGAGAGATAATGTTTTCAGGTTAAAAATTTAAATTTTCTCTAGGAAATCAAACTATTTGGTTTAAAATTAATTTTTTTCTTGTAAATATAAATAGTCGATTGAATATTAAACTATTTAATTTTTATCATTCATTCATTTTTTATTTATTATGTATTTAATACAACTACTTAGTAGAAAATTAAGTTTTTTCTTAGAAAATCATATATTTTACAATTTTGTTACAAATTTATATATTTTGTTGAAATTATTGATTTTTTTTTAAGTTAATCTTCGCTATTAAAAATCAAGTATTTAGTATTGAATTGAACCACTTTTTCACAAATTCATTTTTGTTGTTAATTCGTCTTTTTTGGTGAAACGTTAATTTTCTTGCTGAAAAATTCGTCTATTTGTTCAAAAATGTAATAAATACTTGAAGTTGTGTTGTAAATTTAAATATTTGGTTGAAAGCTTATCTGATTTTTTAAAAATGATTTTTTCAAAAGATTTACCTTTTTAGTTGAAAATTGAACTTTATTCTTGATAATTATTTATATATTTTTCAACACATTTTTATTTCTTTATTCAACAATTCACTTTTTGATTAGAAATTGACCCTCTAAAAATCGAAAATTCTACTTTTTGTACGAAAATTCACGTATTTAGTAAAATAATTATTTTATATTAAATAATAATATTTTTATGTTAAAAATTTAAATGTTTTGTTTAGATTACTTCTCCTTATGGCTTTAAAATTCTACAATTTAAAAAATGAAACTATTTAGTTAAAAATTAACTTCTCTCTTAAACTTCACTTATTGGGTTGAAAATTCATCTACCTTGTTAAAAATTAACCTATTCTTATGAAAGTATAACTATTTAGTATAATGTTAACTTTCTTTCTGTAAAAACAGATATTCAACAATTTTGTTAAAAATTTATTTAATTTGTTGAATTTTTTTATTTCTTATGTATTTTGTTGAAAATTTGCATTTTTGGTGAGAAAATTAATATTGTATAAGAAAAATGCATTTTTGTTTTTTTTAAACTGAACATTTGAAGATTTCATTTTTTGGTTAAAAAAAGATATTTTTTGCTGAGAACTCAAATTGCTAGTTAAAAGTTCGTCTTTCCTTATTGAAAATATATCAATTTTTGGCTTGGGATTAAACTTTTTTTTAAATTCGTTGCTTGACTTCATTAAACTGTTTAAAAATTCTTCTTTTTGCAGAAAATTCATTTTTCGTGGTTAATAAACCTTTTAGTTGAAAATTCAACTTTTAGGTGAATATTCTACTTCATTCTGAAAAAGTAGTCTCTTTTGGTAGAACGCTAATTGTCTCGCTGCAAAATTCATCTTTTTGTTTCTGAATATAATTATTTATTTTTTTAAATGTTTTTTTTTCGAAAATTCTAATACTTCGTTGAAAGTTGATCTACTTTGTTAAAATTAATTTTTTAAAGATGCACCTTTTTGGTTTAAAAGGTATCTTTCTTGTTGATATTTCGTTATAAATTAACTATTTTTATCTGAAAATCAAAATATTTCGTTTTTGGTTCGACATTTCACATTTACAAGTTGAAAATTCTACATTTAGAAGAAAATTTTAGTATTTCGTTAAAAATTCACTTTTTTGGTTAAAAAATTAGTATTGTTTTTTAAAAATTAATCTTCGTGGTTAATAATTCAACTATCTGTTTAAATATACGTCTTTGTGTTTTAATTCAACTGATGAAATATTCGTTTTTTCTTCTTGAGAGTTCATTTTTGAAACAAATATTTGAAAATTCCATTTTTGGTTCAAAAAATAACTTTTTTAGGTTAATCTTTTTCTGTATTCTAAAATATTCGCCTTTTTGTTTAAAAATTCAACTATTTTTAGTTGAAACTTAATCTTTTCTTTTTAAATTCTACCACTTGGTTAACAATGCATTAATGTAAGGTCAAAATTCAACGATTTTTATGAAATTATTTTTGTTCGTCAAAAATTTGACCGTTTTTTAAAAATGCCTTTTTTTGGGTTGGAAATGTACCCTTTGTGGTAGGAGAGTCATCTTTTTTTGTTGAAAATTAACTGTTTTGTTAAAAATGTAACTTTTTCCTAAAAATTTCCTCTTTTTCACTAAATAACTTAACTAATTGGTGTAAAGCTTATATATATATATTTAAATTGAAATAAAATATATTCGGTTTTGAAGTCTGAGGAATTTAAAGTATTTCATATTGAATTCTATATAATATTCAAATTAATTTTATTTGAAATAATTGATTTTCCTATTATTACCCTACTTTTTGTAAAAAATCACACTATTTCCCCTATTTTGAGAAAATTTCGAACTGCGTTACTTATTGGTTAAATACAGGGGGGGGGGGAGAAAAGAGTAGGGTGTTAACTTATGGGGCAAGAGGGGATTAAAAAATAGTCGAACATTGGTAACATAGTTCGCTCCTAGGACTAAAATATTTAATCAAATTTAATACACGCAATTCTCGATATAAGGCTAGTTTCTTATATAGGATTGCCTAGTCATTGACTTTAAATCGAAGGTACCCAAACGTAATTAGGCAGGGGCACGTGATATGTTCTTCACGTTTGGCTGAGTACATTCTCTCTTTTGGCCTCGAGGCCGCTCTCATTATGAAACTGCGAAGACCTGTTCTACGAAAAACGTAAACTGAGGGGTTTAATATCAGTAGTTGAGTGTACACTAAAAAAAGTTTATGTTCAAATAACTACACGAACAGAAGTTTGGTAGAATCGTTCTCCCAACACGTGTAATTGTAGCGCCAATCATCCAGTAAACAGCGCTACTTCCTTTCAGTATAACCGCTCCACTAATTTGGAAGAACCATTACCCCGAACATACCGAACCGTGTAATCAAGATTATTGTCGACCCGTTCTGCACACGCGGCGCTTGCGGTTCAGTTCCGCGCTCGTGGATTTTAGCAAAATATAGCACACGCGTTTCGGGGCGACTGATCTCCTCAAGTTTGGGGTAAGAAGTGCCTTGAATCTGGAACAGACATCACACCAAACCGAAGTGCAGCAAATCTCTCACCACTAGTGCGACGGTTTTAGCTAACATCTCTCCGTGTAGATATCGATGAATTAGGTGCAACTGTGATTTTGAGGTATAAACCAAAGAAGAAAATGGGAGAATGGAAGAAAGAAGAAAACAAGGGTTGGGGGCGTAACACGTCCCTGTCGATGGTGTATCTCTTACGTTAGAGCTTCGAGTGATCGTACGCCGTACCCGACAGGTTCCAAATGGAACGCGTAAATACTGTCCGAAGTGGGTTATGTTTTCCAAATGAGATCCCGAAAATTGAGTTTTGAAGTTGACATCGAGTCCCTCAGGAATGCCGAGATAAGAGAGGCAGGCGGATGCTAAACATATCGATAAAATTTCCGTATGAAATCCCGAGTGCAAAGAACTTACTATAATTCTCATTCAAAAAAAAAAAAACACATCCAAATCTCACCATCTTTATATTATTTCTTTTATTTCAGCAACTTATATTATTATTGCCTGATACATACTTCTTTATTAGAATTTTATTAGGGTAGCTGCAAAACTTCATTTTCCCAATTCCCTGATTTTTCCCAGATCAACTTTTTTTCTTCTCTGACCATTATAATTAATAAAGAGCAGCATTATTATAATAATTATCTTTAATTCATATCTATAAGCAGGGAGAAACAGTTGCAGATTAAATTAAAAAATAAAATAAAAGTTGATTCGAGAACTTAATTACTCCTGCAATCTGGTATATAGTCTCTCTGTAATCTTAATCTCAGGCAATTCCATTCAATCCTAATCAATCCCATGCAATCTTTTACAATACCTTTTAATCTCTTTTCAAAAAAATATTATAGAAAATTCAGTATAAGTCTATACAAATTTTCATATAGTAGTCAATTTCTTACAATTTTTTCGGGATTCTAGAAAAATCATTATAAACAAACATTATGAGAAAATCAGTGTAAAAATAAAGAATCTTTAATGATTGAAGCAGTTTTATTTTAAAAAATATTGAAAGTAACAACAAATATTTATTTATTGACGCAACGTTTCGACAAGTTTTAAGGAATTTCAAGATATGCAAGAAAATTTCCGAAGATTTTAAGCAATTTCCTCAGAATTAATAGAAACTTGATCAAATTTAATATATTTTCGCAGATGTCAGGAAGTTTTAAGGGATTCCAAAAGATTTCAAAAAATCTGGTAGGACTGCAAGGATTTTAGGAATTTTCCAAAAGTATCAACTATTTTTGTTTAAATTGCATAAATTTTTATGATATTATACAATATTTTTACGAATTTTATGATATTTCGAAACATTTCAAGCGAATTTTACGGATTTTAAGGCAGTTTAAAAGATTCTCGGAAATTTTGGTATAGTTTACTAGTTTTAAAACGTTCCGTCAGTTTCCAAAAAAATAAAAATGTTTTTATGAATTGTTAGGAATTTTGAGACATTTGAAGGGATTTCACAGAATTTTTACGTTTTCCAAATTCTGGATATCAGGAAAATCCAAATTTAGGATTTTCAAAATTTTCAAGGTATTCCAAGTGATTTTCAAGATTTTAAGTAATTTCAAGGTATTTCAAAAAATCTTATAAAATTCAAGAATTTTTCTGTGTAAAATCTTTATAATAAAAATTTTTTCAAAAAATACAGGAGTTCTAGCTAATTCAAAGATTTCAAGGGATTTTTAGGTATAGGGATTTTTTTCTTCAAAGATTTTAAGGGTTTCGAAATATTCTTAGTGATTTAGAGTGTTTTTTATTTTTGCGTTTTTATACTTTCTCATTACTTTTATACTTTTTATACTTTTTTCAAGAAATATATAAAATATGAAGTGATTTCAAAGATTTTTTCGGGATTTCGAAAGATGTCAAGGGATTTCTAGGAAACTTTAGAAAATAAATTAAATTATACAAAATTCCAAGGATTTCTAACAATTTTAAGGATCTTATGAGATTTCATAGTATTTTAATAAAGCTCATAAAATTCAAGTACTTTTTTATATAATCTCCTAACATTTCAAGAAGTTTCAAAGATTTCTAGTAATTTAAACGATTGTTAAAAAAAATTAATAAAAAATTTAATTGAAATTACATCTAAGTGCTTGCAAATGATTTACAATTTTTTGACTGGATTTGAACGTTCTACAAAGATTTAAAAGGATTGTTAGGTTTTCTTTAAACTTGCAGAGAAAAAAAAATTCCGGGTATATTTAAGAATTTTCAAGGATTTCCAAGGATGTAAAGGTATTTGTAGTAAATTTTAGAAGAAAATTAAAAATTAATTTTACGGAATTTCTCGCAATTTCAAATATTCTAAGGGATTCTTAAGTAGTTGAAGGTAATTTAACAAAGAATTAAGAATTTTTTGATAAACTCTTCAAGAATTTCAAGAAAATTTAAAGATTTTAAGTCATTTAAACTGTTTTTTGTTGTGGCTTTTTGTATAGTTTTTTAAGTAGATTTTTAGGTTCATCAAAACTTTCAATTGATTTTAGCGGATTCTAACGCATTTCAAAAATAACTTTAAAAATTTAATGAGATTTTGAAGTGTTTCAAAAAATTTCATTCAGAAAATTCAAGTATTTCATTCTGGAATCTTTGCGAATTTCAAATAGTTGCAAGTATTTCTAGTGACTTAACGGCTTGTGGAAAAAAATTAATAAATAATTTTATTTAAATTATATTTAAGGGGTTTTAAATGATTTAAACTCTTTTAAATAGATTTTTACGGTTTATAGAAATTTTAAGGAATTTTGTGGATTGCAAATTATTTGAAGTCGTAGATCGTCGTCCTAAATTATAATAATTATGAAAAAAGCAAAAAAAAAATTATTCACAACCAAAAACTCAATGTGGCGTTTCGCGTGATAATAAGTTGGGAACTAAAAAAAGTCGCCGTAAGGTAGGAATCTGGTCACGTGACCCACTCATCACCTGGCCTTAAGAACTAATCTTAAGAAATAAATTACATTGAATTTCAAAGAATGTATAAAATTTTAAAGAATTCGAGGATATAGCATTAGGATTTTTAGGGCCTCTAATTATTTTTAAGATTTTGGTTTTTGTTTGTACATTTAAATGAATTTAAATAGATTCTAACAGGTTTTCTATATTTTAATGGACTTCAAAATATTTTCAAATTTTTGTCAAGGGATTTCAGGAGATTTCAAAAAGTTTATTATCTAAATATAAATTGAGTTTTCAAATAATTCGAAAATAAGGCAAATTAATGATTTTTTTGTTTTGCAATCTTGCAACCTTGTGAAATTTAAAATTTTGCATTACATTTTTAGAATTGCATTGATAAATTTCTTGTAAATTTAAATGCATTATAATTTAAAACGATTTTTATTTTTCAAATTTAAAGTTAGGTAATCCTTACAAAAAGAATTATATTCAAACTATTTTGAAATGTGTTGTTTTTAAATTTAGAATGCTTTTAAGAATAAAAAATTGCCTAAGCTTAATTTTTTAACTTTTCAGATATTTTAAGCTTCGTTAAGAAAAACAAATTTCCGTCACATTTCGAGAGGTATTTTAATGCGTAAGTTGAGAAAAACAGATGAACTCTCTTGGGACTTAGATGGGTAAGAATAGTCAGCTTAATTAAGTTGATTTTTGAATTAAGCAGTTGAATTTAAAAACTAAAAACCAGAATTTTTAATAAGTAAATCGAATTTTCATTAAAAAACGTTTAAAAGTACATGTTTTTAAACAATTATAAACATTAAAAAATAAAATTGTGCAACAAAATTGCAAAGAAGGCTTAAAAAGAATCATGTTCTTTAAAAAATTGTTAAAATCAGAGAAATAGTTCTTTAAAAAAAGACTGTCAAACGGCTTATAAGAAATAGAAATATGACAATTGAAAAAAGAGATAGCAAAAAAGAAACAAAAATCCAAACCGCCTCTTATTCGTTTCTTTATTATTTATTTGTCTTTTTTATACTAACAGGATTAAGACGCCAAATTGCATTTGAAGTTAATTATTAAGAAAATATTAATATTATTTAGATTTTTTTCATAATATTTCCCAGAATTGATTGTATCTTTGAGAGGAAATTAAATCAAATTCAAGGAAGCTTCAATTTTAATCTATGATCAAAACGAATCTTTTTGTAATGTTTGCATTAAATATTGTAAAATCTGATCAATTTTTTGGCAAAAATTATTCTTTATCACATTGAACAGATAAAAAAATTATCTTCTTCTGAATATATTCACTAAATTTAAGAAGATTTTCTGTTAAGAAATTTTTTTTCAAAGACAGAGCGCATGATGAGAAAAGAAATCGTAAAAGTGAGTGTTAAAGAAGTACCTTAGTAGACTGTACTTAAAATATTTTTACAAGTTTATGAAATAATTTTTTTAACAGTGAATGTTAATAAAGCAAATTTAATAATTTAACAATATCGTTTTCAAGAAAATATCTTCTTTTCCAATAAAAATTGGACAAATTTATTTCAAATCAGTATTTTCATAAATGTTAAACATTATTTTTATAAATAATAAAGTAATATTTGTAAGTAATTTAATTATAATTTAATTGTAGTTTTGTTAATACAGTGTATTTTCTCGATGAATCACACATTTAGTATGTAAAGGAGTGCCATGAAGTAACTTTATTATTTTAAATAAATTAGTTTTTACTTCTGGAAAAGTAATTTGACTGAAATCTCTGTTATATCTACAAAAAAATTATATAACAGAAGTTTATAACTAAAATGATAAATTTGCTAGATCAAATTTAATTTATAAATCATACACTCTTGAAAAATTTAATTTATAAATTTGTGAAAATGTTTCAAATAAAGTCTTTTAGAAATTTCTTTAACACTCACTTTTATGATCTCTTTTCTATGAATCTGTGTGTATCCCTGTTTCTTTCACAGTATCCGCGCTGTCTTAAAAATAAAAAGTCGTCCTTTAAAATCAGTGAATATATTCAGAAGAAGAAAAAATTTTTTTTTCATTTAGAATAGTTTTTGAAAGACTTTCCATATTTTATTGGATTTAATGAAAAAATTACGAAAAGATAAGTTTTTATCAAAGATTTAAATTGAAGCTGTCTTAAATTTTTGTTTGGGTTGAAGATTCATATCTTTTTGTGGAGAATTAACCTGTTACTTCAAATTTATAATCTGTTGCTGATGAGTTAATTGAATTTTCTTTGGGATGAAAACCATTTTTTTTTTCTAAAAAAATTTCGTACTTGTTGAAGAGTTTTATTAATAATTCAACTATTTTCTATGATATTTACTTTTTGCTTAAATTTAATATTTTCGTGCTGAAAAGAGAAATGCAATCCCATCTGGATGGAAATTCATCTATTAAAAAAAAATTTTTTTTTATTCGATTGAAAAGTCACCTTTCCCAAGAGAAATTTTGTTTTTATTGGATAAAAATCCAGCTATTTGGTTGAAGGTTAAACTATTTGGTTGAGAAGTCAAATCTTTGGTTTAATATTTTACTGTTCTGTTGAAAATTTCACTATTTCTTAAAAAATTTAAATTTTGCCTAAGATTTATATTCAAATAGAATTATTGTATTTTATTAAAAAATTCATCTGTTTTAGATAAAAATTTCAGCTTATTGTTAAAAATTCATCCTTTTTGTTCATATTTTTATCGAGAAAAGTCAACTGGAATCTGTTTTTGGATTAAAACTTAAATCTTTGTTTGAAATTTTTGTTTGAAATTAAAATTCATCTATTCTAAGAGAATTTACATATTTCTGAAATAAAAATACAACTATTTGGTAGAGAATTCAACAGCTTTGTTAAAAGGTAATCCTTTTTCTTTTAAATTCGTCTCTTCAGACTGAAAATTCAAAATATTTGTTTGAAGATTTATCTTCTTTAGTCAGGAATTCGTCTGTTTGAGTAGAAATTGGATTTTTTTGTAATGAAAATTTAACTTTTCAGTTAAAAGATATTCTTGTTTTCTTAAGTATTTAACTATTTTGTTTAAATGTTTTAGCTGAAAACTTAGTTCAGAAATAATTTATGTCAGATTTATATTTTTATTTGAAAATTCGTCTCTTTGGTTTAAAGTTTGACAATTTGGTTGAAGATTAATTTTTTTCAATTTAAAATGTAACTACTAAGATATAATTTAAACGGCATTGTTAATATATTTTTTTAATTAATTTTATTAATTTTTATAGTGGAAAAGCCTTTTTTTAATTAAAAATAATTTTTTAACGCAAAATGTAATTTTTCCATGTTTTTAATATTCATCTTTTTTTCTGGAAATTATCCTTTTATGATGGAAAAATAATTTCCTTAGTTTGAAATGTCACTTTTTGTTGGGCAAAAATGGATCAGTTCCATGAAAAATTAATTTTTTGCTGAAAAGTCAGATTTTTTTAAAAGTCAATTTTTGTAGAGACAAGTCTCTTGGCTTGAAGGTTCAAAAATTTCTAAAAACTTTCATTTTTTGTTTTTAATCTGTATCTAAAATGCTCTTTAATTCGTTATATAAACTACGCCAATTTTTTGTTAGGAATTTATCTTTTAAGTTCAAAAATTCAACTATTGTTAAAAAATGTTATTAATATTAATTAAAACTTAAGTTTTTTTTAATAGCCATCTTTTCTTACAGAAAATACATTTGTTGTCTTAAAATAAATTAATAAAGTTAAAAAAGTTTTACCTGTACCTGAAATGCTGTTTTATTCGTTTATAAAAGATTGTATCGAAGTTAAATTTACAGTGTGAATATACAGTGGAATTTTTAGCCAATTAGTTAATTTTTTGGCAACATAATTAAACCTCCAACAAAATAATTTTCACTTTTAACCAAATAATTGAATTTTCAACTTATAAAGATGAATTCAATCAAAAAGTAGAATTTGTAAACAAAAAATGTTATACTTTATTTAAAAAGGATTGTATGTTAAAACCAAACCGTCAAATTTTCAAAAAAGGAAGATTGCAAATAAAAATTAAGCCCTTTGCATTTTCAAGCAACTAGCTGAATTTTTAAATTGAAAAGACAAATGTTTTTAATGACAGTTGAATTTTTAATAAAAAAGATTATTCTCAACCAAGAAATATAAATTATTCATAAACTAGAAAAGGTAATGAAAATATTCTCTTTCGCCAAGAAAAATTACATTTTTACAGAAAAAGATTCAAATACTGTTTTATTATTTTATGAAAGATTATATCAAAGTTAAATTGGGACGACTGAAAAATCCCGAAAAATAAAATTCCCGACACAGTAAAATTCCCGAATTAGAAAATTCCCGAATAACAAAATTCGCGAATAATAAAATTGCCGAAAAATAAAAATACCGATTTGGAAAATTCCCAAATAATAAAATACACGAATAATAAAATTACCGAAAAATAAAAATACCGAATTTGAAAATTGCCGAAAAATAAAATTCGGCAATGATAAAATTGCCGAAAAATAAAAATACCGAATTGGAAAATTCCCGAGTAATAAAATTGTCGAATAATAAAATTTCAGAATTATAAAATTCCCGAATTGGAATATTCCCGAATAATAAAATTTACGAAAATATACAAAAAACGTTAGCAAAAATAAAATTTAAAATTAATGTATATATATAAATTTATATTTCAAGTTTGTTTGAAAAACGTTACAAGGTACGTAAAAAATTTAACGAGAATTTTGTTCCAAGCGCAAGTTTTCAAAAATAAGGAAATCGATACAAAAATTTAATTCTACATTAAAAGAAAAAAATAATGACTTACATTTTGACGCTTTTTTTGAAAATGTGCATAGAATTTGAAAAAAAATACAAAAAGCGTTAGCAAAAATTGA
>NC_046659.1:145517412-145521584 GCF_010883055.1 Belonocnema kinseyi | reverse complement strand
TATTTTTGCGAACGCTTTTTGTATTTTTTAAAATACTGTGAACATTAAAAGAACACGCGTTACCAAGAAATATTTAATTTAAAATGGTTGCTATTTTAAATTTAAGAACAAAGCTTCGAAATTTTAAATGTTAAAAATAATTTTTGAAACTAATATCTTATTGTAGTATTTGTAATAAATAAAATATATTTATAAAAAATTCTAATTGTTAAAATTCGGGAATTTCACAATTCGGATATTTTATAAATCGGTAATTTTCTGTCGAGAATTTTACTATTCGGGAATTTTCCCATTCGGTAATATTAAAAACTGTCGAGAATTTTAATATTCGGGAATTTTCCAATTCGGTAATATTATAAACTGTCGAGAATTTTATTATTCGGGAATTTTGCAATTCGGGAATTTTATAATTCTGAAATTTTACTATTCGAAAATTTTATTATTCGGGAATTTTCCAATTCGGTATTTTTCTTTTTCGGCAATTTTCCAATTCGGTATTTTTGTTTTTTGGTAATTTTATTATTCATGTACTTTATTATTTGGGAATTTTCCAAATCGGTATTTTTATTTTTCGGCAATTTTATTATTTACGAATTTGATTAATCGAGAATTTTCTAATTCGGGAATTTTACACTGTAGGGAATTTTATTTTTCGGGATTTTTCAGTCATCCCGTTAAATTTACAGTGTGAATATACAGTTGAATTATAAACCAATTAGCTAATTATTTGGCCAAATAATTAAAGCGTAAATATAATAATTTGACTGCAACCCAATAATTAAATTTTCAACCTATCAAGATGAATTTAATCAAATAGTAAAATTTTTACACAACACAAAATGTTAATTTATTTTAAAAAAATTAAATTTAAAAACCTAACCGTCAAATTGTCTACCAAATGTACTAATTTTCAAAAAAGAAAGATTGCAATAAAAAATAAAAACCTTTGAATTTTTAAGCAAATAGCTGCATTTTTTTATTGAAAAGACGACTTTTTTATGGCAGTTGGATTTAAAAAAACATTATTTTTAACCAAGAAAGATAAATTTTTCACTACCTTGAAAAGGAAATAAAAATATTCTTCTTAAACCGGAAAATTTACATTTTTACCAAAAAAGATTCTACAAAATAGTAGAATTTTCAATAAATTGATGAATTTGTAACCAAATGGTGGAATCGATAAAAAAAAGATTAAATAATAACGAAAAAATTACATTTTAACTACATGGTTAAATACTTAAGACAAATAACAATTCTTTTATAAATAAATTGAATTTTCAACAAAAAAGGTTTAACAATTTCAAAAAAAAAATTTTTTTTCCTTAGTGAACAATTTTCGTATGTTGAAATTTCGTAAAAAAATTTTTTTTTTCGTATAAATTGGATCTTTTATGATGGAAATATAAATTGTCACAATTTCTTGTTGGAAATTGATCTTTTAAGTTTGAAAAATCCACTATAGTTTAAAAAATTTAATTACTTTTTTTTTTTAATTCAAGTATTTTGTTACAAAGCCATTCTTTTAGTAAAAAAGATATTTTTTTGTTTAAAATAAATTAATAAAGTAGAAAATTTTAAATCCTTATCTAAAGACTGTTTTATTTGTTCATAAAAGATTAAATGTTAACAATGTTACAAAATAAAAATGTTGCTATTTTAGTATGCTCCTTAATTTTTTAAAGTTTAAGTTTGTTTAAAAATGTTCTTTTAAATTACCTATTTCAGAAAAAAATCAGTTCAGGTTGAAATTGTTCATTTAAACAGTAGTTAAAAGTTTAAGTTTTTCCTTTCTCTTTAGAGAAACGTTACAATTTTTATTTAATCCTAATGATCAAGGCCCCACTTTATTATTTAAAGGATTCTCTACAATAAAATTTGGGCTCTGTAAATTAAAATTTAAACTATGATTGTATATAACAATAATAACTGTATGATTTCTCAATTCACTTTTAAAAATAAAATCGACCAAAACATAAATAACGAGAATGCTTCCAAGAATAAAACAAGACCTTGATCATTATGATTAAATAAAAATTCTAACTTTTCCCTAAAAAGAATGGATAAACTAAGCCCTTAAATAACTACTGTTAAATAAATCATTTTAACCTGAATTAATTTTTTCTGAAGTGTGCTTACAAGCCTTTATCAAGATTCACAGAAAGTAATAATAGATTTTTTTTTGTCAACATTATAAATCATTTTAAAGATAGTCAACTTTTGAGATTGATAGTAAGTGGTGTGCATCCTTAAAAAATTGTCCAAGATTAAGTTTTTTGAATTTTTCAGATATTTTGAGCTTCGTTTAGAAAAACAATTTTGAGTTTCATTTCGAAAGATATTTGAACGTGTAAATTGAGAGGAAGACATTGAGTCTCTTGGGAATCACATTGGTAAGAATAGTCGGCTTATCGGAGTCAGCGAAGCTTCTGTTTGTCAGCTCGTGGGCGTATTATGGATGTTTATATAAATGACAGTATCCATTACAAGGAAACCAGATTTGAGCCAATAGCTGTAAATTGTAAAGTCTTACACATTCGATGGAAAAGCTGCGTGAAATATTTCGCAAAATATTATACCTGACTAGAAAATTCGATTTTTATCTTACTATGATATTAATCGCCTGAATTTATAAACTTTCGTTAAATAAATAATTGAATTATTATTATTTAAATTCCGCAAAAAATTAAATAAAAAATCGAGCATCGACTGACATTGATTCAAAAAATAGAATACTAAACACATTGGAGAAACATTTATTAACTTGAGTATTAACTTTAGCAACAATAAATAATTATGATGACAGTTTAAACATATTAAAATTTTGTTACTCTCATTGCGCTTTCTTAAACATTTAATCATTTTTTAACCAATTAGTTAACTTTTAAAACTAAAAAAACGAATATTTTAGAAGAAAGTTGCATATTTAAAGACAAAGATTATTTTGAACTAAGGAAGCTTCATTATTCATCCTTTGAGTCATGAATGAAAATACATTTTCTTTAAACATGAAAAATGACTCTTCAACCAAAAAAATTAATTATCTGGTAAAAAAGAAGAGCGCTCAATAAAAGTATTAAATTTTCGTTAAAATTTTAATTTTTAAACAAAATAATTCTTTTTAGAAAATTTAAAAAAATCGGCAAATGATAATTTAATTTTCGGAAAAATAGTTGAATTTTGAAACACATACTTAGATTTTCAACCAAGTGGACAAATTTTTATACAAAAAAGATGAAACATTAATCAAATACAGTTGAATTTTTTACCACATTTTATCAAACATTTTCTTCAAACAAAAAAGGCGGCACTTTCACTAAAAAAAAAAATTAAATCGAAAAAAAAAGATTTGCTTTATTAAAAAAGATTTTTTTGTTACAAAGGAGTTGTATTTTTAACGAAAAGAGTTAATTTCAAAGAAATTAACTTTTTTTCTAAATAATGAAATTTTTAAACAAATGATTCACTTTTTAACAAAAAAGTTTAAACAAGAATTAAAAATATTTGAATTTTAAAAATTAACAATTGGATTTTTAACAACCTTTTCAAAAATAATTTCTTCAGCTAAGAAAAACAGCACTTTTAGGAAAAAAGTTCTTCTAAAGTAGTTGTATTTTCAACAACAACAATAAGTTTTCAACAAACACATTACATTTTCAAGAAAATAATCAAATCTTCAAACAAATATATATTTTTTAACCAAAAAGTTGTGTTTTTTTAAATAGTTACATTTTCAACAGAACAGTTGAATTTCCAACAAGATTAATAGATTTTTAGCAAATAAATTAACTTTTTAACAAAAGAAACAAATGTTTAACCAAGTTACTAAAACAAAATTATATTTTAAATCAAGAAAGATATACTATTCATTACTTGAAAAAGAAACAACAACGTAAATAGGTAGGCTTTTAATTAAATAGACGAATATTCAAACAGAACCGTTCAACTATAAAAAAAAAACAATTGAATTTTTAACAAAATTGTTCAATTTTCAATCAAACATGAACTTTTTGACAAAAAATAAAAAATTCTATCAAGTGTTTAAATTGTAAAGAAAATAGTTGAATTTTTAACAATATTGTTGAATTTTAAACAAAGAGTTCAATTTTAACTTAAAAGATGAATTTTTAATGAATCGATCAATTTTTCAAAAAAAAAAAAAAAAAAAAAAAAAA
>NC_046659.1:145486884-145517402 GCF_010883055.1 Belonocnema kinseyi | reverse complement strand
AAAAAAAAAAAAAAAAAAGAACTGCAACCAACAGCAAATACGGTTTTAACCAAATAGTTGAATTTTCAACAAAATAGTTGAATTCTGAACCAAGTACAAGAAAATTTCAACATCAAACAAAAAAAAATGAATTTTCAACTAAATTTTATAAAATATTTCTCTCAACTAAGAAGAAGGGATTTTTAGGAAAGGAAAAATGCATTTTTAAATTAAAATAAGAAATTATTTTTAGAATAAAGCGAATGTTTGAAAAATCAGTTGAATTTTCAAGAAAAGAATTAATTTTTAACGAAGAATTTAACTTTTCAACCAAGTGAGAAAAATTTTTACCGCATAATTAAATTTTTAAGAAAATAGTTGAATTTTAACTTAAAAAGATTTCAAATTAAGAAAGATATATTAATATTTATCACTCGAAAATTTAACAAAAATACATAATTTTTAACCAAGAAAGTTGACGTTGAAATTGAAAGTTGACTTAGAAAAAGATTCTATGATATAGTCAAATTTGAAAAAGATAAGATTAAACTTTACCTAAAAATAATTGCATTTTGAGACCAAATTGTCGAATTTTCAAACAAGGAAGATTAAAAATAAAAAATAGACCCCTTTGAATTATCAAGAAAATGCAGTCGGACTCGGAAATAATGCTGCTTCGGATGAAAACCCAAAAAGCTTCAATGAAATAGTAGAATTTTCAATATAAAAAATGAATTTTTAACGAAATAGTTAGATCTTGAACTAAATAGTGAAATTTTTAAACAAAAATATAAATTTCCAACGAAATGTTCGAATTTACAAACAAAAGCGATTGAAAAACAAACTAAAACCAGTTGCAATTTTAACCAGATAGTTGAATTTTCAAGCTAAAAAGAAATTTTTGTATAAATAAGGTGAGTTTTGAACGAGAAAGTTATTTTTCTACCAAGAATAATTTTATTTCTACAAAAAATATTAATTTTTAATTCAGAATAACAAACGTTTAACTAAACAGTGTAATTTTCAACAAAATAATTAAATTATCAACTTAATATTGAAATTTTTGATGAAATAGTTGAATTTTCAAAATAGAAACATGAATTTTCAACCAAAATGTCAAATTTTCAGACAAAAACAGTTACGCTTTAAAGAAGCCTTGAATTTTTAACAGAATATTTTAATTTTTAACAAAAAAATTGTTTCTAATTGAAAAAAAATTATTGTTTACTTAAAAAAGAAAAAAAATTAATTTTTTCTTTAACCAAGAAAGATGATATTCTCGCCATCAAAAGAGGAATTTCCAATTCAGAAGAACGAATTTTTTGTAAAAAGCAGCAATTTTTAACATAAAGTTCAATTTTCAAAAAAAAATTAAATGTTTCACAAGAGGAAATTAACTAACTTGGCAATAAAATAAACAAATCTTCGAGAAAAATAATTGAACATTCAGCAAAATAGTAGAATTATCAATCAAAGGAGATGATTACTAGAGCAAAAAAAAGTAAAAGTTTCTGGAAAAGGGGGAAAAAGAGGAATTTTGGTAAAAAGGATAATAATTGAATTTTAAACAAAATAGTAGACTTTTTAACCAAATAAGATGAATTTTGAACCAAAAAAATACAAAAAAAAAACAAGAAAAAGTGGAAAAAAGGGAAAGTTTCTTGAAAAAGGGAAAAAATTTAAATTTTGGTAAAAAGGGGAATAAATAAATTTTCGACAAAATAGTAGAATTTTGAATCAAAAAGATAAATTCTGAACCCAAAATATACAAAATAACAAAAAATAAAAAGGGAAGTTTCTTGAAAATAAAGTAAGAAATTAGAATTTTGTAAACAGAGGAAATTAGGGGAAATAGTCCAAAGTCTAAAACTTAGTTAAATTGATATTTTTCAGGAATCATTTAAATTAAAATAATAAACTTAATATAAGATAACGGATGTCATTTTTATTAGAGTGTAAATTCTGAAACTTAATTGCTTTTTTCCGAAATCAGTTAAATTTCTACAAAATTTTTTATTTTTATCAAAGAAAGATGTAATTTCTAACAATAAGATGAATTTTTAATAAAAAATGAAGAATTTGCCAACAGAAAAGTTGAAATTTCGACCTGAAAAAATGACTACACCAAAAGAATTAAATTTTTAAGAAAAAAGTTAAATCCTTAACTAAAAGAGTTAAATTTTGAACCAATAATATACGAATGCAACAAAAAACAAAAAAGGGGAAGATTCTTAGAAACAGGGGATTAAGAGGAATTTCGACGTAAAGCAGAAAATATCGTAAAGTCTGAAACTTAGTTAAATGGAAATTTTTCAGAAATCAGTAAAATTTCCAAAACATTAATCTTTAACTAAGAAAGAAGTAGTTTCTTCTGCAAAGATGCATTTTTAATCGAAAAAAAAGATTTTGTAACATAAAAGTTGAAATTTCGATCTAAAAAGATGACCACATAGAAAATAATGAAATTTTGAACCAAGTAATAGAATTTGCAATAAAATAAGATGCAGTCTGAACAAAAAAAATGGGGAAGCTTTTTGTAAAAGGAGAGAAAGAGGAATTTTATTAAAGGGGAGAAAAGAGGGGAAAGAGTGTAAAATCTAGAACTTAAATAAATCACGATTTCATATTTGAGTGCATTTCAATCGTTTTTGTCGAGGAATGAGAAAATCCAAAACTACAAGCAACGAATTTGTGGAGATATATCAATTTCTCCTCGTTGTCACGCGAGTTCCTCGTTGCCAAATTGTTTTCGTATCGTCACGTTTCTCTTCTTTATTCAATTTCCAGACCACCGTATCCAATTTCTGCAGAAACCTCGAAAACCGAGGAAAAGAAAGCTGATTCGAGTATGTCCCGCATTTAACTGGACGATGATTTATATGGTTTTATAAAAACTCCTCTTACACAATAATACCCGAAAAATTCAATTTTCAGAATTGTAGTCACTTTTAAAAAAGAGAAGAAGTTTTAAAATAGGAAAAAAATTGCTTTTACTACATCTACTCTGCTTGGAATCCCTCCTTACAAAAAATTATATAAAAGGTGCAGTCATTTTTATTTATACTAAAAGAGAAAGAGGGGGAAAAATGTATTGAAAATGTTGAATTTTTAAGCTTATATATTATTTAATATTATTTACCTTAAATATAATAAATATTTTTAAGGTTATATTATATTTATTTAAAATGAAATAATAACTTTGAGCTTTCAAAAAACAGTTGAATTTTCAACTAAATAATTAAATTTTCAATTCATAAAGATAAATCTTTAATTCAGAAGATTAATATATTATACGGAAATATCAGTTTTGTACAGAATACATACTTTTTTTAAACAAATTGTGGAATATTCAATCAAGAAGATTAATATTATACCAGGAAAGATGAATTTTCAAGCAAATACATGCATTTTTAAAAAAATATTTAAATTTTCTACAGAAAATATTAATTTTTTTCCCAAAAGACGAATTTTCAAAAAATTATATAAATTTTATGCTAAATAGTTTTAACGATTAATGTGATGTTAGTCCAAATTTTATTAAGGAGAATTAATTTCCCTCGAAAAAAATCAGATATAAACAAAGTAATTCAAGGTTCACATGAAAAATATGATTATTTCAATAACAAACTGAAATTAAAGAAACAAGAAAACATTATTAAGCAAATTATAAATTTAACAAAATAATTGAAACGAAATTTAAAACGGATTAATTTTTAATCGAACAGTTGCATTTTAAACCAAAAAATCGATTTGCTGGAAAAAAGACTACTTTTCAACAAAATACATGCATATTTTACCAGATTCAGTTTTAACCAGACAGTTGCATTTTTATTTGAAAATTAATTTCTACCGAAAGGGATATACTCAAGAAACCAAAAAGGTATATATTGAACAAAATTGTAAATTTTTAATACAAAAATTTCTTAGTCAAGAAAGAAAAAAATTAACTTTTTAACCAAATAATGCCACTTTGAAACCAGTAATACAATTTTTATAGAAAAAAATAAATTATCAACAAAAAAGTTAATGATGGACTTTTCAACCGAAAATAAGTACTTAATTTTCTATAAAAATAATTTAATTTTCATATTGGGCTCCACAAATTAACTTAGATTGCATTTAACTAGAAAAATCAAAACAAGGACTATGATTCCAATGTTTATGAGAAACATTTCAAATTAATCAAATGCAGACATACATTAATCATTTTTTTAAATTGAACTTTATTTCTTTCATTAAAACATAAACCCATTCAGTTTGCAATTTTTATATTAAAAAAAAATTATATTTAGCAATACTCGAATCTGAATTAAAAATGTGAAATTATAAGTTAAGGATTCAAAACTAAATAATTTGAAACTGAATTATTTGGAATAGAAACAAGAACATTTCAGAGTGATAAATTTATTTTAAATTATACATTTTCTTTATTAATTTATTTTAAATTATTTTTATCTCATAATTTTTATTAACGTCCTTTTAATGACAAACTATATATAATAAAAATTCATGGACGCCTGCAGACAGCGCATGATTTAAAAAAAAAATCATTTAGTTGATTCAAAATTGAACTATTTAAAAAAAAGTTCTTTTTTGGTTGAATATTTGTCATTTTAGTTGAAAATGGAACTTCTTCGTCGTATAGTTATTTTTTTTCATAATTCTAAATTTATATTCTCGAGTTAAAAATACAGCTGTTTGTGAAAAATTCGTCTATTTGACTTTAAAATTCTACAATTTGATAAAAAATTAAACTATATATTTAAAAATTAAACACTTTATTTCAAATTTTAACTTTCTGCTTGAATTTTTCTTCTGGTTTTAAAGCCAACGTTTTTCTAAAATATTTAACTTCTCAGAGCATAAAAATATTAATACTTTCTTCAAAAATCGTTAATTTGGGCAGGAAATTAATCTTGTCTTTTGCAAATTTATCTAAATGCCTGAGTCTTTTTTAGCTGAATTCAGTGGATTGATCATTTCTTTTTTCGTTAAAAAATACTTTTTTAATTTCAAATTTACCTGTTTTATTTTTTTCATAAACTTATTATTTGTTTGATAAAAATTTAACTAATCGTTTGCTAATGCCCATGTTTGTTAACAATTAATTTCTTTCTTCACATTCAACCAGTTGGTTGAAAATGTTCTGAAATGTTCGTATCTTTTGACTCAAAGATTCAAAAACTTTGTGAAAAATTCAAAGGTTTTTTTAAAAATATGTCGTTTTTTTATTTAAATTTCAACCCTTTACTTGGAAATGAAACTGTTAGGTTCAAAATGAGTTTTTTGTCTTAATTCAATTTCGATATGGCTGAAAATTTATCTGTATTAATTAAAAATGATATTTTTGTTATAAAATTACCTTTTCAAGTTTATAAGTCGACTGGATTCTAAAAATATTCAGAAATTTAATTCTCTTTTAAAAAACGCGTCTTTTTATCCAGAAGTTTCAACTATTTGCTTCCAAATGCAGCTATTTTTCTAAAAATGGTTCCGTTTCCATTCACACTTTAGGCATTTAGTTGTAAAGCAACTATTGGATTAAAAATCATTTTTTTGAACTTACAACTATTTGGTTGAAAATTTATTATCCAATGGTTGAAAATTATATTTTTTGTTAAAAAATGAACTTTGCAGGATGATAATTTAAAGTGTTCTCAAAAATTATTGTTATTTTTTAAATTAAACTATTTTAAATTGAAGTTTATACTTTTTAAATAATATTTAGTGTTTTTTTGTCCACATGGTTTAAAATCATTTTTTTTAATATTGATCATTAATTTTCCTAAAACTTGTGAAAAAAAAACTCTGAAAGATCTGGGTTCGAATCCCAGCGGAGCTAAAGAGAATTTTTTATGACATATTATTAAAAAAATGTAACATCAAATAATTCAATCTCTTATGTTTAGGAATTTAAGTAGTTGGATATAAATTCAATTATTTGATTAATAAGTCTATTATTTTTCAAAGCGCTCTAGTCTAAAATTAAAAGTTCAAGTTCTTCGTTAAAGACTCGACTTTGAGTTAACAAATCATCTCTTTTGGTTGAGAATTATTCTTTTATTTTTAAAATTGAACCATTTTGTTGAAAATTCAATATATTACGACTTGAAATGTTGGAAATTAAAAAAATTCTTATTCAATTTAATATGGCACATATATTATTTATTTTGCTTTAAAAAGTCCATTGCCCTGTTTTTGTTAAAAATTACTACGATGAAGGTGGCTTTATTCAATTTATATAATAAAAGCTTGTGAAATTGATATATCATCGTGAATATTTTATTCTTAAACAAGTTTTTTTTTTTAATTTTTATTATTATTTTATCTAAATATTTGGTCTTTTTCTCTATATTTGATTCTGATGCACTTTCATTGTAGAATCTAGCTAACACCCTAGGTGCGATCGATCCCCGAATCGTCCTCTCCGATGGACTATACGAAATATTAATTTGGCTAATTCTCTCGCGATGCGCTACCCTACCGAGTCACACAATGTTTTTCAATTAACTTTATTCGAAATCGAACGAGGGCCGCAGCTGTCTCGTTTCAACGTCGAGTTTAATGCCGACCACGTACTCGAAGACTCGTTACGTCATTCCAATTTTATTATTTTTTATTTCTTTTTTTTAATGATTGTTTATTTTAACTTAAATGTTATTAAATATTTTTCAGTTGTTGCCAATAGACATTCAAATTACAATAAGAACGTTATTTTGAAATTTATTTTCTCCCTTATTCAACCGATCAAAAGTTAACAATTTGAATTTCGCAATTATTATTAATAATAAATTATCATTTCTAGTTCATCTCTCTATAATTTACTATAATAATAAAGTATTGTTCTGTGATATGTGACGTATGATCGCTCTTTGGAAGCTCTTCATCTGAGAAGATTGCTAGAAAGATTGATCAGCAACTTGGGACTGATATTTATAATAATAATAATAATTTACCTGAATTGCCTGATACTTTTTTATTACCTTTAAACGTTTGAATATCTTTAAAAAATTTTAAATTTTATTTCGAAATCGTAAAAAATCTGATAAATTGATATTTCAATGTAAAAATATTTTTATTTTGAATTTCAAATAGTTTAAATTATACAAAAAGTACAATTTTTAATAAAATAATCAAATCTTCAGCAATATAAATTCACGCTCCTATAGTAATAAAATCCAAATATTTGTGGTTAAAGGTTGATAATTTTTAATTAAAAAGTCTACTTTTGTTACTGAAATCGTCTTATTTTCTTCAAAATTCGATTAGTCGGTTAAAAATTCGTCTATTTCGTTTCAAATTCAACTATTTGTTTTTAAATATTTAGGTGTTCGGTTTTTTTATATCAGTTCCAGGTCTTGATTTTTCGATCTACTGAGCTGTCAGATCAGAAGATCGAAAAATCAACCAATACAATATATTTGTTTTAAAATTTATATATTTTGTGCATAGCATTTCTCTTTTTTCAGGGAAATTATTTTTATTAGTTAAAAATTTACATTTTTAGCTAAAATTCAATTGCTTGGTTGAAAAAGAAACTTGGTTAAATGTTGCACTCTTTTGCTCAAAACTTTTAGTTCTTATTAAAGATATTCTAGAAAATCAATCTTATTGGTTAACAATTCATCTACTGTTTGAAAATTCACCAAATTGTTTAAATGACGAACTGTTTTGTTCAAAATTTAATGAACGTTTCTGGAAGATTCATCATTTTAATTGAAAATTCATTTTGCTTGGTTGCAAATTCCACTACTTTTTTGAAAGTTGAACTGCTTCTTAAAAAATAATTATTTTTTCTTGAATATTTATCATTTTAGTCAACATTTCGTCTCTTCAGTTTGAAATTTAAATATTTTGATGAAAATACGTTATTTTGTTGTTGTTCGAGAATTAAAGTTAAAAGTCACATTTTCTCTAAAATTAGTTAAAAATAATTCATTATTCGCTAACAAAAATTGTTTATAAAATCATTCTCAGTATCTTCAAACAATTTTAATAATTTTACCGCAGAATTTGTTGCTGAGAAAAAATTTTAATTTTTACATTACCCAGATTGAGATTAAGTCTCTTGAAAGAAAAAATAAATCTTCTGATCGAATGAAAACTTCTTTCCGTGAATTGTTGTTAAACAATTGAAATTTTTAAGATAAAAAATCACTCAGACATTTCATCTGTTAATAAAAAATCATCCGGCCATCTAGTGTCATAACTATTGAGAGAGCCTCACAATGCATTTGAAGGGACGCAGTGCGCGACTACTCAGTCAAGAATATTGCGCAATATTATGCATCTCAATTGGAAACTGTTCAGATAGCCTCGACTTAAGTTTATCATCATTCAGAGTAACTTATTTCACGAAAGTTTGCTATTTAATTGCAATGTTTTATAGAAAATTAAAAAAAATTCGAACAAAACTCATTTTTGAAAGTGTAAAGCAGAACTCTGTTAAATAGTAGAGCTTAAAACCCACAGCAATTCCGAATAATTTTACTAGCATTTAGTCACATTTTACTAATTTAAATTCACAGAAAAAAATAACCTAAAAACTAAAATATGCTTCTTTAGACACTCAAGTGGATACTAAGTGTCCTGGCGCCTTATTAAAAAAGTATATTATTTTCATTGGTTTTTATTTTTCTCTGCCACAATATAAAATTTTTTAATCTGGTGAAATTTTCTCGTACGACCAACCATTATTTATTCACAGACATGTAAACGGTATATTTTGCATAAATCGCCACTATCCTAAAGAGCACAATTTTAAAGTTATTAAAAACTGTGCTTTCGCAATGGTATATGGTTTCCGTATACTTTTAATGGTTTCAAAGGAGCTATTACACATGATGACTTTGTACAGTTTTTCATCTGGGGTGATTACTAGAGGGATTGATCAGCAATTTGCCTGAAGAATATAAAAATCTATGCCCCTCTCCACCTTATATCTCCTCATAGGAGAAGCAGGGAAAGTAAGATGAGACGAAATAGAGGAAGTAAGGGTGTATACAAGAATGAAAATTAGGGCAAGTATGGGGAAAAAGGGGAAGGAGTAGAGGAAGCGATTGGAAATTACTGGAGAGGAAGTGAGCTTAGCGAAAGGGAGGGGATCAAAAGTGTGGAAAGTGATGATAAATAAGGGAAAAATTATTTGAGAAAATTAGAAAAGGGGAGGTGGGTGAAGTGCAGCCAACGAGAGGAGAAGACGTTAGTGTTGTGAGGAAAATTTTTGGAGGAAAATTATACAATGTGAGTACTATTCTGGGGAGGATAAACTGTGGAAGTGAGGGGTGATGGGAAAGAAAAAATTATGAAGAGCACGTATGGTAAGTGGTGGAAAAAAGAGTTAAGGAAGTGATGGGAAATAAGGACGAAAAGAAAGAAAATGAATGAAAACAAATGGAAGTGAGGGTATGGGAAGTAGAAGTTGTGAGTCGAAATATGAGAAAGGGAAGTATATAACGTAATAGGAAAGAATGTCGTGGGTAAGTGGGGGAAATGAGTGAAGGGAAATTAGGGTAAGTGATAGGAAATAAAGGTGGGGATGGGAAAAACAATTTAAAATAGGTGATAGCAAAGTGGAAGAAGTGATGGCAAATAAAAGAAGTGATAACAAGTAGAGGAAGTGATAAAAAAGTGGTTGTTGAGCAAGTAGGGGAATCGAGAGGAGAAAGAGTGAAGGCAGTTCTAAAACATAAAGAAAGGGAGAGAAGAAGAAATGTGGGGAAATGAGCAGAGCGGACGTAGAGGAAATAAAGGAGGATGACTGAGAAGGAAATGAGGCAAGGTTAAGTATAATATGTGTTAGGAAGAAAGTATACTGGTAGAGATGAAATGAAGGAGGGTAAGAAGAAGAAGCAATGGAAAATTAGTTAGGGGAAGTACGGAAAGGGATTGACAATGAGTGGTGGGTAAGAAGAGGAAGAGAGCAGATGTAAAATAGTATGAGTGATAAGAGATGAGGGTCGCTAAGTAGGATACGTAGGAAGAAATAAGTGAGGGGGTTTAAAGAAAGTGATTGAAAATTAGTTGATGAGGAAGTAGTGGAAGTGAAGGGAGGAAGAGGGGAGAAGGGTATGGGAAATAAGGGCCGAGGAGAAGGGACGATGACGGGAAATGAGAGGAAGGGCCGCAGAGGAAATGAGGGAAGAGAAGGAAATGAGAATGGCACGAGAAGAAGGAGGTAGGAGAAGTGAGTGTTAGTAAAAAGAAGTTTGGGAAATTACTAGAAATTAGGATAGGTAGGGAGGGGAGTGTTTTTCTCTTTTTCTTTTAAAGTAGAGAATGTTTTTGAAGAAATGGTATTAGAGATCACATCACTTTCAGGACGATGGAAGACTCTATATACCAGGATGTCATTTGCTGTGATGTGTGAGAGAAAGACAGGGAGAAATAGTACAGTGGTGGATTGAAAGGGACGGGGGAGAATCCCGATCCATTTCACGGAGGGATACGCTGCCGAACCACGAAAACAAATAAGCATTGATTTCCTTTTAAATCTTTCCGGCAAATCGGTTTTCGAGTGAGAGAGGTGTGCCACGGAATCCGACTTTTTTTCAACTGTGAATTCAATTCGAATTTCAACAGTAACTTTTCAAAGCAGTGCATCAAAGTAAGAAAACTAACGATGATTTAGTAGGAAGTTTTAAATTTAAATTTAAAATAAGAAGTTTTAAAATGTTTATAATTGAATAATTTCTGATTAAAATTTTAAAAATTTGATGATTCAAAATTCAAATGTTATTATTTTGAAATAAATTAATTCAAGATTGAATAATTTTGAACTCTTGAATATGATTGATTTTAAATTCAAAGCCATTAAAATTGGACAATTTTAATTTTAAAACTAAATCACTATTTAATCTGGAAAAATCTTTGTTGATAAACTTTTTTAATCGAATTATTCTCTAAAGATATTTTAAATAAAAAATAAGTTTATTCCAGGAATTGCGATATTAAAAATTTTTGTTCTTAAACGGTTTAAAATTTCTATTGTTCCGGGTAAATGTTAAAAGTGTAAAAACTAAAAATTAAAAAAATTTTGAATAGGATTTTCAAAATTCAGCATGAATGTACAATATAATATTTTATCTATCACATCTTAAAAGTAAGAATTGTCTTCAAAATGTTGTGGATTAGAAGCTATAACCAGAATTTTATACTTAATTAATTTTTTTAATTTTATGATAAATCTGAATTAAACTGTCTAATATCAGCACAAAATAAACAAATATAACACTTTTTGAACTTGCTCGGGTTTCGACTTTTCCAATTTTTGCAAACACCAATTTTTTGATAAATAAAGTATTTTAAAAAAGATTTTATATTGAAAGAAATTTAGGGTTCAATTGATAAATTTTCAAAAATATTTATAAGTTTTAAATTATTTTTAATGTCTCTTCTAAAATTCCTCAATATATTTTTAATTCACCCGAATTGCCAACAACTTTTTTATTATCTTTAAACTTTTGAAAATCGTTAAAAAACTATAAAATTTTATTTCGAAATCGGAAAAAATTTGATAAATTGATATTTCAATGTAAAAATATTTTTATTTTTAATGTCAAATGGTTTGATTTATACAAAAAGTACAACTTTTAATAAAATAGTTAAATCCTTAATACAAAAATATTATTTTTCAACAAAAACCATTGAATGTTTTCCAAAAGAGACGAATTTTTCAAGAAATATATTAATTTTCTATTAAGAAGACAACGATTCTAGAAAAGAAGAAAAATCTTCAAATAAAATTATGCATCTTCAACCAAACAAGTTACTAGATATTAACACATTGTTAATAAATTTTAGCACTGTAGTTTAGCGTTTAATCGAAAAATCGAATTTAAACTCAAATAGATAATTTTTTAAATGAACAATATAATAGTTGATAAAAATAAATTTTCAGAAAAATTCTTCAATTTCAAACCGAAAAAGGTTTTCAGTAGAGAATAACAAAAAAATTGTACGCTAATTATAATTTCAAAGAAAAAATAAGTTTTGATAAAAAAAAAAATATTTTGAATGACTATTTATTTGAAAAATTTCTTGTTTATTTCCTCAAAGATTATTCAAATATAAGTTTTCAAGGTGTCTTGAAAAAAAAATAAGAAAAGATTTGTCCAGATTTAAAAAATGTCGCAAAACTATCTAGGACATACATTTTCACGCTTTAAAAAATATAAAAATATTTTATAATTGTTCGGAAATTTTTCATGGTTTTAGAATATTTTTAATCACTGCAAGATTCCAAAAGTTCCTATATTTCCTAAATATCAGTTTATACCTCAAATTGTTTTAAACTCTTCTTGATTCATTTTTGATAAATTTGAAAATCCTTTGTCATTTTTGTTCTACTCGTTTTTAATATGCGTTTTAAATTATTTTATAAAAAGTAATTCCTTCAAATATTCCAAAGAATCTTAAGAAAATTTCTTTAATATCTTGAAACCTTTCAAACTACTTGAAAACTTCAAAATCTCAGTTGATAAAATTAAAAAATCTGTATCTTGTTTTATAATTTTCAAAATTGTATATTATTTATGAATTTTTTTGAAAACCTTTAATTGTATTTTAAAATGATAAGGATCTCTCGTAAAATTCAGCGAAAATTGTATAAAATTAAGAAAAATTCCTTTATATCTTTCAGATTCTTTATTGAAAATTCTTTTAAAGAAAATTATTTATTTTATTGAAACATTTAAAAATTCTTAAAAACCTATCTCTTAATTTTATTTGATTTTGTAATAAAAGGTTTTAACCTTTCAAAGAAGAAAATTTTGGCTTTGAAATCTTCTACATTCTTTTCAGAAATCTTAGCAAATGATCAGAATTTCTAATAAATGATATCTTGAACTCATTTGTAAAACATCATTCCAAATTTCCCTGAAATTAAAAAAAAAACTCATTATCATAAAAACTTCAAAATTCTTTAAAATCCGAAAAATTGTATTTTCAAATCTTACAAAATTACAATTTTGTTTGAAATTGTCAAGTACAGGTAATTTTATAATTATTGGTACCGACAGTTTTTTCATTATTTCTTACAGTCAATAAGTTTGGAAATTTCAATTAACGAAAATTGAGAGAGTTCTAAATAACAAACTGCAAAAAGTCATTTAAAGTCATATGCACGCATTATACAACCAATCAGGTAGACAAAAACAATTATTGAGAGTTAGTGGGTAGAGAATAAATTCGTCAGACATTCAAGAATTAAATTTAATTAAACCGCTGGCGACCAAAAGGGGACACGGCCGGTTTCAGCCTAAAAAGTATTGTCCTGAATGTCAATTTTTAAAATCTTTCTATTTTCAATTTTAAAGACTGATACTTGTAGAGAATTTCAAGGCGCATCTTTTTTTCCTTTTGCAAAAATTTATAGGTTTTGTAGTTTTTGAGATAATAGGTAAAAAGTGGATTTTTTGAAAACGAAAAATTCCAATCTTTTTTCACTTCAACTCGCGCTAATTTAGACAATTTTCATCATTTCCCGATTTCCCCAATAAAAGGTACGTGTTTAAGTCTTCTGAAACTATCTAAGAAAGAAAAACGAGAATATTGTAATAAACAAAATAGTTATGAATTTTTTTTTGAAGCAATGCAAAAATCATGAATTTTAACCTTCAAGCGCCTCGTTTAGCGAACGAATTTTAAGCTACGGATAGTTTTCAGTGAGAAAGTTGTTCATTATGGTTCAAAGAAGTTTTCTGGAAAGTTTTAGATCAATTGGAATAATAGTTCAAAAATTATGAATGTTTTAAAATCCAAGCGGTAATCTTGACGCTGCCCAAAAACGTGCCTGGCCGGCCACGTACGCGCTGCAGCGAACGACGTGAAGGTCAAGTCAATCTTACCAAAACAAATGCACGTTTTTGGGCAGCGTCAAGATTACCGCTTGGATTTTAAAACATTCATAATTTTTGAACTATTAATCCAATTAATCTAAAACTTTCCAGAAAACTTCTTGGAACCTTAATGAACAACTTTCTCACTGAAAGCTTTCCGCAGCTTAAAATTCGTTCGTTAAACACGGCGCTTGAAGGTTAAAATTAAGGATTTTTGTATTGCCTCAAAAAAAAAAAATAACTTTTTTGTTTAATACAATATTCTCGTTTTTCTTTCTTAGATAGTTTCAGAAGACTTAAACACGTACTTTGTATTGGGGAAATCGGGAAATGATGAAAATTGGCTAAATTAGCCCGAGTTGAAGTGAAAAAAGATTGGAATTTTTCGTTTTCAAGAAATCCACTTTTTACCAATTATCTCAAAAACTACAAAACCTATAAATTTTTCCAAGAAAAAAAAGGTGCGCCTTGAAATTCTCTACAAGTATCAGTCTTTAAAATTGAAATTAAAAAGATTTTTAAAATTGACAATTAGGACAATACTTCTCAGGCTGAATCCGGCCGTGTCCCCTTTTGGTCGCCAGCGGTTCAATTATGTACTTGTTGCTCATCACAAGGAAAACACTTTCAGTCTATAAGAAAGGATCATGAATTTTTTATTTGGAAAATGGTCTTTTTGTTTGTTTTTTGTGTCCTCACGGGAATGGAGAAGAAGGAGTGTATCGAATTGTATATCGAATTCTTCCCTGAATTTTTCCCTCGCGTGCTGATCATATAACTTTTTAGGGTATTCGTACTGGCCAATGCATAGAGAATAGCCACATACAATATCCAATAGTGGACCAAACTGGGGTTGAAATCCACCAGAAAGAGGGATCCTTTTATAGTTTAATGCACCCCTAAATATTTGATAATGAAGCATAAGTTTCAAATATTTCAGAAGTCCATATACATAATTTGTTTGCAAATAAAAACTGAACTATATTCATTAATGAGATTGTTCAATTGCAGCCTCGGCAAAAATAAAGTTGTATCAAGAAATATTTTGTATCCATGGAGTTCTATGTATATGAGTTTTTCTTTAAAGTATTTCTCTATTCTGAAGAAACGCTGCGATTAAAAATTTGAAAATTTTAATTCGGAATGACAATTCAAAATAGTTGAGGTAATTTACTTCCATCCATTTTGCATGTATTTCAGTTAACTTTGAAAGTATGCATATCAACACTGTTAAAAATGTTTGGAATTCTACAACAATTCTACCAGACTTCTAGACTACAAACGTACGGTAAAATTGCAAATATGGATTGTTAACAATTTCTGTTGGAAACTTCCACTACATGTATTAAAAGTTTATTTCCGAAACATAAGGTAACGCTACTATTAATAATTTTGTAGTTTCCAAATGCTGGCATTGGTATGGTACCTCACATGTATTGGGATATTATAATAGAATTCTAGTAGCCCGGAATACTTCAGTATCATCGTTGCGGCTGGATATCTCGATACCTGTTGAAGCGAAAAATTAATGGAAAAATGTAAATCATTTCTTAGAGCATTTGTGCCTGGGGAAAAAAAAGAAGTTTTCTGACGCAGCTAAAACTTTTTTTATATATTGTATAGAATGTGCATATTTTTGGAGTTCAAGGAATTTTTGGAATTCACAAAATTTACCGAATTCATATAACGACTGGAATTCACTGAGTTCATGAAATTAGAAGAATACAAGGAATTCAGGAGTTTCAAAGAATTACCGGAATTTATGGAATTTATGAAATTTACGGAATTCATGGAATTTACGGCATTCAAAGAATTCAGGAAATTCACAGAATTCATGGAATGCACTGAATTAAACGAAATCAAGAAATTCAAAGAATTCAAGCAATTCAAAGAATTCAAGGAATTTACGGAATTCCTAGAATTCACGGAAATGACGAAATTCATGAAATTAATGAAATTCGTTGAATTCACGGAATTCACGGAATTTCTAGAATACACGATAATGAAAAAATTCGTGGAATTCACGGAATTCATCGAATTCAAACAATTTACGGAATTTTTACAATGCACGGAATTGACGGAATTCGCACAATTTACGCAATTCACAAAATTCACGGAATTACCGGAATTTACGGAAATGCTGAAATTCACGGAATTAATTGAATTCTCGGAATTCAACTAATTCATGAAATTCAAGGAAAACATAAAATTCAATAAGTTAATGAAATTCAATGAAATTACGTTAAGAACGGAATACATAGAATTTATGGAATTCCAAAAATCCCTTTAATTCCACAATTTCCGTGAATCCATTGAATTCATGAAATTCCGTAAATCTCTTCAATTTCGTGAACTCCACGAATTCCGCTAAGTCTATGATATCTGTAAATTTCCTAAATTATTTGAATCCCGTGAATACCTTCCATACTTTGAATTTCTTGATTTCATTGAATTCACTGCATTCCATGAATTCTGTGAATTTTCTGAATTCTATGAATTCCGTAAAATCTTTGAATGCCATAAATTCCTTGAATTCCGTAAATTTAATAAGTTTCATAAATTCCGGTACTTCTTTGAATCTCCTGAATTCCTTGTATTCCGTGCATATCGTTGATATCTCGAATTCCGTGAATTCCATGAATTCCGCCAATTCTGCTAATTCACGGAATTCATGAAATTTTTGGAATCCATGAAATTCGTGTGATTTATTGAATTTATGAAATTTTTAGAATTCATGGAATGATTAGAATATATGTAATTCACGGAATTCAAGAAAGTCACGGAATTCTACTAATTTATGTAAGTGAAGGAAATCGCGTAATTCTTTGTATCCACGAAATTCAAGGAAATCATAAAATTCAATAAGTTAATGAAATTGAATGAAAGTACGGAAATCACAGAATGCATAGAATTTATAGAATTACACAAGTTCCTTTATTTCTCAAATATTCCGTTAATTCTACGAATTTCGTGAAGTCCTTCCTTCCCATTAATTTTGCGAATTCCCTCAATTCCTCGAATTCCTTGAATTTCATAAATTCCATCAACTTCGTGAACTCTTTTATTTCCATGAATTCCGTGAATTCCGTAAATTTCATGAATTTCCTGAATTTAATAAATTTCATGAAGTTCGCGAAATTCATGGAGTTAAAGGAGTTTGCGAAATTTGTAGCATTCATGAAATTTCGGGAATTCATGAAATTGAAGGGATTCACGGAATTGATTGAATTTATGGAATTCACGAAATTTATACAATTCCCGAAATGAACAAAATTCATAGAATTCATGGAATTTGCGAAATTCAGAAAATTAATAGAATTTACGGAATTTGCGCAGGTCAAGAAATTCGCGGGGTTGAGTGTAATTACGAATTTGACGGAATTTATGGAATTCCAAGAATTCACAGAATTCAAGGAATTCACAGAATTCAAGGAATTCACGGAGTTCTGAGGAGAAATGGTTTCGGTTTTATTTTAAAAGAATACTTTTAAGTTTTAAAGATTATAAAATGTAGGTTAAAAAAATATGGAAGATTTATGACAATTTTTTTTAATTTTTCAAGATTTACAAATTTGTTAGGTGAACTGAAGTGTAAAGACTGTTTAAAAAAATTTGTAAAGTTTCACGAAAATGAAAGAGATTTTTCCAGGTTCCTAAGAAAATTGAAAAGATTTTTATTTCGAAAAATTAATTTGAAGAGATTATTTTAAAAGGTTTCAGAAGATTTCAAAAATAGTCAAAGACGAATCGGAAAGATTTTAGGGCAATTTTTTAAATTTGGCAGAATAAATAAAAAATAAAGGAAAAATTTAAATATGTTTTAGAAATTAGAGGGCTTAGAAGGTCGAAAATATTTTTAAAGAATCATTTTTCTTATATTCGTTTGAAAATTTTAAATAATTTTTTATTTTGAAAATTAAACTTTAAGAAAAAATTGAAAAAAGCTTTTGAACATAACAAACGATTTCCTAAAATTTCTAAAAAAAAAGTTTAGCAGACTTTAAAGAAAAATCTTCTAATTTGATATGATTGCAAAATAAAAACGAACAAAATTCAAATAAATTCAGGAAATGTTTAATACAGTTTAAAAGAATTTCGAAAGTTTTCAAGTGAATCAAAAATTTTCTTCAAATTGCTGGGAAAATTTTCTGAAATCCTATATTATAAAAAAAATTCTTTTAAATATTCTAGATTCTTGTTTGACAAGCTTGAAATTTTTAAAAATCTTAAAAATTTTCTCAAGAATGTTATGATAAATATATATACATAAATTCAAAAACAAGGTGATAATACTTAATTTCTTATTTTCAAGTCTCAGAATTTAATTTCAACATGGATTTATCATAGCACTTCGAAAAATAATTTTCGTTTAATTTGAGTGTTGTAAGAGATAAAAAATATTCGTTAACGCTCTTTCTTTAAGAGTGACATATACATGTTAAAATACTTTCACTTCATAACGAAGTCTAATTGTTTAAATAAATATAACAATAAAGAGTTCGTTATTTTATTGTAACAGAAAACAATATTTTAGGATTGATCATATTTCTAGCTTGTCATACATAGATATAATAATTATATTTATTATATAGTAGCATTATATTTTAAAACGGAAATACACAAAATATAATTAGTTCTTTATCACTATATTCAAAAGCGTTTCAATATCCGGGACAAACACAAAATAACGAAAAAAATTAATAACAAAGTCATGAAGTAGCAAGGAAAAAAATTGCTGAATTATAAAATAAATAAATTCTTAAATTCCCATAAATATTTCTATTGCTGAAATTTAAGTTATACGAAATTTAAAATTTGCTGAAAATAAATAATAAATATTAAATTATTGATTAATTATATTCTTTCCCTTATTTATAATTCTATTAATAGCTCATAAATGAATAATTAATTAACTATGTTCAGTTCTTGGATTTGGTGAATTTTAGTTTTGGGTAGTTTTAAATTGGGAATTATATTTTTTGTCAATTAAAAATCTTCTCGGTCTTTGAAACTTGCAAAATATAATCATTTGATAATAATATATATTTTTGGCATTTTTTCCATCAATTTGTGTATTCGTTAATTATTTTTAATTATTTTCGATACTTAAATTTTTTTTAAATATCTCTAAGAATTTAAAATATTTAATTTCGATGATCACTAAAACTTTTTTTAATTATGCATTCTTTTAATTAATTATAACTAAAGCACTAACATTCATAACTTTTTTACTGTTTCAGGTGAGTACCTGGATACTGTGATCCCTGGAATAAACGCATTTTCGTGACTCATGGAGATAGTAAGTAACGATTATCAATTATAAGCTATTAACAAAAATAAAATAATTATATTTTCTGACAAAAGTTATATTTTCACAAAATAGTTAAATTTTCAACCAAAAAGATAATTTTTCAACCAAGAAAATTCATGTTCTATCAACAAAGATTAATTAAAAATAATATTTTTAATCTTTTAACTTATGAAGTATAAATTTGGAATGAAAATTTAAAATTTTAATTTTCTGATTAAAAAAATTAATTCTTTAGAAATTAATGTTCTACCAAAAAAAGAAGAATTTACAAGATTGTTAAATCATAGAGCCAAAAAAAGGATGTGCAAGACGGTTAAATGCACTACCCAAAGATATTATTATTATTAAACAAAATAATTATTTTTTTATCCAACAATTAATTTTTCGAACAAACAGAAATTGATTTTTATCCAAAATGTTAAATTTTTAGCAACGACAAAAAATAATTTTTTTCAAAAGTAGTAAAATCCTTAAACAAGTATTGTTCATTTTTAACAAAAAAAGAATCCTTGAGAAAACATTTAATTGTTGATACTTATTGCCAACCCAAAAGATGATTTTGCATAAAGAGAATGAATTTTATACAAAGAAAGAGGAATTTTTAAAAAATTCGTTAAATTTGGAAACCAAATAACAATGATCTAGAAAAAAATTGAATATTTGAATAAGAAATATTAATATTCAATAACATAAAACAATTCTTAATTTTGTAATGTTTATAATTTCTAATTTTTTATCTGAATTGAATTTTTATCCAAACAATTCATTTAAAAAAAGAAATTTTTTAACACATAGTTTCATTTTAGATCAAGTAGTTAATTTTATATCAAACAATATTTTTATTTAAAAAAAAAACAGTTAAATTTGACCAAAGAAAATACGAATTTGAACCAAATAGTTAATTTTTCAAGTTATAAAGAATAAATTAAGAACAAAAATTAAATAGTTAAGCTTTTAGACAAAAAATTATTTTGTAGCAAAAAAAATTTTAAATAATTAATTTCTAACGATCTAGTTTTTAACCAAAAAATCTAAATATTTAACTAATAGATTATTATTTTAAAAAAATTAAATTCTGCCTAATTTTTGAGTTTTCAGCCAAAAAGATGAATTTTCTACAAAACAATCAATTGTCAATTGTCTACAAAACAGTTGAATTTTTTAAACGTGAATATATACACTTTGTACTAAAATTATGAATATTAAAAAAAGACATAACAAAAAAATAGTTTAACTTTAAACCGTATATTGTTTTTCAATCCAAAAAATTTTTAATTTGTAATAAAAAACGGTAAATTTCAAGCAAAGAAGACGCATTTCAAACCAAATTATTGAAGTTCTAGGCCAAGAAAATGAATTTTCTGACAGGGAAAATTAATTTTCAACCCAAAAATATGAATTTCTTACTAAAATGATAAATCTGCTGATTAATTTAAAAAAATTAAATTATCTTTCAAACAAGCTGTTCATTTATCAAAAAAAAAAAAAAAAAAAAATGAAGAAGACGAATTTTCTATGAATTTCTGTGATTTTCTACCAAACTGTTAAGTGTCAAAGCCAAGAAGATTAATTTTTTCTTAAAAACTTAAATTTTCGACCCAAAAATATGAATTTTTTAAACAAATAGTTTCTTTGCTACCAAACTGTTGAATTTTCAAGCTAAAGGGTTTTATTTTTTAACAAAACATTTAAATTTGTAACCCAAACATATACATTCTTAACTAATATTATGAATCTTAAAAAAAAGAAGAATTGCCTAAGAAAGCTTATCCAACTTTAAACGAAGTAGTAGATTTTTCAACTGAAATAAATTTTTATTTATAATAATAAACAACTGAATTCTACCAGAGAAGACGAATTTTCCACAGTATAATTAAATTTTTAATTATGAACCAGGAATTTACCGGGGATTTTTATTCGTTTACTAAAACGAACAATCTTTTTTTTGTAATTTTGAAGATATTCTATTTTTTATTTATTTTGTTTCGTTGAAACTGGATAACGAACTAGGCCCTAAATCCGCAGGAAAAATGAATAGCAGTATTTCTAATAATAAAATCGATTATAATTCTGATAGGCTTATAAAAAGGTTTACCTATATCAAAAAGAGAATCATCGATCGCTGATGAGATTTCATATAGGTCGGACACTGATCCCAATATATATGTTTTATTTAGCGACGGGGAGTCCCGTATCAACCTTAATCGGCCCCACTTTCTTTATTTTCTTTTTGAAAGGGGAGACTTTTCGTCCCTTGGACAAACCACTTTAATTTATGGTAAAGGATCATCCATAAACTACGTTACCAATTTTAGTTTTTTACCCCTCCCCCCCCCCCCCCCCCCCCTATCTCGTCAACCCTCGTTAACGAAACTTAATTTTATCTTCTACCAAAACTGCATCAAAGCTTACTTATATACTTACTTATATCAAAAAATAGGAAAGAGGGTGATTTTTTACAAAAATAGGGTGACAATGGAGGAATACATTATTTCCGATAAAACCAATGTTAATACTATATACGATGCAATATTAAGCCCTCTAAATTCCTTATATTTGAGATCAAAAGTTATGTTGAATTTTCAAGATACAAGATTAATTTTTCGATCAAAATGATAAATTTTCAACAAAAAGAAAAAAAAGGAATTTTCAACAAAAAGTTTAATCCTTAACCAAAGAGGTTAATCTTCAATCAAATTAATTTACTACAAAGTATTTAAATTTCAAACCAGGTGTTTAAATTCTCGACTAAAAAAGACAAATTAGCTACAAATAGGCTGTATTTTCGACCAATAAATAATATATTTTATTATTAAAGTTCATTTTATACCAAAAAGGTAAACTTTTATAACAAATAGTTTAATTACTAAAAAAAGAAATAGCAATTGTCAATGATTCAGAATTCTCAATTTTTGAATAAATAGACGAACTTCTAACAAAAATAGTAAAATTCAGTAGTGAAAATCAATTTTCAACCAAAAATGGTTAGTAGAAAAAATTAATTCTACAAAAAAAATACGAGTTTTCAGCAAAATATTTCAACCTAAATAATGATTTTTAGCCAAAAAGATTAATATTCTGAGAATGGAAAGTTAAATTTTCGACCACGTAGATAAATTTTGGAAAACCAGGCATTTTTTTAGGAAACTAATTAAACTTTAAAGTAAGGAGTTGGAATTTAACTAAAAAAGATATATTTTTTATGGAATAGTTAAATTTTTTAGTAAAAAGATGCATTTTCCGGCAAAAAGAAAACTTTTATGCAAAAAAAATTTTTTAACAAAATACAAGAATTTTCAAGAGAATTCTTGAATTTTAAAGCCAACAGTTGGACGAATTATCAACTAAACAGTTCAATTATTATGAGGGAAATATTACTATTCATAAATAAAATCATTTTCTTTTTAATATTTATATTTTTATCAAAAGAGTTTAATTTTTATCGTAATAGTTGAATTTTTAACAAACAAAAAAATGTTTAACAAATAAGTTAATTTTGATTCAAATAGTTTAATTTTCTACTAGTTCAAATTTAAACTAAGTATGTATTTGAATTTTTAACTAAAAAATATTAATTTTTGCCAAATATTTACATTTTTTTATAATATTAGTTTAATTTCCACCCTATCAGTTAAATTTTAATTAATTAAAACAATAATATTAATTTTTTCAAAAGATTTATTTTTTGTACAAATAGTTTAATTTTCTACTAAAGTGTTAAATCCTCAAGCAAACTAGATTCATTCAGAACTGTCAATTGCATTTTTAGGCAAAAGAAAGAATTTTCAACCAGAAAGATTAATTTTCGTCCAAAGGGACGAATTTTTAATAAAATACATGAATTTTCCACTAGGAAAGATCAATTATAAATCAAAGATAACAATCTTTAACCAAAAATGGAATACTTATGTTGTTCGTTAAAACAATAATTTCTATCAATAAAACTAATTTTTAACCAAATAGTTCCCTTTTAAACAAGAAATGAAATTTCAACTAAAATGGTGAATTAAAAAAAATTAACCAAACAGTTGAATCTAAAACATCGTTTTTTTACCCAAAAGATAAATTTTCTGAAAATGGAATATGTCCATTTTCAAAGAAAAAGTTAAGTTTAAAAATAATATTGATTTTAAACAAACTACTTCAAATTTTTACCAGGTAGATTCATTTTTAACTATAAAAGATTAATTTTTAATCAAATAGTGAAATTTTTATTAAAAGTTGAATTTTTATTCTAGTACTTGAATTCTTATCTAAAAATATGAATTTTTAACCAAAATTTTAATTTTTGAATAAATCGTTTAATTTTCTAGTAAAGCGTTAAATCCTCAGCAAAAGCGATTATTTTAAAACCATAAGTTTCATTCTTAGCTAAAAAAGACGAGTTTCTTAGCACGAATATTCTTTTTCGTCAAAAAGACCATTTTTTAACAGAATATATTATGAATTATTAGGTAGAAAATATCAATTTTCAATAAAATCAACCGTTTTTACTCGAAAATTGAATAGTTACATTGCTAGTTAAAACAATGAATTCTAACAAAAAAATTAATTTTTAACAAAATAGTTACATTTTTAAAAAAAGCGATGAATATTTGACTAAAATACTGAATCTTAAAAAAATGAATTTTCAATAAAAGAGTTTCATCCAAAGAATGATTTTTTAACCCAAATGATTATTTTTCTAAAAACGGAATATATTAATTTTTAACCAAGGCTGTGTCTCTAAAAAAGCTGGATTATCAACTAAATAGATCAATTTTAAATGAAATTGTTCAATTATAAGCAGAAATAACGGATTATTTATAAAAAGGTTGAATTTTCAACATGAAAATATGATTTTTTATCAATAAAGATTATTTTCTACGAAAAAGTTAATTTTTTATAAAAATCGTTTCATATAAAAAAATTGAACGTATAACTTAATTTTCTAATATATTGTAAAATATTAAACCAAACGATGTTGACTTCGACCCAAAAATTGCATTTTTAATACAAAAAAATAAATTTGCGAACAAGATAAATAATTTTTGAGCAAAAAGAGGAATTTTTAACAAAATACATGCATTTTGAATACGAACGGATTAACTTTTAATAGTAAAAAATACATTTTCTACCAAAAGTATATAGTAAGAAAATAATTTTAAAAAATGAGTTTTCAACACAATATTTCAACTCAAATGATAACTATTTAACAGAAAAAATTAATTAAAAAAATTAAATATAGCTAAATTTTCGAGTCTGAATTGTTACCCAAAAATATGATATTCAAACAAAAAAGTTAATTTTCATTACATTCTTTAAAAAAATCAGTGTCTAGAAATCTTGTTCTTGTTTTTAACTAAGTTGTTAAACATTCAACTGAAAAAAATGACACTTTAACTTAATAAATAATTTTTTTTAAATTAGCAAGAATAGTGATGTTCGTGTAAAAACACACATCTTTGAGAAAATAGATTAATTCTTCACCGAATTGTTAAATTTTAAAGTCAAGAGAAAGAATTGTCTACAAAGCGATAAATTTTTCAACCCAAAATATAATCTTTGAACCAGAAAGTTAATTTTTTACCAAAAAGTTAAATTAAAAAAAAAAGATGAATTTTTAACCAAAATGATGAATCTTAAAAAAAATGTTTGAAAGATAGTTTAATGCAGAGCATAATTTTGTAACCCGAAATATTAATTGAGAAAAATGGAATGTACTGATTGTCTATTCAGGAAGAGAATCTTTTAAAAATATACATTTTTAAAGAGTAGTTCAAATTTCAACCCAGTAGTTCAATTTTTAAATAAAAAAGAGGAATTTTTAACCTTATAGTTAAATTTTTAACTGAAAAGGCGAATATGACCAGAAGAGCAATTATTTTTAACAAAATGCATTATTTTGAATAAAGTTATTATATTTTTAATTCAGAGGAACAAATTATCTAGAAAGAGTCGAATTTTCAACCCAAAAATACGATTTAAAAAAAGTTAACTTTTAGCTAAAAATTTCAATTATTATAAAAAAAGATAAGCATTTTTAACTACAATGGTAAACCCTAAAAGATGTAATTCTTAACAAAAGAGTTATATCCAAAATATTATGTTTTAAGTTAGAAAATTAATTTTCTCAAAATATAATTCCTAAATTTTTAACAAAACAGATAAATGTTAAAAAAACAATAAATTTTTTTAACCAAGTATCATAGCAACATTTTTAAATAAACACTAAAAATTTTAACTAAACGAGATGAATTCTGGACGGAAATTAGTCCAGTTCGCAATAAGGCGAAAAAACCAGAAAAGGGGGAAAAAGGATATTAAAAAAAGACAGAGAAAAAAGAATTCTTAAAAATGTATGGTCAGCAAACGTACTAAATGTTTTTCAAGTTTACAACGTGAGTTTCACTGACACTCACCTCTCGACCTTGTTCCCAGTGGGCCCAAAGTTTGGCGACGTCCTTACGACGTCGTAAAGTTGTCGTAACGATGTCGTAACGATGTCGTAAAGACGTCGCCAAACTTTGTGCCCACTGGGTTATGTTACCCACCGTAGTTTTCAGCTGGACCCACTCCTCCGCTATAAGTAGGTAACGTAATTTATGGACAGCCACAAAAGACAGAATAGCAATTACACTTCATGCAATTTAAAAAATAAAAAAATAAAATATTTAAAACACACTTTTCGAGCAGCTGACGCTAAATGAAGGATACATTAGGGACCAGGCAGTGACGTGTTATTTTAACGGACCCCCGCTTCCACTGAGAGGCAATATAAAGTTAATAACATTTGATCCCATAACGTTGAAAGTTAATTCCTTTTGGTATTAATGCGGAGAGTGCATCCTCGGTAATGAGATTGCCTTGCACGTGGGGTTGGAAAATGATATAAGGGGTCGCTAAGCTTCCTCATAATAGTACATTGTATCATCAGATTTGTAAGCGTATCGATACCTAAGACGAGTTTCAAATCAAATAACCTTTAGAATCAATCTTTTCAAATATTAATTGCAAAATAGGCTTCAGATTTAACTTTCGGAAACGATTGCATGTGAGAAATAATGATCTAGTTGAAGGACCCAAGCATCATAATGTGAAAAATTGATGTGTGATAGTGGGGCCACACGGCGGAAGTGACACTCTGATGGATTAATGATTAATGTCTATTGGATCAAGTTTAAAATTTTTCGTGACGAATGTTACGGTAACGAGTATGAGAATATTACCGAGAATATAACCGAGAAATAAATTCTCTGAGAATTTATGAGATTTTCGTTAAATTTCCGGTTCAAAATTCAACTCTTTTTTTTCTAAGTAAGAAGTCCTATGATCTGACGATGTCTTTACGATATCGCCAAAACACCGAAACGACATAGACATATTTGTCGTAAACATGTCGTAAACATGTCGTAACGATGTCGTAAAGACGTCGTCAAATTTTGTGCCCACTGGTTTGTCTTTTTTATTTTATATTTTACCTGCTTTAGCAGAAATTAAATCTTTTTTTTATAAAAATGCAACTGATTAGAAATTAAGCTATTATACTATTTTCTTGAAAACTTAACTATTATCTGGAAAATTTTCTTTTTTTTTTAATTTTAATTTTGGTGTTGAAAAATGAACTGATATATTTTCTGGATGAAAGTTCCACTTATAAAAAAAATTTGTTTTTTATTACAAATTCATCTGCTTTAGAACAAAATTGATTATTCTTGGATAAAATTGCAACTATTTGGTAGAGAATTGAACTATTATGTTAAAAATTCGTCCCTTTTGGTTGAAAAAAATTCGTCTTTTTGGATTGACAATTCTATTTTTTCGTAGAAGCTTATATTTTTTTTACCAACATTCAATTTTTGATGTTACTGAGTTAACTGGAATCTTTTTTGGACGAAAACTCAACTTTTTTATACTAAAAACTATTTCTGCTTTAAGAAAAATTTTATATTTTTAGATAAACATGCAACTAGTTGCTAGAGAATTTAACCATTTTTTTTAGAAAATCATCCTTTTTGGTAGAATTATTTTGAAAATTTGTCTTTTTGATTTAAAACTTCATCTGTTATAGAAGAAATTTAATTTTTGTGTGAAAATGCGACTTTTTCGTTAAAAATCGTTCTTCTTTGCTTGATAATTTAACTAATTTGTTTACAAGATTTGTTTGAATCGCTTTGTTGAGAAATCACATTTCTTTGTTAAAGATTTATATTTTAAGTTGAAAAGTTAAGTTGAAAATTGAATTTTTATAAAGAAAATTTGTTTTCTGGTTTGAAGGTTCAATAATTTAGATAAAATTTTATTTTTTTTTTGAGTACAAAATCTTTATTCGTTGGGAATTCGTCTTTTTGATTTTAAAATTCTTTTCTTTTGCTGTATAAATTTCATTCTTTTTTTATTTAAATATAAATCATGACACGTTTTTGTTTTCAATTTGTCTTTTTAGGTTGAATATTTAACTATTATGTTTAAAATTCAAGTATTTTGTTGAAAATTCCAGTATTTTGTTAAAGAGTTATATTTTAAAGTAAAAAGCCCTTTCTTTTTTATAAATAAATTAAAACTTTTGAAAATTTTATATTTGCATCTGAAACACTATAATTCCTTAATGTGTCTGACCTGGAAAATAATTTATATTCAGCCGCTGATATAACCTGAACAATAAAAATATTGTTAAAAATAATAAGCTTTTAAATTCTCGTAAATTCTTTTAAATTCTCCTAAATTCTGTCCTATTCTCGGTTATATAACCTGAACTTAAATTCTCAGGAATTTAAGAACTCTAGTTTTGATGGCAGTAGTTGGGATGACAGAGAGAAGTCTTTGGAGCCTACTGGACTTGTCAGTAGTAATTTTTTGAGTTTGTAAATTTTTCTAATAAACATTTTAAAAAAGTTAAAAATCATTCCAAACTCCATAGCATAATGAATCTTAAGTTAAGTAAATTCTAACTAAGGCAGGGTTGACTCGCATAATACATTACTGAAATTTTTATTTAAAATTGACGAATAATTGTAAAGAAGATTGTTTTCAATGGCATTAGGGTAAAATAAAATAACATAGAATATAATAAGAAAATTAATCTATTTTTCTATAAAAAGTCTAATCTTTTATTAAAAATTAATCTTTTTTGGTAAAAAATGCAACTTCTTGCTTGAAAGTTGAATTTTGCTTTTAAATTCTATTTCAATATTTGGATAGAGTTAACTATTTCTATTATGAAGAATAACAAATTTTTTTGGTTAAGGAATATTCTTTTGAGTTGAACGTTGAACTCCTTTATTTCCTCAAGCTGAACCACTGCCTTTTATGTTCCTAATAACCATCTACTTTTATGCATAAAATTTTATGTAGATTGGGCTTCTAATAAATTATTTAATTATTATTTTATATAGATTGGGCTTATGATAAATAATTTTAATTATTATTATTTTGTGAACAAATTGTTTATTTATTTGGTTAGGAATAAATTTAAAAAAATGTAACTATTCCAATTTTGGATAAAAATCTATATTTTCAAATTAAATTTTTTGTCATAGAAAATTCAACTATTTTTTTGCATGTTTTCATCTTTTTTTGGCAATTGAAATATTATTTCTTATAAATAAAATCTGTTTGGATTAAATAATATATTTCTTGCTTTAAAGTCAAACTAACTTTTTAAAAATTCTTTTGTTTCTGTTGAAGATTCATCATTTTAGTTAAAAATTTGTGTAGTCGAGTGAAAAATTCAACTGTTTCGTAAAAAATCCGTCTTTTTGCCTTGATAATTCAACATTCTGGTGCAAAATCAAACTATTGTAAATATATTGTTGAAAATTAATTTTTTTGGTAAATTCATTTCTTTAGCTAAAAATTTGAATATTCTATTTTTGGTTAAATATTAATCCGTTATAATTTGCAAATTCAAATATTTTGTTGCAAATTCATATTTTCACGTGAAATTTAACTATTTTTTATTAAAAATCTTAATCTTTTTGGCTTGTATAATCAGCTTTTTACTTTATAGTTGAACTAACTTTCTAGAAATTATTTTTAATTTCTGTTCAAGATTCATAATTTTAGTTAAAAGTTTATATAATTTCGTCTCGAAAATTGAACTGTTTTGCAGAAAATCCATGATTTTGGCTTAAATATTCAAAAGTTTGGTAGAAAATCAAACTTTTCTGTGTACATAATTATTCATTCATAATAAAAACTAAATTTTTTTTAAAAATGTGTCTTTTCTGTAAAACATTAATATTTCTTGATTAAAATTAACTTTTCATTGAAAACTCGTCTTAATCAAATAAAAAACTCAACTTCTTTCTAAAAAAGTGAATATTTTACCTTAGAAACTTATATTTTACGATATAATTGTTTTTCCAATAAGTTTTCGGATAGAAAAGTAATCCTCTTAGTTGATAATTTATCTTTCTTAATTAAAAATTATGTCACGTTTTTATAAATTTAATTTTTTTCTTGAAAATATATTTTTTCTTGTGAAGTTTCTTTTTTAAAAAATTCAGCTGCTTTATCTTAAAGTTGTTCTTTGAATTAGAAAATAATTTTTCAATGAAGGGAAATCATTTTTTTATGCAAAATCCTGAAAAAAGAATCTAACGACCAACTATGGATCACAAAGAACAAATAAAAAATGATAGAAATTCCTGTTGAAAAAACAAGAATCCAACGACCAAATTTGGACCACAACAAACAAACAAGACATTTTAACAATCCCATTGTTATTCAAAAAAAATTTTTTTGAATTATTTTTTGGACAAAAATAATAAAGAGAAAAGAAAAATGAGAAGCCCACGTCCCCTTCGTCTTTTTTATTTTTATTATTATCAAATTACAATAAAATAACATTCAAAATAAAAATGAAAAAAAGTAAAATTGCATTACAAACGTTTCGGTACTCGTATATTTCCCTAATCAAGACAAAAAAATTTAATAGGTTTTTTTTAAACAAAAAAAATAATGTTGTTTCAGAAATTTGGATCAATATTATTATTGGACGATAAATAGGATTTTTAATTTGGATTTTTATCTAATTAAAATTTTTAAAAATTTTAATCATCTTTCTTTGTTAAAAATTCATTTAACTTGGTTGCACTTGACTTGTCGGTAGAAATATTTTTTTTTTGAAACTCAACTATTTTGTTGAAAATACAATAAATTTCAAGCTGCAAAAATTAAAAAAAGTCTATAATTTAATGCTCATGAGAAAAATCTTCTTTACAAAAGTAATTAACTTCTGAATTTTTTTCTTCCCATTTCTTTCACGAAAATTTTAATTTTTTTAGTAACTAATCTTTTTTTATGCATTGTGAAGGGGCTTTTACTTGTGACCCTCATTTTGGGGAGGTATAAATCATTCGAGGGACTCCTTATCTAAAGAGGATCATTTCTAATACGCAATAACATTT
>NC_046659.1:145485686-145486874 GCF_010883055.1 Belonocnema kinseyi | reverse complement strand
CAATTCGTCATCGAAAGTTTCCCTTACTTTTGATTGTAGCATAAAATCAGTATGTTGGGCCAAAGAGACAACCTTAAGATCAGCGCTCCAATAGGACCGCACCTTTTAATGCCAATAAACATTTTATCTCAGACGCGTGAGAAGCGTCTGCCCTTCGCATCCTCAAAACGAGTGCATTTAGATTGAAAACTGAATTTTACATTCACTGGTTGTTTGCCAATAAATATCGACGTTCTGCAACCCTCTTTTTCCATCCTGCTTACCGATTCCTATTTTCTGGACCCGGGAATTTTTATTTAATGCTTACTACACTTCGTTCATCAGGGTGGTTTAAGAAGGGGTTTTATTTTTTTCTAAAATAGTTCTTCTACAATTGTTGCTAAGCGTGGTGTCATTGCTCTAAATTGTAGAAGAATCTACAAAAGATTTCAGGTTTCTTAACTTAACATCTAGTTATGTACGCGATGCATTTCAGAATGACGGAATACACCAAGCTAAAAAAACAATTAAAATAAATAACGAATACACAAATCAATGGAAGAAAAACTTTCGAAAATTGATATTATTACCGAGTCATAAAACTTACAAATTCCTAATAACGACAAGATTTTTATTTGACGAAAAATAAAATCCTGAATTTAGAAATATCCGAAACAAAAATTCAACCACTTCGAGAAAGAATTAGAAAATAAAGGGATTACTAAATTCTCGAAAAATATTTCAATTAACGAAATTACGAACTGTGGAACATAGTCAATTGATTATTAATTTATGAGCTATTTGTGACATTATATTATAAATGAGGCTAACAATTTAATTAATCATTAATTAATAATTTATTCATTATTTTTGGCAATTTTAAATTTCAGCAATAGAAATATTTATGTTAATTTTAATATTAATTTGTTTTATAATTTTTTATATTGCTATTTTATAATATAATGCAACTATGTAATAAATATAATTATTATATCTATATATTACAAAGAAGAAATATGATAAATCATATAATATTGTTTTCTATAACAAGTAAACAACAGACTCTGAAATGAAATATTTATAAAGTCAAATAGACTTTTTAATGAAACTAAAATATTTTAACATTTGTATAGTCAGCTTTAAAGACAGACGATTTACGAATATTGTTTATCTTTAGCAACACTCAAAATATTTAGTTTTTTTTAAATA
>NC_046659.1:145451449-145485586 GCF_010883055.1 Belonocnema kinseyi | reverse complement strand
AATATATATTAAATGAATTTTTAACAAAGAAAGATAATTAAAATTTAAGAAATTTAAATTAGAATAAAATTCAAATTAAAAATCCTATTTAACGTCCAAAAATCAAATTGATGCAAACTCCTGTTAAGAAGAATTTAACGAGCTAATTAGGACCAGAACGAACAAAAAAAAATGCGAAATTAAAAAAAATTAAGATTGCAATAGGAGCATTTTTTGTTCGTTCGTTGTGGTCAAAATTTGGTTGATGGATTCAAGTAACTTTAAGATAAAGCAGTTGAACTTCTGAAAAAAGAAACTTTACCAAAAAAATTATATTTTCAAGAAAATAATTTAATTTGTGAAAATATGACGTAATGTTTAATAAAAAACAAATTCCAACCGAGAAGATTAATTTTTTACCAAAAGACGAATTTGGAAAAATGTTAATAAATTTTCCATTATAAAATATACGTTTTTGAGGTCCAGCGTCAAATTTTTTAGAAAAAGTTGAGTTTTATATTAGAAAAAATGAATTTTCATCAGAAAAGTTAAATTTAATTATGAACGATTAATTTTCTACACACAAAAAACGAATTTTTAAAGAAAAGATTAATTTTTAGTCAAGAAACATTAATTTTCAACGGAAACAGGCGGATCTTCAACAAATATTTATTCCTAAATAAGAAAAAAAAATTTTTTACACAAAAAAGACGAATTTCAATGAAAAAGTTAGTTTTTAATCATGAAAGATTAATTTAGTACACAAGAAGACGAACTTTTAACAAAATACATGAACTATCAACGAATTATTTTCGGAAATTTTAATTTTCATCAATAGAAATATTTATGGTAATTTCAATATTCATTTATTTTATAATTCGGTTAATTCATCATTTTTTATATTGCTGTTTCACAATATAATGCTAGTATATAATAAATATAATTATTATATCTATATATTACAAACAAGAAACATGATAAATCATATAATACTATTTTCTCTTATAATTAAATAACAGTCTTTCAAATGAAATATTTAAATAATTAAATAGACTTTGTAATAAAGCTAAAATATTTCAAAAATTTTATAATTAGTCTTAAAGAAAGACGATTTACCTGACAGAAAAAATTGTAGAAGATTTTAAAGAAGTTTTTTTATTTTGTATTATTTTACAAAATATTCTTTTAGAAGTTAAAAAAAAAACAAGAAATATTTGATAAATTGTCGAAAATGTTACCCAGTTTTCGAATAATTCTAATCTAATTTCGAAATTATTTTAAACCTCCTAAATTTAAATTTGAAACCTTTAATCACTTGAATTTCGAAAAATCTTTTAAAGTTTAAAATTCATTTGAAATACCTTCTATTCTACTAAATATTCTTTGAATTTACTCAATTTTTTATTTGTTTTTATTTTGTAATGTTATCAAATTGTAACATTTTGCTTTAAAATCTTGTAAAATCTTTTTTGAAATTTTAGTAAATCGTTTGACATTTCAATTTTTTTTTAAATTTTCTCTTAAAGTTTATTTCCAAAAATACAAAATTATTTAAAACTTCCACAAGCACATAAGGAAGCTTTTTTTTTAATCTTGTCAGTCCTCCAAAACCTTCTAATCTCCTAAAATTATCAAAATTTTTTCGGAATTTTTTATTTATTCTGGAATAATTTAAGATTACCTGAAAATCCTTGAATTTTTCTTTTACGCTTTTTGAAACCTTTTTAGATAATCTCTTGAAATTTATTTTCGAAATAAAAATTATTTTATTTTTTCCGAGGAATCTGCAAAAATGTCTTTCATTTTCGTGAAAATTTACAAAATTACAAAAAAAAATTTTACAAGTTTTCATTATTTTTGAATCAATTCAACACTTCTTAATATCTTTTAAACTTACTATTTTTTTTTAAATTACGTAATATGGAAAAATTGAAAAAGTTTGCTTTAAAATCTTTCACACACTTCTTCAAATTTTAGGAAGTAATTCAAAATGCTTTGTGATCTTTTTCCAATTTTCACTTGAAATTCTTAAAAAGCAATCATTTAAAGATTCCCCATGAATCTTAAGAACTTTTTTTATTCTGTTGATACTCTGAGGAAATTAAGTTTACCTAAAAAAATTTTTAAATTCAGAAAAATTAAAAATATGGCCTTAAAGTGTCTTCTATATTCTTTTACACCACATTTTCAAATCATAAAAACTTAAAATTATTCTTTTAAAATAAAAACGTAACCATTTATTTTCAAAATTATAAAAATCCACAGTGTAATTATGACAATAATTTCATAAATAAACTTTTGTCTTGCTGAATTTTTAAGAGCTTGTAACTGTTTTAAAAAACAAAAGCCATATAACCGCTTATTATTAATTTTATTTAATGGCAAATTTGTAACTTATTTAATTAAAAATTTTCCTTTGAACTCAGAATAAGCACAGCTTTAGCTGAAAAGTTGATTATATTCAGTGAACTTTGAGATTAAAAATATATTGTGAATTAATTAAAATGGGCTATTTTTATCAAGTTTATTTTGAAGGGTGGAGAGAAACAATTTTTGCAAAGGATGCCGCGCAGAAAAGTGATTGCCTTTCAGGATGCTCGCCGCGAGGGTGTAGGATATTAGAGAGGAGCCGGCAGGAAGCTTATTAGGAAGCTGTCATGTTTCCAATTGTCTCGGATTTAATAAAACCCCAAAAAGCACGGTCAGCCATTTTCAACGTAATAAACGAAAGTCCTTCGTTCTCTGATACTTCAATCATCCTCCTTCCTAGAAAATAATTCGAGAAAAGCATTTATTGGATAAGATTTTTAAATTTATTTCCCTCCACAACCTCCTTGAAAGATCATTTCGTCAGGCAGATATATTATTTCATTTTGCATAAATAAAATGTGTTTTTTGTGTGAATGCATTTCAACAAATTTGCTGAAGTAGCGGAAGAAATGTCAAATAATTTTTAAAAACAGCCAATGAAAAACATTTACTGATTCATACGAATAAAGTACTTCAAAAACCAATCGATCCTTTTCATTAAATGATAAAAATTTTCTAAAACTCAGTTGAGACTAAAATGATTTTTAAGAAAAGGAATTTAAGCAAATATTTGATAAATTATCTTTCCAAGTCTATCAGATTTTATTTGATGATGAACGACTTTTCATATGATATGTGAAAAATAATTTAGAAAACGAGTAATTAAAAAATTGAGAATAGGGACTCACAGCATTCCATCAACAGTCACTGCAACCTATACATGCGCAGTGAACGCTTATTGTAACACTGCGCACTTTTCACGTTTTTCACCCTCGGCCTGCGCCGTTGTCCGCCTGTTACTGAAAAGTCTCTAGTAAGTTAAATTTTAAATGAAAATGATTATTCTTAACCTAGAAAGATAAATTATTTATAGCTTAAGAGAAAAATAAAAATACATATTCTTCAATTAAAAAACATGAATTTCCAATAAAAGAATATATTCTATAAAAAGACGAATGTTTAGCAAAACTGATGAATTTTCACTGATAAAATTAAATTTTCAAGAATATGGTTGAATTTTTAAACAAACAGTTAAATTTTTAAACCAAAGAGATGAACTTTGTAGATGATTGTCGAATTTTCAATACAATCATTATTTTAAACGAAGAAAGATTTGACCAAAGAAGTTGAATTTGGAATTCAGAACGACAAATTAAAAAAAATTTTATGTTATTAACAAAGAAATTAAATTTCTAAGAAAATCATTAAGTCTACAAGATAATAATTAAATTGTCAAGAAAATAATTGAAGTTTCAACTAAATATTTTAATATTGAAAAGAAAAGGACAAATGTTTTAGAAAACAGTTAATTTTTCGTTAACAAGATTTATTTTCAACCAACCAAGATAAATTATTTATTATTAGAAAAAGAAATAAAAGTACATTTTCTTCAACCCACGAAAAGAATATTTTCAAACAACTATAAAAAAGACGAATGTTCAGCAAACAGGTGATTTTTCAATTAAAAATTGAATTTCCGACAAGAAAATTAACAATTCAAAATAATATTAAAATATTTAACTAAATAAGTCATTTTTCAAAAAAGATTTGGAGCTTTTATCCCAATAGTTAAATTTTAAGCATATAAATATAAATTTTTTACCAAATGGCTAGATTTTCAAACAATACAAATTAAATTTTTACAAGAACAGATAGATTTTCAATCCTGGAAAACAAAATGATTGGATTTCAAACAAAAAAATTGAATTTCTTACCAAACAGTTGAACTTTAAACTGGAACAATTTTTTTAGAAGACTGTTTAAAAAAAAAGTTTATTCTAAACCAAAAAAAATAAGTTATTCATCACGACAAAAATAAATAAAATTACATTTTTTCAACCAAGAAGAAAAACACTCCCTATCAAATCTATAAAAAAAGACGAATTGACAACAAACAAGCAATTTCTCAACAATAAAAAATAAATTTCCGACAAGAAAATTATTTTGTCAAGGAAATGTTAAAATCCTAACCAAAATCAGTAAATTTCCAACAAAAAAGTTGGCATTTTTAACTAAATCTTTGAATTCTGAACCCAAAAATATAAATTTTCTACTAAACGGTCAAATATTCTAACACCAAAGAAGATGACATTTTCACCAAAAAAAGATCAATTTCTAGTCCAAAAGAACAAATTTTCAACAATAGAGTTGAATTTTCAATAATAGAATTACATTTTAAAAAAGAATTTATATTTTCAACTAAATTATCAAATATTCAACAAAATAACTTGTTTAACAAAATAGATTAATATTTAACCAGATAGTTAAAATTTACATCTGCAAAGGTGAACTTTCCACCGAGAAATATTTGCAAAAAAAAGTTCCATTTTCAGCAAATCAGTTTCGTTAAAGCCAAAAAAGATAAAATTTTTACGAAAAACGAAGAATATTCAACAAAAAATTTGAACTTTCGACCTGAAACATCTGTTCCAAAAATACAATTCTAGACTTAAGCCAAAAAAATGATCTTTCTTATTTGAGCGAATACTGGAATAAGTTGGATAACAAAAACTAGTGCAATAATAATAAGAACTAAATACAGTGAAACTCTTCATTAGCCCTCCTTTTTATAGTCCTTCCGAGAATTGACGTTGCGCCGCAGGTAGGTGTAACAGGAGCTGCGCGGGGTGCACGGGGTCGGCGGATGTCACTCTGGCGAGCACTGAGGTGTGAAGAAACCAAAGCGGAGCGGGCTATAATGTCTTCCAATGTTCCTTGAGTGGAATAACAAAAAATAGTGTGACAATTATTACTAGTTTACATACTTAAATTAAAAATTGGAATAGTAGAATTATTTGTTGTTTTATAAGGAACAGAATATTTTCATCCATACTTTTTTTGATCAAAGAATGTAATAGATTTGATCTTTGAAAAATTGAATTGTAGTTACAGAATCGAGTACGATCGTAATGGGAAGAAGGCACGTGCGCGTAACTTGGCTGAATCGATTTCAGCGGGGTCGTTTTTCGATGAGAATAAACATGGTGTTGACTCGAGAAATAGAGGGATATAAAATAATTACTTTTCACTCGTCGAGGCACTGCGGAGTATGTGCCGAGTCGAGCGAAACCGGCGCGCGGCGCGGCGCATCTTGCGGCTGTGAATTTAATTAAATATTTTCGCGGCTGAACGTCTGTTTGTTGCGATGAATTTTTTTTCCAAGGACTTAAGGCAATTTGCTTTTTTAATTTATTTAATGAATTAAGCGCTGCCGCTTCGCCCCCGGCTACCTCCTCTCTGCGCGCATTTCCCCCGGCGGCACTGGTATTCCACTTGAACGCGTGTAGAACCTGTTACTCCCGGGAACGACATAGAAGTCCATCAATTTAATATATTGAAAGTGGATTACTCGAGTTACTCTCAGAAGATTCCACTCTTGAAAATGAATGTTCGGAAACCTAGGTACCTATATTCCATTGCATTCCAATTTTATATGCACTTTTATGTATTCCGTGATCGAATAACGGATTATAGATTTGTACCGTTTTATTTTTTAGTCTAAAATGTAACAAATGGTATGCAGCTTTACTGATACTTTTAAAAGTATAATTTGTAATTTACATAATTATATTTGTAATTATATTGAATTAAATAATGATTAATTCGAAAAATAATAAAATCAATCGTTTCTTTTAAAAAATCTACTATTAAATTTTTGGTCGAAAATTAAATTGAGTGGTTTAAGGTTTATAATTTTAGGTGAAAACTTATTTCTTTGGTTGAAAATTTAACTATTGTGTGAAAAATTCGTTTTTCGTCCAAAAAAATTATTTTCAACAGAAAACTGAGCTATTTTATTTTTAGTTTAAGATTGAAAAAAAACTTTAGTAAAAAGAGAAAAAATTTTATTCAAAATGTTAAAATTTCAAACGAAAATGATTTATATTTTTGGTTTAAAAGGTTAACAATTTGATTGACATTTTTTTCTATTTTACTTAGGGTTTTTTTTTCTTTTTTCAATTCATCAATTTTTCAATCTTTTTCGGTCGAAAATTAATTTCTTATGAAAAATTTGTATTTTCCGCTCAGAAATTCAACAATTTAGTTGAAAATTAAAAAGTTTCGCCCAAGGTTGAACTCCTTCATTAAAAGTTAATTGTTTTAGTTAAAGCTTTATAATTTTATGGAAAAATCCATTTCTTCGGTTGAAAATTTGATCATTTTGTAAAAAGTTTTTTTTTTTCTTGTCCAAAATTAATTTTTTTAGTGGAAAATGGAGCTATTCTGTTTGGTTAAAAATTGATCTTTTTAGTATTAAATTCAAATATTTGGTAGATAACTTATGTTTCTATGTTAAAAATTTATCTATTTGGTTAAAAGTTGAACTGTATGTACAAAAATGCATTTTTCTGGTTGAAGATTTATAATTTTAGTTATAACCTCTTCTATTGTTAAACATTAAATTTCTTTATAGAAAATTCTTGTTTCATTAGCTTAAAAATTAATATTTTAAGCAAAAAATATAACTATTTGATTGAAAATTCAACTGTTTTGTTGCAAATGAACTTTTTCATTTCAAATTCATGTGCACTGTTATGTTTTCTGAGAAAGAGTGCCTTATTATATATCTGTAACTTTTTTTTATCAATGATTGAACTGTAGCTGGAAAATTCATAATTTTTGGTTTACTATGTTGAAAATTCATTTTTTGTAATTATCCGTTTTGGTCAAAAATTCAATTACTACGTTGCAGATCTATCATATTAATTTTAAATTAGATTCCTTTGTTAATCATTCTTTTTTAAAACTATTTTTCAAATAACACTTTAACGGTTGCATTTTTAGTAAAAAAATCAACCTTTCTTAAATCTTTTTGGCGTGAGAAATTAAAGATTTGATTTAAATCTACTTTCTTTCATGACTGTTTATGTAGAAATTTAATTTTTTCTTTAACGTGCGAACTGTGTAAAATTTTTTTTTCAAAAAAATTAATTTTTCCAAAAGTATATTTAAATATCTTCAGTTTGGTTAAAAATTGTATTCTTTTATTCCAAATCGAATGATTGTGCTCACAAGTCAAATGTTATGTTAAAAAAGAAATTCATTTAAGTTAAAAATTTGACTCTTTTTGGCTCGAAAATTTAGCAATTTGTTTGCAATTTTTTTTCTTGTTTTATGAAAAAATTTCTTTTTTTCTTTATACATCTATTTCTTATAAATATAATTTTTTTGTTCAATATGCACCTGTGTTCAAAAATGAATGAAAAGTCAACATTTCTGTGAAAAATTCGTATTTTCGGCTCGAAAATTCAACAATTTAGTAGAAAATTGAAATTTTTAATTAAAAGTTGATCTACTTCCTGAAAATGTATTTTTTTCAGAGATTTATAACTTTATTTAAAAATTAAATTTTTTAGTTCAACATTAAATTATTTTTCTGAATATTCTTTTTTTATAAATATTGGGTTTTCTAACTGAAAATGTAACATTTCGTTTAAAAATTTAATTATTTGGTTTTCTTATTGTTGCAAATAAAAATTAAGGTATTATATTTTTAGTTAAAAACTTTTTTTAAATTTTAAAATTTAGGTGTCTAGTAGGAAATATATGTAATGTGCTATTAATTCTTTTTTTTTGTAAAAAATTGATCTTCTTGGTTGAAAACTCAACATTTTGGATTAATGTGTTTATACTAAAAATTTTTTCTTCGTTTAAAATTTAATTCTAGTTGAAACGTGTATTTTGATAGAAATTTGATCTTTTTAATATAAAATTCAACTGTCTAAATTAAAAAGCTGTTTTGGTTGAGAATTCAGTTATTTTGTTGAAAAGTCGTCTTATTTGGTTGAATTAAATTCTTTTTCAATTGCAAATTAGAAAAATATCATTTGTGACCTAAAATATCAAATATTACTTTTTTGTTAGAATTTATTTTTTTTTATTTAAAAATTCAACTACTTTTTTGAAAATTGAACCACCTGGTAGTTTACAAGAAAGAGTAAGATTCTATAAAATTGGAAAACATTCCATTTCTATAAAAATATTTAACTTATTATTTCTTAATTATATAATGAGGTGAATACCGTTTTTAATTTGCCAGTTAGATCTACTAATTTTTTTTTATAGAAAGTAAGAAAATTAAACAATTAAGATTCTTTTCACATACCAGATGCTCTTTGTAGAGATGCGTGCAATGAAATAAGTAGTCACCGTCAAAGAGGCGGCTAAGTGCTTTGCTTTCTTCACTCCTTTTTCGATAGTTACTATAAAGAGCCAGGATAAATAAAAATGGGATAATTATAGTAAGCGAGCATGGAATTCGTCTGAAAGAATTTACTACATCATTCGGAACAGTTGCACATATACAAAATATGGTCAAAGAGTAATACAATTTAAAAAAACTGATGTTTCCTTAGTCAAACCATTTATATTTTAAAATCTATATCTATCAAATTTTTAGAAACTCTTATTTTTCTATAAAGAGAGTGATTTGAAAGAAAACGAAGCATTCTTTTTTAAAATACTGTTCTTCTTTGCCAATGAGTGATAATATTACCTTCTCAGTTTTAATTAAAGTCATATCTAGAAAATTTTATCTCCCTTTCATTTGTTATTCAACAGTAAATTTTAATCTTGTTCGTATACTATTAAATGCTTGTAGAAGAATATCAATAAAGAGTAAAATCTGATGAGAAGTTATTTTAACATTTTCAATTAATTTTAAAAATGTAGTTTTCGATTCATATCCAGACCGAATCTTTGGATTTTATGAGATTCACTATCAAATACTGACCATAGTTCGAGTGCGTTTTTTAACTCTCGATTCCCTATCACTCTGTGATTTAATATTTATTCCTGACCATATTTTGAGTCCGGTTTTTCACCCTCAATTTTTTTGTCACTTTGCGGTTCATTGTCTACTACTGAACATAGTTCGATTCCGTTTTTTAAGTCCCCATTCCCTATCGCTTTGCGCTTGACTCTCTACTCCTGACCATAGTTCGAGTACGTTTTTTAATCTTCATTACCTACTATCTTGTGATTCACTATCTACTCCTAAGCACAGTTCGAGTCTGTTTTTTAAATTTTCATTTCCTATAGTTCTGCGATTCACTATATACTCCTAATCATATTTTGAGTTTTTAAAAATATTTTATTCCCTGCCGCTATTCGATTCACTATCTACTCCAGTCCATAGTTCGAATTCGTTTTCAAGCCCCCATTGCCTATCACTCAGCGATTCACTAACCACTCCTGACCATAGTTCAAGTCCGTTTTTAACTCTATATTCGCTATCAATTCACTACATCGTCCTGACCACAGTTCGAGTCCGTTTTTTAACTTTTCGTTCCCTATCACTAAAAGATTCAATATCTACTCCTGACCATAGTTCAAGTAAGTTTTTTAACTCTTCATTCCCTATCATTTTTCTATTCACTATCTGCTAATGACCACAATTTGAGTCTATTTTCAATTTTTTGTTGCCTGCCACTATGCGATTCACTATCTACTCTTGTCCATACTTTGAATCTGTTTTTAAATCCTCATTGCCTATCACTTTGCGATTCACCATCTACTCCTGACCATAGTTCGAGTCCGTTTCTTAACTCTCCATTCGCTATCAATATAAGATTCCCTTTCACTCTGTGATTCACTATCGACTACTGACCATAGTTCGAATCGGTTTTTACCTCCCCATTCTCTATCACTCTGCTGTCGTATCCCTTTTCTTAGGTACATTTAATATTAAGAAAGAAAGAATTCAGAGAGAAGTTATTTATAAAGAGAGATAGAGAAACTAAGCTAATAATTTGGTCAAGGATCTTCTAAGATACAAAGGTACAAGAAATGATATGATAAAGTTAATTAATGTCAATTTAATTAGATTAGAATTTTAATTTGGCACTATCTAGAATAGTACCCATAAAAGCAAAACTTTGTTTATTATTTTTCAAATTACCTCTATTAGTATAAGATTTTATTTACGCAGGAATTAAAATGAAATAATAATTTAATAACTCAACTTGATATTTCAGATCATAATAAGATGTTTTTAAAATACATACACTGGCAAAAAAGATTCTTCGATTTGAATAAAATGTCTATGGTTAAGAAGATCAACCATTACAAATTCCCACATTTTAATGATGCATAAATAAAATATTTCAGATTTTTGTCGTTTTGAAAATTGAAAGCAGGTTGGGGTGGCTCTGTAGAATAAATGTGACATGAGATTTGACCGCGGCCAAGTGGTGGCGCTGGCTGTACTTTTAGGCCGATAATTATTATTCGAACGCATAGGGAAAATATAAATTTAATTTATTTTAATTGATAAAACAAATTTTGTACGTATTTTTATTTTTAAAACAATATTTTTTATCATATTGAATGTCCAATAAATTAACAAGTGCTAATGGAGAGCGGAAAAAACAATTATTTTTATGATTAAATATAAATACATTTATAATGATTATTAAAAATAAACCTTACGCTTAATTGAACTAAACTTTAAAAATGTATATTTCTTTTTCAAGCTTGACCATAAATTACATTCTTTAATTATAAGACAATTATAAAAATTAATTATGCGATGAAAAATATCTATTGTTACAAATATATCAAATATTTATGACGCTTTATATTATAAACAATAAAATTTATAGAGTAAATAAACATTCATAAAGTTGTCAAATAAAAAACTGTATTTGTGAACTATATCTTTAGAAAATTATGGTTTTTAATTAATAATTCTTCTTTAAGTGAACAAAAAAGATTGCAAAGTTTAAAAAAATTTGCGTTTGAAAAAATCGTTTAATTAAATATTTTTATTCATTATTTCGCTGAAATTTTTTTTATAGTTCAACAATTTTTCTTCTATTATTTTCAGTGGCATAAAAAAATATTGCAATCTTTAAAAAGAATTTCAATTAATTAAAAAAATTATTTAAAGTTTTTGACGACGAAATTAATAATTTATTTAATTATTGTCAATTAAGAAATCATGTTACCAATAATTTGCTTAAAAAAATCGAGGACGTTTTTACTCTATATATCTCGTTGAAATTAAAGATTTTTCTTATAGTTCAAAACTAGTTATCAATTATTTTAAATCTGAACAAAGAAGATTGCGATTTTTAAACACAATTGATATGAATTTTAACTTTTTTTACATTTTTCGTTAACATTTTTAAAACACTATTTTAATAATAATATTCAAAATTCATGTTATCAATCATTTGCCTTTAAAAAAAGGTTGAATTGCATATTTGACTCATTATCTCTTGTTTAAATTAAATTTTATTACAGCGTAACGCTTATTTTCTAATTATTTTTAATATAAACAAAAATCATTGCTATCTTTAAAGAATTTAAGAAGAACTAAGAATATTTTCCAATTTTTTTATAAAAACTTAAATAAATTATTTCATGAATTTTACGGGAAATTTATGTTTAACTTAATTGGCATTAAAACAACTCTTTTAATTGCATATTTTAAGTCATCATTTCGTTGATGTACCATTTCAATAACAGATCCATCCTTTCCTCTCAAATAGCTCTTTGCCAAATTTTTATTTTTTTCCTTGGCATTTAGTATGGTCTAAACTTGCATTTTCTCAAAAAATTCATGCAATCAGAATTGCATAAAAAAAAACACTTATGCCCCATTATTCTTGTTCATCGAAAAAAAAATCTTGATAAAGTTTCAGCCTGAAAGCCTCAAAACTTAATCATAAAAAAAATGTGAAAAATTTCTTTTTTATAATTTAACTCTTCCATATTAATAAAATTTCAAATATAAATAATAAAAATTAAAAGGTCTGTGCGAGGTCTGTCTGGTTGGGTTCTTCAACGCGGCAACACACCCTTTCATTCATTGCAGCTCATGCAGCAATTTCTGGTGAAACACTGCCTTATTTAATTTTGGTAGCCATTAAGCTGTCGTGTTTCCGCTCCCTATCATTTCCAAATGTTTCCTCAAGTTAAAAATCTTCTTAACGAAAAAAAATTCCAATTCGTAGTGAATAAAAAAAAATGGGACGACGCAGCTGTTAGCTATTTCGGAAGGTAACCTAAAAGAGTGCTTCTATAAGCTGGAGAATCGCTGAAAACGTTTGCAGCTTCCAAAGGACTGTTTATTAAATGGAATATCGTCAATTATCAGAATTAAAAATATAACCTGTGAAATCACTAAACTAAGAAGAAAAAAATAATGTCCCAGAAACAAAATAATTTTGATGAGCATTTGTTGGGGTTACAAAACAATTTATTTGGCTCAAACAAAAAAGTTTGTGAAGCACTTTTTGTTGAGGGTACCAAAGAATTTTGTTCAGCGTACCAAACCTATCTACATGTTGATTGTCAATACTATTTGTAGTTCTATCACAGCAAAGAAAGTTGAAAAAATAATTCTTCTTGTTTCGAAAAGAAAGAATTTTCTACAAATAAAACACTTTTTATTGACTCAATACATTTTTTCCTTCTATTTTTTTCCTAACATAAAAAATATTTTATATTTCATTCACAAAAGTAAATTTTTCCCTTAATAAAATAATTATTGCTTGAAATAATGGTATTGCTCCATAAAAAATTGTTGTTAAACCTGCCAAAGTTTAGATCGCTCGACAACAAATAATTATGATTACAAATATTCATTTCGTTCATGAAAATGATTTTGTAACATCTACAATATTTTGTCAAGTCTCAAAAATTAGTGTCTTGAGCCAACAAATATTTGGATAATTTAATCAGATAAGTTTGTTCTATCTACAAAAAATTTTTTCTTGTCCCTATTGAACTTTTTGGTTAGTTCAAACAAACGTTTTAAAAAAAAGAATTTGGTTGGTTCAACAAAACGATTTAGATGTTGCTATACCAACAAAAAAATTTGGTTAGGACAACCAAACTTTTGTTTGGATAACCAAACATTTATTGTGCTAATGTATCAATGTAGGGTACACAGATGTCCTTACAAAACCATTAAAATCGTAAGTACGTTCTTGAGGGTGTAGACACAAATATATGTATACTCTATAAAAGCAGAGAGCACACTGAAGCAGAGGATCCACTGAACTAGCAAAACCACTAGCTACCCTAGCAAGCATCCCGGCCACCATAGTCGGTGCATTAACAGATTTAACGACTATTTTTTTTATCGCTGCCCCATTATTTTGATTTCACAGAAAACTTTTAGTTCGCCGAGTGCATTAGTGTTAATATAAATTAATTTGCCGTCCGAACTCTCTTTTTTCACTCCTCTCATTCGGGTTAACGTTGCTCTTCATTATAATCTGGATATTAAAAGTCTTGTGATGTTCTCTAGAAAGGATGAACATTGAAAAAGAGCTTTTTAAATACTTATATTCGGGTATTGTTTTTTAATTTGTATCATAAATTTGTACAGATAGGACAGAAAGAAACCAATGAATTTTTGGACCAATAAAATTTTAACTATTAAAAAGAGTTGCCTTTTCTAATTAGAATGATTCTACTATTTATCTATTTTTGTCAATGTTATAGTAAGCCACCAGATTGCTTTATTTTTGACACTTTTTCTGTATTCGTAAAAATTAGGTTGAATTTTTGTTAACTAGAGATTGTGACAATAATTAATAATAAAAAATGTTAAAAACCTCATTTTTTCCAGGTGAATCAAACTATTGTTTTCATTATAATATAAAAAAAAATATTTGCTATTCATTATCAATTTTCGGGATTTCAGCATTTTCTAAATTTTAAAAAATCTTTAATTTTTATTTAAATTTTAATAATAATAGCTTAATGATGGTTTTTTAAAAATCAAATATCTAATTTTGGATGCGATGAAATATATGGTTTTCTCGGAAAATTAAAAAATATCCCTCTGCTCACCCCCTTTAACCTCTGATTTTCCCAATCTCTAACCAAATTTAAACTGAGGGGAATTTTTTTAAAACAGAGTTGCTGAAATATTCAATTTTTTTATCGTTGAACATTATTCTTCCAGTATAAAATTTCAACAAAAGAAATCGGTATTCAACTAAGAAATGCAGTTTTCTATCAATCCATTTATCTTAAAACAAAATGAAAAATAAGTTTTCAACCAAAAAAAATAGAAACAAAATTTTCTATAAATCGGTTAAATTTCAAACCAAAAGGCTTAGAATAGGGAACTTCAATAAATTATTTTTTAATAAAATGAGGAATCGTTAGCCAAAAAATTTTATTTCCAAACAAGAAGATTAATTTTCTACTAAACAGAAGAATTTTCTATAAAATACAAGTACATATTTTCAAATAAAAAAGATCAATTTTCACTAAAATAAGAATGGTTGTATTTTCAATTAAATTAATTAATTTTGAAGCATAAGAAATTAGATTTCCTAAAAAATAGTTGCATTGGTTATTTAAAAAATGACTTATTGTTCGAAAAGGTGAATATTTCAAAACAAAAGAAGTTTTTTCAATAAAAGATGTAAATTTATAAACAAAGAAATGATTTTTGAACTATTATGATAAATATTCATTCTAAAAAATTCTCTTTAAATGAGATTTGAATTTTTGACAAAAATGATAAATCGTGAACCATAAAGAAAAATTTTCTGTCAAAAAGAGAAATTTTCAGAAAATATATTAATTTTGAACCAAGAAGAATCTATTTTTAACTAAAAATTAAATAGTTGAATTTTAGTGAAAAAATCAATTTTTATGCAATTATAAACGTATTTTCAACAAAATGAATGCATTTAAAAAAAAAGGATGAATATTCGAAAGAAAAAGATGAAATTATATTAAAATAGTTTAATCCTTTAACAAAAAAATTAATTTCTAACTCTTATAACAATTCGTCAATAAAAAAACTATTAATTTTAAACTAAATCTTTAAACTTTTATCCATAAAATCATTTTTAACCGTAAAGGTTAATTTTTTTATCAAAAAGACGAATTTTTTACAAAATATTTGAATATTCGAAAGAAAAAGATGAAATTATATTAAAATAGTTTAATCCTTTAACAAAAAAATTAATTTCTAACTCTTATAATAATTCGTCAATAAAAAAACTATTAATTTTAAACTAAATCTTTAAATTTTTATCCAAAAAATCATTTTTAACCGTAAAGGTTAATTTTTTTATCAAAAAGACGAATTTTTTACAAAATATTTGAATTTTCAACTAAAAGAGACCAATTTTAAACATAAAATTAAATATTCTTATTGTCAGTAAAAAAATTACTTATGACCTTATGAAATTACTTATTTTTAACTGAAAGTAGGAATCTTTAAACCATAAAAATGAATGTTCAAACACGAGCATTAATTTTTTATCCAAATTAAAATGGTTGTATTTTTCAGTTAAACAAATTAATTTTAAACAATATAATACGAATTTTTAACAAAATAGTTGGAAATTCGCGATTAAAAACGTTAAGTTATCAACCAAGCAGTCACATTTTTAGCTAAAAAAATATGCTGCGCTAACAGATGAATTTTTAAACCAAAGAGACAAATTTTCAACGAAAAAAGATTTTTAAGTCATAATAGGAAAACATTTCTATCAGAAATGTGGAGTTTTTATACCAAAATAATAAATTTTCTACAAAGCATTTCAATTTGTAAACCGAAAATAAGTGTTAAACAAAGATACGATTTGACCAAATATTTAAAATATCAACCCAAAAGGATGAATTTTTAATTAAACTGTTTAATTTCCATCAAAAAAATTGACCTCATTGTGTTTAACAGAATGAGTAAAAAATGATGTACAATCTGTGCTATATGTTAATTGTTTTAAATACTTTTCAGAACTTCCCATTTTCTTAGGCAACCCGTGCTTTTTTTTAAATACACCAAAATCCTGCTTTTAGTAAAGTATCCTGAAACGTTTTTAATGTTAATTTATAATGTTGTTTATTATTCTCGAGTGAGTACTCGCGCACTGCGGCCCTTCCGAGGCGAGAGTCGCAGCAGTCTCTTGTCCTGCGAGCTTAGGAACTGCGTCAGCGAGCAGTTCTAGGAGGGTAGATAACGGGAGCCCGAGAATCGAAAATCAGGAATTTTCCATTTTGAGAAATAACAGTCAGGAAAAAGCAAAACTAATCAGGCAATCAGGGCAGCGATAAAAAATCAGAACATGTCTTGGTAATGCAAGGCGTCTGGATATCCTTTATTTATTAGTACGTTTTTTGGTCTCTTATTTTTCCTGAAATGAACGAGTAAAAGCTCCCTGATTTTTAGTAAAAGCCAACTGGTTGAAAGAGCCAGAAGAGTGGCACTAAGAATCAGTGGGATTTTAAGAGTTCAATCAGCAAATTTCCGCCAATGGTTATTTCAGTAAGTTCCAATGGCACTTCAGTGCCAGTAGTCATCTGTTCGTAAAAACGTAGACACATCCGCACCAGAGGACTAGAGTTTCGTGTTTTGGCCGCTTGAAGCGCTGTATCACTGGTTGAATCTTTGATTTGACGTCACTGGTATATTCAGTATCGCTGTTTTAGTTGATTCACTTAGCGGTTTACTCAGTCACAGTCAGTAAATCACTGGTTCATCAGTGATACTTCAAAATATTGATTCAACCAGCAATATGGTCGGACCAGACGGATTCATGTCTTAGCTGCTTGAAGCGCTGTGTCGTTGGGTGATTGTTTAATTTGACGTCACTGGTGAATTCAGTAACTGTTTTAGTCACTTACTGGTTTAGCCAATAAAAGTCGGGACATCACAGTTTAGTCAGTGATAATTCAAAATACTGATTCAACCAGCAAAACGCTTGCACCAGACAACTAGAGGTACATTTCTTGGACGCTTGCAGTTGAATTCGGTAACGCTGTTTTAGCTGACTCACATACTGGTTCATTCAGTCAAAGTCGGCAAATTACTGGTTCACCAGTGATAATTTAAAATATTGATTTAACAAGCGACATGCCCGTAACAGGCGACTGAAAGGTGAATCTTATGGCCGTTGGATGCGCTGTTTCACTGACTGAATCCATCATTTTCCGTCACTGTTATATTCAGTGAAGCTGCTCGAAGTGAGTCACTTTCAGGTTCACCCGGTAAAACTCGGGAAATCAGTGGTCTATCAGTAGTAATTCAAATTACTGATTCAAACAATGACATGCCCGAACCAGACGACTGGAGATTCATGTCTTGGTCGCTCGAAGCGCTGTGTACTGGTTGAGTCTATCATTTCCTGTCACTGGTGTATTCAATAATGCTGCTTCACTTTAGTCAATCAGATGCTCATCCAGTGAAAGTCGGAAATCACTGGTTCACCAGTGATAATTTAAAATATTGATTTAACAAGCGACATGCCCGTAACAGGCGACTGAAAGGTGAATCTTATGGCCGTTGGATGCGCTGTTTCACTGACTGAATCCATCATTTTCCGTCACTGGTATATTCAGTAACGCTGTTTTAAGTGAGTCACTTACTGTTACATCCGACGAAATTCGAAAAATCAGTGGACTACCCGTAATGATTCAAATTACTGATTCAACCAAAGACACGCTTGCAACAGGCGACTGCAGGTTAATGTCTTGGCCGCTTGCAGCGCTGTATCACTGTTTGAATCCATAATTTGAGGTCACTGGTGTATTCGATAACGCTGATTCACTTTAGTCACTTACTGGTTCAATAAGTTGAAATAAAAAAAATCACTGATTTACCAGTAATAATTCAAAATACTGATTCAACCAGCGAAAATTTTAACGTTTCACTTAAAGAGAATTGAACATTTTCCTGAAGGCTCTTATGGCATGCTACCTTACATTTGTTTTATTTCTCTTTCAGAAAATACTTTCCGGATAAATTAAGTCTTGTGAATCTTTGTGCAAAAATTGGACAAACCTTGAATTTCAGGGCCTTAGCGCAATTTGTTACTTATTGCAGCTTGCGTGATGTGTCGAAATAATTTTTAAAAAATGTCTTGGAACCCCACTAAATAAACACACGGGATTCCCACGAGTCTCTCGGTCTGTCGGCGAGTCATCTCCTCGATCTCCTCTTTACGAAGATCTCCCTCGGGTGGCTCGGGGCTTCCGACACACATGTCGCCAATTTTATGCAATTTTTTGTACAGCCGACACCGGATGTCCTTCATTACGGTAACGAACTTTAGCGTATTGCATTCACTTTGATGTCAGTCATGGTGGATTTAGGTGCTTTCAATTTAAAGAACGCAACAATCTGCTTTATAATTTTTAGCCGCGAATATACCTTATTTCAGGAGCTTAATTAAAAATCATAACTGCGTATAATTTATTTTTTGTTTTTAACTTGCCTTTGTATTATTCTTTTACATTTTTTCTTCACAGAGAATAATGTTTTAATTACTTGTATTCACAGGGCGTAATAGACACTTCATTTTTTGCAGGCAACAAAGAAACTAGCTTAGAGGTCGTCCGGGAGGTTAATTGCTCGGATTTTTGGTTTTAAACTACATTAAAGAGATTTCATAAAATTGCAAAAGATTCCATTTATTATATAAAATATATTATAGAAAATGTTCTATGGTGAAAATTATGGGATAATCATTCTCAAAATAAATGATACAAAAATATTGAAGGAAGTAATGTAAGACGTAGAGAAACTGTAATTTTTTTATAATTTAAGATTATTTATATTCTCATATAAAAGTAAACAAAAAAGTGATTTTTTAAAATAAAAATGACAGAGAAAACATTTTTAAGTTCCTTTCACGTCTTTGAAAATTATTAAAATTTTAGTAAAATCCAGATTAAACCTTAAAGAATCTCTCTCAATACCTTGATACACTTCAAAATATTTGTCAGTTCTAGAGAATCTTTAAAATAATTGGATGTTCTATAAATATTAATCTTCTTACCTTGAATTGTTGAAATCCATAGAAATCCTTTTAAATAAAATCTAACTTATTTCTTAACTAAGAAATTATTTTGAGTTCTTTCAAGCATAAATTTCATTAAACTTATTCCCTTAAAATGCAATAAAAATTCATTTCCGTCTACTGAAATCTTTGAAATCCCTCAGAATCCCTTGATGTCTTCAGAAAGCGTGAACATTTATTGAAAAAATCATAAATTATTCAAAAGCCCCCAAATGTAATTTAAATTAAACTTTTCGATCGAAGTTTTTTAAAACGAAATGTTTAAATTCATAGAAATCTCTGAAATCCCTGGAAATACTTCGAGATTTTATAATAAAAATCTTGAATCTTTGTGAAATTCCTTAAAATATCTTAAAAACCCTTGACATCTCTGAAATCGTCGAGAATCGTTTGAAATGCAATAGAATTTCATTTACGTTTACTGAAATCTTTGAAATCCCTCAAAATCCCTTAACATCTTTAAGAAGCGTGAATATTCATTTAAAAAAGCATAAATTATTGAAAAGCGCCTAAATGTAATTTAAATTAAACCTTCCTATCACAGTTCTCTAAAAAAATGATAATATCCATAGAAATCTCTGAAATCTCCTGAAATCCGTTTAACTTTCATATAAAAATACTTTAAATCATGTGAAAATCTTTAAAATACCTTAAAAACTCTTGACATCTGTAAAATCAAAAACAATCCCTTGAAATGCAACAGAATTTTATTTACGTCTATGGAAATCTTTGAAATTCCTCAGAATCCCCTGATTTCTTTAGATAGCGTAAAAATTAATTCAAAAAGCATAAATTATTTAAAAGCCCCCAAATGTAATTTTATTTAACTTTTTGATCACAGTTCTCTAAAACAAAATCTTTAAATCTATAGAAATCGCTGAAATCCTTTTAAATCCTTTGAAATTTTGTAATAAAATCTTTTAAATAATGTAAATTTCCTTGAAATACCTTAAAACCCCTTGACATCTGTGGAATCAAAAAGAACCCCTTGAAATGCAATAGAATTTCATTTGCAGCTATTGAAATCTTTGAAATCCCTCAGAATCCCTTGACATCTTGAAGAAACGTCCAAATTCATTGAAAAAATAATAAATTATTCAAAAGCCCCTAAATTTAATTTTAATTAAACTGTTCGATCACAGTTCTCTAAAACAAAATGTTTAAATGCATAGAAATCTCTAAAATCCCTTGAAATCCTTCGAGATTTCATAATAAAATCCTTTTAATGACGTGAAATTCTTGAAAATACCTCAAAAACCCTTGATATCTGTGAGATCCTCAAGAATCCCTTGAAATGCAATAGAATTTCATTTGCAGCTATTGAAATCTTTGAAATCCCTCAGAATCCCTTGAAATCTTGAAAAAGCGTGAAAATTCATTGAAAAAATCATAAATTATTCAAAAACCCCTAAATGTAATTTTAATTAAACTTTTTGATCACAGTTCTCTGAAACAAAATATTTTAATCCATAGAAATCTCTGAAATCCCTTGAAATCCTTCGAGATTTCATAATGAAATTCTGTGAATTAAGTAAATTCCTTAAAATACCTTAAAAGACCTCAACATCTGTGAAATCGTCAAGAATCCCTTAAAATGCAATAGAATTTCATTTGCAGCTATTGAAATCTTTGAAATCCCTCAGAATCCCTTGACATCTTGAAGAAACGTCCAAATTCATTGAAAAAATCATAAATTATTCAAAAGCCCCTAAATTTAATTTTAATTAAACTGTTCGATCACAGTTCTCTAAAACAAAATGTTTAAATGCATAGAAATCTCTAAAATCCCTTGAAATCCTTCGAGATTTCATAATAAAATCCTTTTAATGACGTGTAATACTTTAAAATACCTCAAAAACCCTTGATATCTGTGAAATCCTCAAGAATCCCTTAAAATGCAATAGAATTTCATTTACGTCTATTGAAATCTTTGAAATCCTTCAAAATCCCTTGATATCTTCAGAAAAGGTGTAAGTTCAATTAAAAACGCATAAATTATTTAAAAGCCCCCAAATTTAATTAAAATAAACTTTTCGATCTCAGTTCTCTAAGAAAAAATTTTTTAATCCTTCGAAATTTCATAATAAAAATTCTTAAATCTTTGTGAAATTCCTTGAAATCATTTGAAATCATTCCAAATATTCGAAATTGCTGAAAATCCCATACAAATTTATTCAATTTGTTAAGGATTTGTTATTTGTTATTTGAATTTGTTAATTTTTGTTAAGGACACTAAAAAATCTCTTGAAATATTTGCAGATCCTGTAAAATTTTTTAAAATCCCTTGATATTCTTTGTATCTCTTGAAATCTCTAACAATCCCTGGAAATCCTTTTAAGTCTTTCTAGAACGCAAAACTACATAGAAAAAAGAATAATAAAATAATAATAAATCATGAGCCGTCAAATATGATTAAAATTAAACTGATACATTAAATATATTGAACGAACCCGTTCAGATCTCTAGAAATTTTTGAAACCCCTTAAAATCCTTGAGAATTTGATAAGCAAATCCTTGAATCCGTGTAAATTTTTTTTAAATTCCTTAAAACCTCTTGAAATTCTATGAAATATTTTTAATTTATGCTTACTTTAATGCTTACTTTAATTTAATTTTCAAAGTTAACTAGAAATTCCTTGAAATCTTTGGATATCCTACTAAATGATTTGAAATCCCTTGACATTTTGTTTCTATCTTAAAATCCTTCAAATTCCCTTAAATTTCTTTTTAACGCTTTGAAAATGTGAAAATCCATCTAGAAAAGTGTAAATCATGGAAAGATCATTTCAAAATTTCTTAAAATTCTTGGGGATTTAATTTAAAAAAACCCTAATCCTAGTACAATTCTTTGAATTCTCTTAAAATCCCTTGAAATTCTACAAAATTCTATAAAAATCCTTGGAGATTTTATAATAAAATCCTTGAATCTTTTTGAAATTCCTGGAAATCCCTTGAAAGCTTGAACGACATTGAAGTTTAAGAATTTTGTTACCAAACCGCCACGATCTGTTAACAAGATCGTTAAATATTTGTGAAATTTCTTGAAATACCTTGGGATTTTTTAATGTTTCGAATTGCTAAAAAGCCTTTAAATTTAAATTAAATTATTTAGGAAATTTAACTAGAAATCCCGTTAAATTTCTTTAAAGACCTTAAAACTTTAAAACTTATTCATTTAATTTATCAAACAAAACAAAAATTCTTCGAAATCCTTGATGGTTTTATAATAAAATCCTAGAATCTTTTAAAAATTTCTTGAAACACTTTAAAATCTTTTGAAATCCTTTAAATTGCTAGAAAACTCTTTGAATTTAATTAGGTTGGATTTATTTCCCAAAGTTCACTAGAAATCCCTTGAAAACTTTGGAAATCTTACATACTTCCTTGAAGCCCCTTGCGAATTTTTTTATCTCTTGAAATCCTTCAGAATCCTTTAAATTCCTTTTAATTCTTTTGAGAACATGAAAATCAATTACAAAAAGTATAAATCATTTAAAGGACGTCAAATATAATTTAAATAAAGCTTGTTCATCCAATTTGTGAAAAGAAACCACTTATATCTAAAGAAATCATTTCAAATCTTTGAATTTTTTGAGATTGAATAATAAAATCCTAAAAATCTTATAAAATTCCTTGAAATGTCTTAAAATCTTGTAAAAATTTTTGAAAGTTTTTCAAATCCTGGCAGATTTCAAAATGAAATCCTCGAATCTTTTCAAAATTCCTTTAGATCCCTTTGAAATCTTTGCAACTTTCCATAAATTTCATTTAATTCTTTTAAATATTTTCGAAACTTGGAAATTAATTTTAAGAAGTATGATTGATTTGAAAGCCTTCAAATATAATTTATTAGGAATTTTTTTATAAATTCCTAGGATTTTTGCGTCATTTCCGTAAATACCTCGAAAACCATGAAATTCCTAGCGATCTTTTGAAATTTAATTAAATTGAAATTATGTTATTATTTTTCAGAGTTTGCTAAAAATCCGATGACATATTTGGAAATCCTACAAAATACTTTGAAATTCATTGACATCGTGTACGTCTCTTAAAATCCTTTAGAATTTTTTGACATAATTGCAGAACCTAAAAATCCATTTTAAAACATATAAATAATTTGAAAGCCCTTAAATATAATTTACATTAAACTTATTCATTAAGGCTTCTAAAAAAAGTTTAAATCCCTAAAACATTTTTATATTCCTGAAATACTGAAATTTTTCATGATAAACTCCTTGAACCTTTGTAAAATTCCTTCAAATATCTTTAAATTCCTGGAAATCCTCAAAATTGCTAGAAATCACTAGAATTTTATTTAGTTTTATTTATTTTCCAAAGTGTACTGGAAGTCCCTTGACGTCATTGAAAATCCTATAAAAAGATTTTGAAAGCCCATGACATTTTGTATATTACTTAGGATCCTTTACAAAATCTTGAAATCGTCCTCAATTTTTTAAGAACGTAGAATTTTTTTTTTAATTATCATTAATTCAAAAGTCGCTGATATAATTTAAATTGAACCGAATCTCTGAATTTATCTTCAAAAAATAATAAATTTTGACCTCTCTAGAAATATTTGAAATTTCTGGCAATTGTTTGAGGTTTCAAAATAACATCCTTGAATCTTTGTAAAATTCCTTGATATAACTTAAAATACTTTAAAATACTTAGAATTTCTTTGAATCCCGTTAAACTTTATTTAGTTTAAATTATTTTCCAAAATTCACTATAAATCCCTTGACATTTTTTATATTTCTAGAAATCCTTTAGAATCACTTGAAATCCTTTAGAGAATGTTAAGAACACAAAAATCAATTTAAAAAAATATAAATCATTTGAAAACCCTCAAACATAATTTAAATTAGTCTCATTTGTTAAATTCGTCTAAATAAACTGTTAAAATCCCTATCAATCTTTAAAATCCTTTAACCTTGTAAAATTTCTTGAAATAAATAAAAACCTCAATATATCCTTGGAAATTAGTGAAAATGTTTCAGCATTTCTTGAAATCTTTTTAAATCATTTGAAATCTGTGAAACTGCTTATAATTCTTTAGAGTCGCTTAAATGATCGTACTTGTGCAATTCTTTTAGATCTGTGAAAATTTAATAAAATTTCTTAAAAAGCTTTGGAATTTTCACAATATTTCTTAAAAGTCTCGTAATCCTTTATTAACTTTAAAGTCATTAAGAATATTCTAAAACAATTCAAATACATTGAAATCCTTCCAAATCATTAAAAGTGTTTCAAATATTTTAAAATCTCTTAAAGTCCGGTGCAATCCCGTGAAAGCATCGGAATCCATTTGAATTTATTAAAATCTCTTTAAATTATCTAAGATTTTTATCGACCTTATAAAATCTATTTAATTCTTCAAGTTCCGACGATACCCTTAAAAATTCTTCAAAATACTTTGTTAACGCTTGCAATCTTTTTTAAATTATTTGAAATCTTTAAAACCTCTCGTTAATCTTTGAACTCGTTTAAAATATACGAAAAATGGTTTAATTCCTTGAAATCTGAAAAAATTTCATGAAATTACCAGAATGCTTCGAAAGTTTTTTTAAATTCCATAAAGTTTTTCGAATGTATAAAAAATTTCAGTCGTGTAAATTACCCTAAACCCCTTTGAAATCCCATGAAATCATCCGAATCCCTTTGAAATTCTCAAAATCTCTTTAAATTATATGGGATTTTTGCCAACCTTTAAAAATCCGTTCGAAAAACTTGTCAATTCACATTATGTCATTAAAAATTCTTGAAAGAACTTCGGTAACTCTAGAAATCTTTTTAAACCCTGCGAAATCTGTGAAACCTTTTGTAATTTTTGGAATTCGTTTAAAATACCCTAAAAATAGTGGAATTTTTTTTAATCTGAAAAATCCTATGAAATCACTAAAAGACTTTGAAAGTTTCTTCAAATTCCATCAATTTTTTTTAGATGTATAAAGAATTTTTATTCGTTTAAAATACCTTACAACCCTTTGAAATTCCACGAAATCATCCGAATCACTTTAAATTTCCTAAAATCTCTTTAAATTATTTTGCATTTTTGCCAACCTTTAAAAATCCGTTCGAAAAACTTGTCAATTTACATTATGTCATCAAAAATTCTTTAAAAAACTTTGGTAACTCTTGAAATCTTTTTAAACCCTGCGAAATCTGTGAAACCTTTTGTAATTCTTGGAACTCGTTTAAAATATCCGAAAAATGGTGTAATTCCTTGAAATCTGAAAAAATTTCATGAAATTACCAAAATGCTTCGAAAGTTTCTTTAAATTCCATCAATTTTTTTTTAGATGTATAAATAATTTTTATTCGTGTAAAATACCTTAAACCCCTTTGAAATCCCACAAAATCATCCGAATCACTTTAAATTACCTAAAATCTCTTTAAATTATTTCGGATTTTTGCCAACCTTTAAAAATCCGTTCGGAAAACTTGTCAATTTACATTATGTCATTAATAATTCTTTAAAAAACTTTGTTAACTCTTGAAATCCTTTTAAACCCTGCGAAATCTGTGAAACCTTTTGTAATTCTTGGAACTCGTTTAAAATACCATAAAAATAGTGGAGTTTTTTTTAAATCTGAAAAATCCTATGAAATCACTAAAAGACTTTGAAAGTTTCTTTAATTCCATCAAGTTTTTTATATTTATAAAGAATTTTTATTCGTTTAAAATACCTTAGAACCCTTTGAAAGCCCACGAAATCATCCGAATCACTTAAAATTTCTTAAAATCTCTTTAAATTATCGTGGATTTTTACCAACCTTTTAAAATCCATTTAAACCTTTGAATTCTCGTGATATCCCTAAAAATGCTTGAAAATACTTCGGTAATTCTTGAAATCTTTTTAAATCATTTGAAGTATGTGAAACCTCGTTTAAAACACCCTAAAAATGGTGTCAATGTTTGAAATCTGAAAAAATCTCATGAAATCACTAAAATTCTTTGAAAGTTTCTTTAAATTCCATAAAGTTTTTTAGATGTATAAAGAATTTCTATTCCGGAAAAATACCTTTAAGCCCTTTGAAATCCCATAAAATCATTCTAAATCCTAAACATTTTTGACATCTGTGAAAATAACCTGTAACCATTTGTATTCCTGTTTTTTCTTTTTTTTTCTCTCTATTTTGTGACGTTTGAGAGAGCAGCACATATCCTCCCGCAGAAACTCTCAACCTATCCCCACCGTGCAACGTCAATTCTCAGAAATATTAAATCCAGAAACACTAAATCCAGGATTGACTGCACTTCGAAATCCAATTAAAATCTCCGGAAATCCTATAAAATTTGTGAAAATACTTCCCTATCTCTACAAATCTATTCAAGTCCTTTCAAAACACTGGAAATCTTTCAAATCTTTAGAAATCTCTTTTACAGTTAAAATCCTTGATATGATAAATAAAACATATTCCGAAAAAAGAGGGCGGGGACAAAAAACTCTCACGAATTCTTAAAGAGGGTGAAGGGGGTCTACAATCTAAAAAATAATGCTTACATAATTTATCCCTTTTCCCTGGCATCTTTATGGGTAATTTCGTTGAAGGGAATTTAATACCTGATAATCTGGTACAGATTCCCAAACATTATAAATGGACCATCCTATTTTTAGTTTGGTGTCACTAGTGATCAGATAATGGGCTTTTGAGTAAAATAACAATGGGGATGAGAATCGGAGACAAGGAATGGGACAAGTTACGAAATGTCCCCTAAAATAGAGCCGACTCAATCCCTCGCACCACATAATCCGGAAGGCACCGAAGGAATGCCATTTTGCGAGAGAGAAAGAGAAGGAAAGTTAAGTGAAGTTGCGGGAGGGGGTTGACGGAAGCCATGCGCCACGAGGGGGAATCCATCTGCTAAGTGCGGATAAAATTACCCCTCGACCCCCCCCCCCACTTTGCCCGAACTCCATCTAAAAGCAGATCTCGGTCCATTTCTCCCTCCTTTTCTCCGGTGAATAGTAGTAAATAAATGCTATGCTTACTGTAATTACTGTGAGGATTTGCATTTCGTGTGTTCCTTATTTTATGATTTCTTTTAAAGCATTATGAGCTTCATAGTTCATCTTTGAAATTTGTTGTATTTCTGTGAAATATATGATTATTTAGGTGATAAGAAAAAAAAGATCATCAAATATTGAATTTTTATAGATACCAAATTATCCACTTTTAATTTATCATTATTGTAAATATTTTAATGAAAATGGTAAAATTCATTTTTAAAGAAAAGAATATTTTTTTCTTACTTGTTTAACATTTTTTTTTTAAATGTGAAATTTTTTTTTAATTTTTCTTATTGTTTTTTGTAGTTTGCACACCGCAGGCCAATTTTTTATTGAAAAATAGAAAAGGAGTGAAATAATATTATTACTTTCCTTGCAAAGAAGTAAAAAAAAATACAATGCTGAAATATTCCATTGTTATTTTTTTTTAAAATTTTTTGAATATGATTTATGGCTGTCGCTGTTTTCAGGTTGTTTATCTGTTGGTAAAATTCACGAATTTTCGGCACCAACAATTTTGTAAATAAAAATTTCTAAATAAATAATTTGTTTCATTATGAAATTTATTTATGGATGTTTCTGAACATTATTGTTAAAACAGAGCATTTTAATTGTAGATTCTTTTTTAATTTTAGAAAATAATTATGTTCTTTACATTTTGCTACCACACAATATTAAAAAAAATTTTCAACATTTCAATGAGTTGAGAAAAACTAGAAAGAAAATTTTTATTGAAAATTACACTCTCTATACAACTAAAAAAAATTGTCGGTAAAGTTGACAAAAATATTACTTTATAACCATAATAATGTTTTTACGAAAGCTTAAAATGATTCAGGTTATTTTAAGCTTTGAAGAGTTCAAAATAAGTAGAAAAAGAATTCGGAAAATTTAAATACAATTTTTTGAATTTTGCAAAATTCAAAAAATGTACCATTTTGAAGATGTCAAAAAAAGGCCATTTAAGAATTTTGAAAGGTTTTCATTAATTAAAAAAAGTTTCTTGAGATTTCTAGAAAAATTAAGTTTAAGTGAAGAATAAAAAAGATTTTTAATAATTTTTAATAATTTGTTTGAAAATTCGAAAAAGAACGTGATTAATTTTAAATAAATATTACGAAAAAATTCAAGTGAGTTGAAGATATATTTAGAAGTTTGAAAAAACTACAAAAATAAAGTGAAACTTAAAAACTTTTTAACAAATTTTAGACAAAATGTACATTTTTGAAAGTTTTACACAAAAAATTAAAAGCTTTTTAAGAATTTTGAAAGGTTTCATGATGAAAAAATATTCTTGAGAATCCGGGAAAAATTTCAAATGATTTTCTAATTTCTATAATTGATTTTAAGTAAAAATTGAACAAGATTTAAAACAATTTCGAATGATTTCCGAATATTTAAAAAAATAATGTGAAGGATTTTAAATCGGAATTTAGAAAAATTGAGTTTGTTTAAACGATATTTAAAAGTTTTGAAAACTTACAGAAATAATTTGAAATTCCAGATGATTTCAATTATTTTCATTATTAAATATTAATTATGATAAAAAAATTGAACAAGGTTAACAAACAATTTCAAATGATTATACAATATTAAAAAAAAATTAGAAGACTTGAAAGCAAAATTTAATAAATAATTCGTGTAAGTTTGATATATTTAGAAGTTTTTAAAGCATTAAAAAATAATTAAAAATTTCAAAAGGTTTTAATTTTTAAACGGAATGTACGTTTTTTTAAATTAAGAAGACAAAATTATGAAGCTTTTTAAGAATGTTTAAATATTTCAAGGAAAAAGAAAAGACTTTCTTATGAATTCTAGGAAAATGTTAAATCATTTTTTCTTTAAAAAAATTAATTTTTAAAGAAAATTTCAAAAGATTTAAACAGATTTTTAAAGATTTCTAGAAAAAAATCAACAAAAATAGCTGATGAAGTGTAACTTTTTTTTTTATTTTGAAACATTTTCCAACATTATGTCTCAAATCAGAATCATGAAAAAAGTATCTATCAATATATTTAGAAGTTTTAGAGAGATTAAAAAGGAAATTAAAATATCAACATTTTTCAAACACTTTACTATAGAACATTTTTTAAGATTCCTAAAATTTTTTAAATTATTTTTGATTTTAAAACATTCTTTTAAAACAAAGTTTTATCATATTTAACATTTATGAAGGAGTTTTAAGAATGTTGCTGAATATTTATAATATTTCACAACAATTCTTTGAAATTTCAAAGAGTTTTGAAAAGTTTAGGAACAATTCGAGTAAATTCAAAAAAATGTTGAACATTCTTCTCTTTTTATATAAATTATATTTATGTTGGTAAAAAATGCAACTTTTGGTATTATATATTTTTCTGATAAATTAAACTTTTCTCAATTTAAAATTTAAAAAATGTTTTTGTTCGAAATTGAACTGCTAATTTCAAAGTTGAACTATTTTGGTAAAAGTGCACTTTTTTGTTAAATATTCATCATTTTAGTTTACATTCATCTCTTTAGCTAAAAACGTTGCTATTATGTTAAAAATGTAAGTATTTCCTTTCAAATTCTTTATTTTTATTGTAGAAAGTCAATCTTTTTTCCTTTAAAATGAAGATCTTTGGTTGTGAATAAATCTGTTTCAAATAAGGATCCAATTATTTTGTTGAAAATTTGCTTTTTTAAATAAATTAAATCCAGTTACTATTTAAAAACAAAATCTCTTCTAGTGGAAATATCTCTTTTGGTAAAAAAATCCACTTCTTGGTTATAGGTTGAAGACATTTTTGAAAATTAATTTTTCCGTTTGAAGATTTATCATTTCAGTTAAAAATGTGTCTCATTGTTTAAAAAATTTTTTTCGGTCTAAAATTAATAAGTCAGTTTAACTCTCCCGGTAGAAATGTGGATAGATTTTAGATCATTAAAAAATTTCCGTGTTGCGTATTCAAACAGCGCATTCGTTCTGCCACATCGCTCCGGCACGGGTCGCTGATCAATCTCCTAGCAGTCACCCCAGGCGGAAAGCTTAACGAAGTCATCATTTTAGGGGATCTGAAAACCTGTAGCCTTAAATTTTACAAATCACTGATTTGAATAAATTGAATTCTATGAAACGTATTCTTTATACTAAAATTATTATGAAATTGGGTGATTTTTTTGTGAATTTATTCCTACATTTTTCAACTGAGAGTATTATCAGATCCAACGCACTTTGAAAGCTCACTTCTGCATTTCTGAAATTGAATTCAGTGTCATTTTAAAGTACATCCTCCTGTTCAATATCGGAAGGTCAAGATCTCTCTTTACAATATTAAAACCATTTTTTCAGAAATGAGATTTATGTCTTTTCTGCAGAGTTGTCACATTTCCAATACCTCCACATGGTTTCTTTCTTCTCCTCTCTATCCTGCTTTTTTATTACCTCTCGCATTTCTTTTTCACTACTTTAACAAGAATTTTGAACCAGATATAATATTTACAAGACTCATCTTAGCCTGTTATTCACTTTAAAAAAATATTTAGAGGTGTTTTTTAAACCTCTAGTATAGATCAAAGATTGTGATTATTGAAGCTAAAATCACGTTGCACTAGGGTGGTGCAAATTTGTACCTGTAAAAATTCTACTTTCAATTTTTGTGATCGATCAGTTAAAGAAAAATATATATTTTTTAAAGTATTTGTTTTTCACTTTTTAAACATTTTGGTTTAGACAACTTTTGAGGAATCATCAAGAAATAATTTCCATCCAATATATTTTAATTTTGAAGCCCTTAACCCCTTTTGTAATATGCCCGAAAAATGCACAAAAAAATGTAGAGTAATAGTTTTATGTAAAATTAATGCTAAAGACAGTATTTTTTTAAACTGTTAATCGTGAAAAGTTATTAGTTTTGGGATCAATGAGACAGTTTACGAATTGCAAAAATATTCTTTCTAGTGTAACATAGTTTGTAATTTTTTAATTATTTTTCTTGTTTAAACAATTTTTCTTAAGGAAAACGCAAAAAGTTATTATTTTCTGAAATTAGGGACACATTTAATGTATCTTCAAAGTAAAAATTTTTGTTTATAATATTTCCACAGAAAATTGGTCTTTTGACGACGAATTGCAACAAATTTAAAGAATTTTTTTTCTTCAGTTACTTTTGTCTTTAGTTTTTATAAATTCATCTTTTTGGTGTAAAAATTCAACTTCTGTTTTACAATTTTAACTATTTTGCCATAAAATAATTTTTTGATGTCAGTATTTTTTAAATTACTTCGTTTACCTATAATTCGATTTGTACTATTTTAGTTAAAAATTAATCTTTTGTGGGTGAAAATTTAACTGTTTGTTTTGCAATTCATATAGTCTCTTGAAAATTCAACTTTTTTGGTAAAAAATTTTGAGTCAAAATATCAAAGATTATATTTTTTTGTTTAAAATTCCAAAATTTGCTGAAAATTCCAATTTTAAGGTTGCGAATTAAACTTTTTTTTTGTTATATTAAATTTTTTTATTTGAAAATTAGAACATTTGAATTGAAACTTCCTCTTATAAAGAAATACAGCTATTTGATTTGAAATTTAATGATTGTGATAAAAATTCAACAATTTTATTCAAAAAATATTATTTTTGCTTTCAAATTAAGCGTGTTTATTAAAAATTTATTTTTTTGCGTTGAAAATTTAACAATTTCTTTTGACTCGAAAGTGCAACAGTTTGGATGCATTATTTCATTTTCTCAACTAAAAAATTTTTTAATGTTAAAAATTCATCTTTTTAATAAAAAATCAACTTCTGGGTTTAAAGTTGAACTATTTTATTAAAAATTGATTTTTCTTTTTTCAAACCCATAATTTTAGTTGCAAGTTAGACTATTCGATTAAAGATTCAACTGCTTTGTTTATAATTTAATTATTTTGTTTAGAAATTCACATTTTGTAATTAAAAAAGAGAATTTAGTTCATTTTGGTTAAATTTGAATCTTTTTGAAAATTGTTTTGTTAAAACTTCACATTTTCGTGTTAAGCATTTCTCTATTTTTCATAATTTTTTCCTTTTGGCTTGAAAATTCAGCAATTTTCATAAACTTTCTTTTTCTTTATTGGCTAAAAAAATGTTAGTTGTTGAAAATTGCTCTTTCTTCTGAAAATGAAATTTCTCAGTTAAAACGTGAACTAATCTGTTTAAAATTAATTTTTTTGGTCGCACATTCTTCATTTGAGTAGTAAATTCAAATATTTGCCTAAAAATTCCATTATTTTGTAAAAAAAATTAATTATTTCGTTAAATATTCAACTCAGGTTGAAAATTCAACTGCTTTGTTGAAAATCATTTTTTTTTCATTGTTGAACTTTCAACTAGTTTATTGTTTGTTGAAAATTCCTGATTTTCTGAAAATTTAACTTTTTGGGTTAAAAAGTTAACAGTCTTGTGTAAAATTAATTTTTTTCTTACTTATAAATTTAAGCGAAAGAAGTTCAATTATCTGTTTAAAAAATAATCTTTCTAGGGGAAAATTCAACAGTTTTGTTCAAATTCGTTCTTTTTTATTGAAAGTTCATCTTTTATGGTAGAACAGCTATATTGTTTTGGTTAAGATAGATGAATAAATTTTTGGTTTTAAAATTTTATTATTTTATTGTTTTATTCCGTTTATAAAAGATTTTTTATCAAGGATGTTACAAAATTTAAAACTGGTCTCTTGCTTTTACTGCTCAGGTTCAAATTTTATTATATGTTTAAAAATTACACCTTTTTTTTAAAGAAACCGTTTTGACCGAACATTAATCTTCTCTTAAAAATTCATATCATGTAATTGTGACGTTCCCGGTTCAAATCTCGTCTCTTCAGAAAAATTATTTAACCAGTTATCAGCAATATCTAACATTCGAAATTAATTATTTCATATCTTTCGTTTAAATTAATGATTAAACTTTAATTTTTTAAATATTATTCTAAAATTATTTTATTATTATTTTATTATTAGTTAGATTCTGATTTATTATTAAAAAGAAGCGCTGGAAAAGAGGCTGCTACGTTCGCTTCTGTGGAAGCTGCCGAGATATTGAGTTCTGTATCATGGCGGCTATAATACATTTTTTATCTGATTAAGGGGATCTTTATGGGGGTGTTTTCTGCGTATAGGTATCGTCCCTACGTGCGCACATGCTTAAATTTTCCATACATTTCTCGAATGAAAACACCTTCACTGGTTCATTCTTTTCTCGTAGACCATATATTATCCATTAGATGACAACTATCCGATTTACAATTTGAGTTTTTCCTGTCTTTAATATAGAGAAATCAATCATAAAAGATTGAAAATTATTTAAATGCATCTATCTAAAGAACACAAAATTAAAAAAAAAAATATTCATATTTACTTTAGATACTTTCAATAAATTTCTTAAAAATTGTTTGTTTGTTTTAGAATATTTATGTGATTTGAAGATCCCCTATTTTCAAGAAGTTTTTGATTTATTTCAAGAATACCATAGGAGATAAAATAGATAGCAGGAAAATGTAAATATTGTGAATAGGTAATAAGTATTAGGATAATACAAACTACAAAATAGCCTCGGAAAGGACTGGAACTTTTAATGACAAAAGGAATGCACACGGAAAATCTAAAGGTCATGTTTCAGGCGACGAATGGGCACTGGGTGTTTGGAATGCTAGGGGAGTAAATGATCTCAAGGTAAAAGAATTGCGTGAAACTATGGACGTGAAGAAATTAGATATTTTATGCGTGCCCAAAACAAAGAAAAAGGGATGCGAAACTAAAGACATAAAAAACGGCGTGCTGAAAGACGGATTCGAAATATGGTCAGGAGTAGACTGTGAATCACATGGTAAACAAGGAGTAG
>NC_046659.1:145449074-145451349 GCF_010883055.1 Belonocnema kinseyi | reverse complement strand
ATATGTTTTCAAGCTGAAAATTAATGTTTTTGTAAACAATTTACTTTTGAAACGTTAGAGAAGAATTTTCAAAAAGAAAATTATTTTTTAATCCAAGTAGATTATGCTTTAAATGAGAAAGATTGGCCAAGAAGAAAAAAAACGAATCTATGCATGTTATTTTCAAAACCTAATTGAAAACAAATTAATTTTCAAATGGTTCAATTAAACTAAAGAAACGAATTTTTTTTATAAGCAAATTAATTTTCTACCAAATAGTTGAATTTACAACTGTAAATGTAAGTATTTATTTTTTTTGGCAAAAATAAAACATATTTACAACCAAATGGTTAGTTTTACATTAACAATTTAAGTTTTAAACAAAAAGTTTAATTTTCTAACAAAATAGTTGAATTTTTAAACAAAAGTGTGAATTTCAAAAAAAGTTCATTTTCTCCAAAAAATTTTGTTTTCTGACAAACTTTTTACTCCTTAAGCCAGAAAGTACATATTAGAAACAAAAAATATAACAATTTCGAATACAAAATTATTAAGTTCAACAGAAAATTCCGAAAACAGAAAAGGTATGTTTTTAATTAAAAATATGAACTTTGACTAATTAATGGAATTATTCGATTTTCAGTTTCAAAAATAATTTTCAAAGAATTTAATTTTAACCAGTAAAATTCAACTACAAAAGACGATTTTTTTATCAAAAGATATTTGAATTTTTGAACCCACAAAAATATAAGTTTGCAAAATTTGTTTTTAACAAAAATAAAACTATTTTGGTTATAGATTTCTATAAACAGTTGATGTTTTAAACAGAAAATTTCATTTCCTATCAAGGGCGTAGAATTTTTAATAAAAAAAAATTTTTAAGCAACAAAATAAATCTTAAAAAGAAAAAAAATCATTTCTAAGAAAAAACTTTAACATTCAAAGAAGAGTTGAATTTTTAACCAAAATGTTGATTTTTTATGAAACAAAAAAGAAATTGTCAATGAAGCATGTAAAAGTTAACATTTAAACTTTGAAAAATGTAAATTTTAACAAAATAGGTGAATGTTTAATAAAAAAATATTAATTGTTAACCAAGCAGTGGCTTTTTTGAATTATAAATTTTCAACCAAGAAGATGATTTCAAAAAATGGAATAGTTTCATATTCAGTGAAGAAAATTACTTCTCAAGGAAAGACATTGAGTTTAAACAAAAAAAGTTAGATTTTCAAACAAAGAGATGAATTTTTAACTAAAATAATGATTTTTTAAAGAAGAATAAGACATTTTTAAGGAGATATTTTAACACTCAACTAAAAAGTGAATGTTCTCGCCAACAGAATTTATTTTTAACAAAAAAAATATATAATTTTTCAACAAACTGTATACATTTTCAAACAAATATTTTAATTTTTAACCAAATCGTTGATTTTTCAACCAAATAGTTTAATTTTAAACAAAAAAGATACATATTCAACAAAACATGAAACAGTTCAATTTTCATTTAAAAAAGTTAAGTCCTATACAGAAATAAACGAATTTTCAACAAAACATATCCATCGATATAGTTCAAATTTCAACCAAGCAGTTGAATTCTGGACCAAAAAAATATTTTTCAACAAAATAGTTGGATTTTTAACAAAATAATTAGATTTTCATTGAAAAAGTAAATTTTTAACCTAACTAGATGAATTCTGGTCCAAATATGTAGATAGATAAACGTTTATTTCTTCGGCCTGCTGAGCTTAAAAAATTGACTTCTTTACATGTCCATGTTTTCACAGAATTTTCTTGCAACTAAGTCTTAAAAACTAATATCCATCTACAACTTATCTCTAAGACCGCAGCCTTTTCTTCCTCGCTTTGCCTAGCCTCGCCTCGCGCATGACCCCACTTTCTCTTTTTGCCTCGCATTGCCAAACTCTGCCTCTGCAGCTAATATTATTACACCATTAAGCCATTTCCCTTTCGGGGTAGGCGTGACTCACTCGGCAGGGGAAAGGAGTAGTGTGTGGATGGGGTAGAGATTTTTCAGATTGATCCAGAATTCTCGTGCTATTTATGTAAATAACACGTTCGTTCCGCAACACTGCTCCGACCCAGGTTGCTGATCAATCTCTCTAGCAATCACCCCAAGCGAAGAACCTCACGATGCCGTTATGTAAGGTTCCCCACTTGGGTCCATTAATAGCCGAGGTCTTTGTTTCAGGCGTCGTTCGCTCTACTGACACTCTTTTTATTAACTATTTTCCGCCATACTTTCCTGTCCTGGCATACTTCTCTAGCTTCTTTTATG
>NC_046659.1:145430951-145448974 GCF_010883055.1 Belonocnema kinseyi | reverse complement strand
TTTAACGTAATATTTTGGTCAGAAATTCAAATACTGGGTTAAAAGTTCAACTGCTTAATTAAAATTAATTTTCTGGTTGACATTATTTCGTAAAAGGAAAATCTAGCTATTCCATCCTTTATTTAAAAAATCGTCCTTTTTAGTTGAAAATTCAAGTCTTTTGTTAAAAATGTAAATATGTTGTTGAGTTTATTTCTCTTTTTTCGTAGAATACTAATACTCTTATTTAAAAAATTAACTTTTGTCATTGAAAATTTAACTGTTTGGATAAATCCAGAATTGTTTTCTTTTAATTTATTTTTTTAAAGACTGCTTATTTATGTTGAAGATCCATTTCTTTCAAATTAGGTCTTGAAATGAATATTTATAGATTCGTTTTTAAAAAAATTTTTTTTGTAATTTTTTTTTATTTAAGGCATCATCTTTATGGATAAAAAATTAATTTTCTTTTCGAAAATTCGTCCCTTAAATTTTAAAACTGATCTGTTTTTTAAAATATTTATTTCTTAGCTTGGGAACGTACCTATTTTTTTGAAAAGTCATATTTTGGACCAGAAATTTAAGTACTTGGTTAAAAGCTGAATTACCTAATGAAAATTAATTTTGTCGGTTGACTTAATTTCCTAAACGCAAAATTGAACGATTTCATTTGTTGTTTAAAAATCGTTCTTTTTAGCTGAAAATTCAAATATTGAGTTGAAATTTTATATATTTTGTTGATTTTAGTCAACCTTTTTTGTATAAAGCCAGTCCTCTTGGATAAATTTTCAAGTATTTTCTTAAAAATTCCTTGTTTTCAAAGATTCCTCATTTAAGTTGAAAATTCACCTCTTTGGATAATATTAATTTTTTCATGGAAAATGTTTGCATGTGTGTATACATTTTCAGTAAAATACTTAAAGTATTAAATAAAATAGAGGTATTTTTAAAAAAATATTTAAATTTTTAACTGAAAAAGATTTGAAAAAATGAAATAGTTTATTTTCCACTTAAGAAAATTAATCTTATGAAAAAGTCAAAAAATTTTCAACAAAATGTTTGAATTTTTAATAAAGAGATAAATCTTCAACAACAACAAAAATTAATTTTTAGAGAAATAGTTCAACTTTCAACCAAGTAGTTAAATTTTCGACCGAAAAGGATTGCTTTTTAATTAAAAAGTAGGTGAGTTCCACCAATTTATCAGAAATTTTCACAAGAGTTAGGGGTGGCTTAAAAATCAGAGAAACTAGCATCCTGTAATAATTCAAATTGTTATTCAATTTAAATTATTTAATGTATTCCGGTATTGATAGATAAATAATAAATTATGTTAGATGACTACACATGTTTTCAGGGGCTCTAGTCGCGGTCCGGGATAGTATAAGAAGGGGTGCGATTCAGCGGTTGGGGGTTGGGGGTTGGAGGGTGGGGGGCGAAGAGATTCAGAAGAGAGTGGTTGGGGATTGAAAAGCAATTTCCCCGCGAAGGAAGCGCAACGCGGGGGGAGGCTTTATATTAATGATCCAGATATATTATCGGACGTGACCGAAATTGCTGTCAAAAAACTCGGATATTGGATCGAAGGAGATTGCGAGATGCCAGCTCGTCTCGTTCGTCCTGCGCCTTTCAAGCATCTAATGATAAAAACCAAATCCTCCCCTCAAATCGCGGGAATTTCGAATTTTTATTATAATCTACACGGATTTAAGTTTCTTGATATTTTGAAGATGTTATTGATATTAAAAGAGCTTGAAGTACCAGTTTTTAAAATTTGATTAATACAAATTTCGATATTGAAACGATTATGTCGGACAAATAATTTATGGAGAAGAAAAAAAACTGGCCTAAGTCGAGATTTGAACCAGGAACGCGACTATACATAAGTGGAGCGTTGATGAGTCACTCTACCAATGACTTGGCAGATAATTTCTTTGTTCTTCATAGCTAAATTTTTATAGAGGAATACATTATAAATTTCCCTATTGCGACGAATTTACATTCTATTTTTTATCAAATTCTGCTCTTTTTCTATTTTTCAAGAATTTTTTGTTTTGGTTTTAAGAAATGTCCCCTTTTTTCTGCTTAAATGTAAACTAAACTAATGCAAGCCAATAAAGTATTCAAATTATTGTTTGTTACCATTAATTTCTTTGTTTTGCTTAAAAATCTACCATCATAGATTAGGTTCGGAATTTTTTATTTTGATAAAAATGCAACAATTTTGTTACACTCATTTATTTTGGTAAAAAATTTAACTACTTGTGTGGAAGTTGAACTTATTTTGGTTTAAAATAAATTTTCTTAAGTAAGAATTAAACAATTCTAATTTTTTTCAATAAATCCTTTTTAGTTAAAAATTTAACTCTTAGGTTGAAAATTCATTTTTTTTTATTTAAAAATTTAAATATTTGGTTGAAAACCCTTTTTTTTAAATTCATAATTTTGGATGCAAATTAATTTCTTTATTTTAAAATTGAACTATTTTTCTAATAATACTTCCTTTTTCAATTTTCGTCCGAGATTGATCTTTTCCAGTTGAAAATTTATAACCGATTTTCATCTCTATACTGTGCAAAAATTATCTCAAGATCAAGAATCAAAATCAAGAATAAAACAATATAAAAAATTCGAATGTTTAAAAAATTAATTTTACATGTATAAGAAATTACATCGGAATGCAACTTGTCAGAGTTGTGGAGAAATTGCTTCGTCTCTCGGTAGCTTTGTGGGAAAGATAATCAGACCGGTAATCTAGAAGACCTGGGTTCGGATCCCAGCGGAGCTTAAAAGAAATTTTTTCACAGTGGATAAACTAAAATTGGTATTCCGAAAATTTTGATTTTAGACTACTATGAAAAGAATGCACTTATCACAAAAATTATATGCTTGATTTATAAATAAACTAATTTGTAAATAATTCAATTTTTTGTCATTAAAGGTTCATAATTTTTAAATTCAATTCCTTTTTTGAAAAATAACTTTTTGGTTGAAAATTAATCTATTTTAATAGAAAATAAATCTATTTATTATTAAATTGAACTATTTATTGTTTAGCATAAAATTTACACTTTACACTTTGAAAATTAAACGCTTGGTAAAAGAAATCCATGGGCTTTCTTAAAAGTTTTCTTTTTTAGTTAAATTGTACTTACACAAAATTTATTTTTCATGTTTAAAAGACAACTGTGTTCGGAAAAATTGGTCTTCCTTGTTTGAATTTATTTGAATTTTCTTGAAAATTCTACAAAAAAAAACTACTCCGCCCAATTTTTTCCCTTTTTCCTTTAAATTCAAGTGGTAAATAGTGTTTAGTTTTGAACAATATTAAAATAGTGCAAATTTTTATGTTTAGACTCATATTCTACAGGCATAAATCTTAGAAATGTTCATCTTAGTAAATTAATTTTTTTTTTATTTCCAGTTTAAAGTCCTTTAATGCAAAAAGGTTTAATTCTAAATTGTTGAGATTTTTATGTCAAAAATCAGGTTTCTAGAAAGAAAATTTCCTGATTGAAAATAATAATAATAAAATAGTATAATGACTTTTCATCAAATAAAAAAAAAGAATCTTCTTCGTAAAAAAAAGTTTTAAAATTTGAAAAAAGTTAATGATTTTCAAATAAAGTTATTTGTTAAAAAAAGGTTCCCCTTAAACAAAAATGGTTTTTACGATTCCAGTGGTCGAAAAATGAGGCATTATTTTTTACAAATTCAACGACTTTTCCAAAATTAGTAAAAAGGGACAGTAAGGAAAAATTAAATTAAAAAAAAATTGTCAAGAGGTCCTAAGATTTGTAACTTTTTTATTTTAATAATCGTAAAAAAATTGTTGGAACTGGCGAATGACGATAAATATTTGTCTCAATTTTTAGAGTGGAACTAAATTAAAAAATTGTTTGCGGAAATTTTTGTCGTGGCCCCGACCTGGAAGCCCTAAATAGGGCTTTAAACACAAGACTAAATCGGAGACAGATCCAAATGAATTATTACAAGCCGGGTCTTAAATTTAGATAGACCTGGCCAAATCAGGCCCCGATCGGGGCGTCTGTTTGATGCCCTATCCGGGCCAGATCAGGAAATGGATGGGCTGCATAAAATTGTTACCAATTTTTTTGTGTTACTCATACACATATATTTAATCAACTTATATTTAAGTAATCCTATAATTTTAATTTTTAACTATTTATTGTTATTATATGACAAAGTAAGTAACTTTAATTTGTTTTACTATTACAGGTGAGTACTTTGAGATCTCAGCTCAAATGTGCATTGCTTATTAGGTATGTAAGTGACGATTTTAAATTGATTTATATTTCATTATCTCTTAATCTTTCTTTGACGTATTTTTAACAGAAAAACTTTATATTTGTTGTCAAAAAAACAATTCCAAACGAAAAATCCAAAAGCAGTTATGAATTAGACAAGACTACTTTATTTTTTCCTTTTGTATTTCAAATTCTTATAGAAAAATTCGAAACAATTAAAATATTAGGAATTTATCTTTATCTTTTATTTTTTACTTTTTTTTAAAAACTATATATTCATCCCTAATTGAAAAAATTAATTGGAAAAAACTATTGGGTTAAAAAAAATTTTTTTTTTAGTTAAAATACATTTATTTGGCTTTTTTAGTAGAAAATTAAACTTCTTCGTTAAAAATAAATCACTATGGTTGCAATATCAAAAATTTTTGTTGGAAAGTCAACTACTTTTTCAGATTGTTAAACCAATTTGTCGTCAATTCGAGTTTTTTTTTCGTTAAACATTTTTTTTTTATCTAGAAATTTGATTTTTTCGTTTCTGGCAAACAATTTATTTCTTATAAGATAAAAATTAATCTATTTGGTAGAAAATGTAAGTATTTCATTGAAAATTCATCTTTTAGGAAAAAAATAATCTTGCTTGTTGAAAATTAATCTTTTTCGTTAAAAATTTAACTAACTGTTTGAACATATTTTCTTGGCAATTTTTTTATTTTGGATTTTGGATTAATTCTTTTTGTTGAAAAATTAATCTTCTGCGCTCGAAAGGAATTTTTTAGCTTGCAAAATCAAATACTTGGTTTAACTCTTTTGTTAAAAATTCCATGTTTAAATTTCAATTTTTATTTTAAAAATTACACAATATAATAGGAAATTAAACTATTTCGTGAAAAAATAACTCTTTTGATAAAAACTCAATCCTTTTTGCGAAAAATTCAATTTGTGGTTAAGAATTTAACTATTTATTTTAAAATATAACTATTTGAGAGGAATTTAAATATCGTTTTGAAAACTTCATATTTTTGGTTACAAATTCAACTACTTGCTGTAAACTTAAACTCCTTTCTTTAGGATAAATTTTTTGAATTAAAAATTGAATTATTCTATTGTTTTAATTTATGTCTTTTAGCTACAAATTCAACTATTGGGTTCAAGATATTTTTTTTAGTAAAAAATTTATGTTTTTCGAATTTTTGGTAAAAAATTAAACTTCTTCTGTAAAAATGAATCTTTCTGGTTGCAAACTCAATCAATTTTTGTAAGAGTATCAACATTTAGTTAGGAATTAAACTGTTTAAGTGAAAATATAAGTACGTGGTACAGAGGGATTATTTTTTAGATTATATCCTGCAGATTAACATTCAACTATTTTGTTTTATAATTAAACTACTTTGCTCTCAATTCACTTTTTACAGCTTCCCCCAATTGGTTAAGAAATTAACCAATTTGTAGACCATTGGATTTTTTCTTTCGCTCAAAATTATTTTTGCATCTAAAAATTGGACTTTTTCGTTTTTGGCAAAAAAATTATTTCTTATAACTTAAAAATTAAGCTATTGTGTATAAAATTCAAATATTTTATTGAAAATTCATTTTGTACGTGAAAAAATAATCTTGCTTGTTGAACATTCATATTTTTGGTTAAAAATTTAATTAAATGTTAAAACATATTTTCTTGAAAATGTTTTTTTTTTTGTATTTGGGATTTATTCTTTTTGTTGAACAATTAATCTTCTGCGCTATAAAGGAATTTTGTTGCTTGCAAAATCAACCAATTGGTTTAACTTTTCTGTTCAAAATTACATTCTTTTAAATTCTTTTTTTTTTTATTTTAAAAATTACACAATTTAATAGAAAATGAAACTATTTGGTTAAAAATTAACTGTTTTGTTGAAAATTCAATTCTTTTGATGAACAATGAAACAGTCGAACATTCACGTATTGCTTTTCTAAAAAATTCATTTGTTGAAAATTTGTATTTTCATTTAAAAATGTTATTGAATATTTAATTATTTTCTTAAAAATTTAGCTATTTTGCGGTAGAAAATTTTGTCTCGTTTGGATTAAAATTCTTCTCTTTTAGTAAAAAATCTTTATTTCTTGAAAATTCGTCTCATGACAGAAAACTCTTTTCTCCCGATTGAAAATTCAACGATTTTGTTAAAAATGTAATTTTTTTAACGAAAATTTAACGATCATATTACATTCATCTTTATTGGTAAAAAACGCATTTCTTACATTTTTTCTTTTGTATTTCAAATTCATATTTTATTTCTCCTGTTTTGAAGCGCATTTTAAGAGGTCAAAAATAGCCAAAACTGCATTGAAAAAAATTATTAGTTGGGCCAACTATTTAGTTTGTAAGATATGGTTCTGCTTTTCTGTTAGTTGGCACAACCATTTATTTAGTTGCTGGAATTAACTGAATAGTCAGCGCAACTAATGGAATTGTTGTAAGACCCAAAAAAATAAGAGTATCAACTAATAAAAAGCAGCACTATATTTTACTAACTAAATAGCTGATTCAACTAACCATTTTAATTTGAAACTTTTAACATAAAAAAATCTTCTGAATTTGACTTGCTTAATTTAACGGAGTTATATCCTGAATAATAAAAAGAAATTATTAAAAAAATGTGTTCTGTTGGAGAGATATATTTAGTTAAGTCAACACTTGTGGAAAATGCTAAGTGGTTTTTTAACAACGATGCTAAATTTTTATCTGTATGCGGGTGCGTTAAATAGCCCATTTACTTTAAACATATATAGAGATAGATCATGGCACATGTGCTTGATGTGTGTGCAAAGAAGGCACTGAAGTACATGTTTTATGCACGAGGGTGATAAGTAAGTTGGGTCTCGTTATTTAGCTTTTAAGATGATAAGAGTCCAATGTTCCAGACACACATTTTTTTTAAGGCTTTCGCTTCTTAATGGAACAGAATAAGAAAATCCCAGTATTTTTCGTTGTAATTTATTTATTTTTTATTTCTAACTCTACTATTAGATTTTTGTTTAAAAATTTATATTATTGGTTTATTTTAAATTTTATAAATCTCATTGAAGTCTATTTTTTTTAAACTTAATTTTATTACTTTTATTAATTTTATTAAATTGAATCCTGAATTTTTATCATCCTTATCTGCTCAATCGGAGATTCCATTAGAGATTCGGTTTTTGTTTTTAATGAAAAAGATTTAATTTCTACAAGAAAAAAAGAAATTGAAACTTTTATTTAAATTTTTTGTCGAATTTTCTACCAAAGACTTGAATTTGCAAAAAAGGGTAATTTTTTATCGAAAGAGACAAATATTTAACGAAATTGATGAATTTTAAACAAAAAAAGTTAAATTTTCGAGATCAAATAATTTAATTTTAATTCAGCAAAATAGGTTTTTAATCATATAAAATGAATTTCCAAAGGAATAGTTCTATTTTAAATCTTATTTAATGAATTTTCTATAAAAAAGATTAAAAGTCTAACCACAAAAAAAATTTGAATTTCCAACGAAAAAGGTTAATTTCCCAAAAAAGACAAATTTTCAACAATATTGATAAATATGTTTCTTAATGAATAAAATAAATTTTTGAAGAATTAGTTTGATTTTTAATGAAACATATGAAGTTTTAACGGAAAAGATAGTTTCTTAAAAAGAATTTTTGGACAAAAAATCGAATTGTTTAATTTTTAGTTAAAAAAATTAATTCTCAATAAAAAACTAACTTTCAAACACAGCAATAAAATTTCAAACAAAAAAATAAATGTTCTACCTCTAGCAAGAAAGAAAAATGTTAAACATAATACATGAATTTTCAACCAAATTTTCTAACGTTTAATGGTATTTTCAACCTAAAAATTAAATTTTGAACCGAAAGGTTAATTCGTTACCAAAACAGAAAATTTTTCAAAATAATAGAATAGTTCAATTCTAAAGTAGAAAAATGAGTTTTTAACAATATAAAATAAATTTCAAACTAAGTAGGTGGATTCTTAACCAAAAAGATGAATTTCGAAACAAAAAGATTAAATGTTTATAAATAAAATTATGCGAAACATAGAATAGTTAAATTTTTAGTTGAAAAATTATTGTGTAATAAGCAAACTGACTTGAGAAAAAAATTTTATATAAAGCAAAAAGATTAATTTTCTTTAAAAAAAAAAATACATGAATTTTTAACCACGCATTTAACTTTTTTTAGAATTTTTATCCCAATAGTTGAATTTGTGAAAAAAAGGTTAATATTACCAAAAACAACTAATTTTTAAGAAAATAGATAAATAAGTTACTAACAATATACAATAAATTTAAAGTTTAAATTTTTAACTGAAATGGTTAATTCGTTATCGAAAAAGACAAATTTCCAAAAAACAGATGAATTTTCAACAAGATATATAATAGAATTATTCTAACGTAGAGAAACAAGTTTTTAAACACATAAAATAAATTCCAAACTGAATCGTTGGATTTTCAAACAAGAGATTAAATGTGTATAAAAAAAAGTTCGGCGAAACATAAGATAGTTCAATATTTAGTTTAAAAAATTGAAATATTCTCAATAAAGAAACTAACTTTCCAACAAAAAATTTATTTTAAGGCAAAAAGATAAATTTTCCACAAAAAATTAAATTGTTTGATTTATAGTTTAAAATATTAATTCTGAATAAAAGAATAACATATTAACAAAGAATTGAAATTGTAATAGAATTTTCAAAATTAAAGTTCAATTTGCAACAAAAAGGTTAATTTCACTAAAAAAAGACAAATTTAAAAAAAAAGAAAGATAAATAAGTTTCTAAACATAAAAAATAAATTTTCAACGAAATAGTAGGATTTTTAACCACACAGATGACTTTTCAACCTAAAGGATTGAATTTCTAAAAAATCGTTATTTAAAAAATACGTTAGCAATATATTAAAATTTAAAACATATATTTCAACTAAAATGATAAATCATCAACCAAAATTTTTTTAAAGCAAATTATCCCACTTTCAATGCAGTAGTTGAATTTCAAACCAAAAAACGTGTTGTTTAAACGTGTGGTTTATTATTATAGGTATTTATATTTATGATTTTAGTGAAAAAATCATCTCTTGGGTTGAAAGTTCAAAATATTTGGTTGTTGGTTGATCTTTTTACTGTAAATTTAATTTTTGCATTCTTCGTACAAAATTACTCTTTTTTTTAAAATTAATTTGTTTTATTTATGTTTGTTTATTTTATTTATTATTTGTTTTATTATTTATTATTTATTATTTTATTATTTATTATTTTATTATTTATTTATTGTTTGTTTATTTTTATTTATGTTTGTTTTATTTATAATTTGTTTTTTTTTAATTTGTCTTATCGTTTAAAAATTCAACTATTTCGTTAAAAATTGGACTTTTTGTTTGAAAAATTAATTGATGGGTATAAAAACTGTTCTTTTATTGAAAATTAATTTTTTTAACTGAAAATGTACCCATTAAATTTATGATAGAACCTTTTTTTCGTTAAAACCGAATCTTTTTGGTAGAATATTTAGCTATTTCCGTTACAAATGTAACTATTTTTACATAAAAGCTAAATTGCTTTCTCAAAAAATGTACCACTTGGAAAAAAATCACTTTTCCACCAAAAAAAGACTAAAAACATTTTCATAGACCCAGAAGAATTTTGAATTCAGAAAAGTGAATTGTTTAAAAATAAGTTGAATAATTTACTGTGTATTTTAATTTTTGTGAATTAAGTGAATTTTTAACAGACACTGACGAACTTTTCCCGAAAATTTCAATCTTCGACAAAATACTAGAATTTATCACGCCAAATAATGAAGTTTCTGCAAAGCAGTCGAATTTTCGACCTAAAAATATAAATTATGTAAACAAAGAACTTAATTTTCAACCAAAAAGATAAATTTTTAACTGAATTTATAGATTTTCAATCAAAAAGAACTCAACTGCTTTGCAGCAAATTCTACTTTTTTGTTTCAACTGTTTTTTATTTTCAATTCAAATATTTTTTGTTGAAATAATGACTTTTTTGTTCAAATGAATAATTTTTTTATACGAATTCATTCTTATTTGTTAAGAATTCAACTATCTAGTTTAAATTTGAATTACTGTGTTAAAAAATAATTTTCATTTGTTTGAACATTAATCATTAAAAATTCATATTGGTGGGTTGAAAATTAATCTGTTTTATACAAAATGCCACCTTTTTGTCTCAAAAATTCCATTAAGTTAAAAATGATTCTTTTTTTATTAAAAATTCATCTATTTGGTTGAACTTTTTTAATGAAATTGTTTTTCTGTTAAAAATCAATTTTTTATCTGACAATTTAACTATTTGATTTTTGGTTATAAATTTATATTTTATAAGTCAAAAATGCAACTCTTTAGTTCAAAATGTACGTGTTCAAGTGAAAATTCGTCTTTTGAGATTGAAAAATAATAATTTTTGCTGGAAATTCATCCTTTTCTTTGAAATTTTAAATATTTTGTTAAAAATTCGTTTTTTCGTTTAATTCAAATGGTTGGAATTTGTTTTTTTTTCGTAAATAAAAGCTTTTCTTTCTCAGTTGAAAATGCATTCTTTTATTGTATGTTTAGAAAAGTCATCTTTCAACTGAATTCTAAAAACTTCGTTTCTTTAGCTTGAAAATTTAACAGTGATCAATTATATTTTAATCTTTTCTGTTTCGAGCATCTGGTTGCAGATGCCTCTTTGTTTGGTACAAAATTAAAATTTTTGGAAAAATTCGTGGTAGAAAAGCCGTCTTTTAAACTATCTTTTAAAAATTAGTCTTTTTCAGTTGAAAATTGAACTATTATGCTAAGGATTAGTTTTTGTTTCGTTTAATTTAACTTGTTAAATTTGTCTTTAGTAGAAAAATCATTTTGCAACTGTCTTTTAAAAAAGTTTTTTGTTTGACTTTTAATTGTTTTTATTTTATGGATTTTATAACCCTATTATTTTTGTTTTAAATTACCCTATTTTATTTCTTTTGAAAGATTTTTGGGCTATGTTACTTTTCTGAGAGGGGGTCAATAATAGCCTGGAATTGGTAACGTAATGGAAGATCCGATTGTTAATAATTTTTTTTTTAAATTTATTTTTCGGTAAAATTATTGAAAGTATTTACAAATAAATTGAAAAAAAAACAACTCTTCATCTCGAAAAGATCTAAAAAAAGTTCTTATAATCATTTTCTGATAAACGCACATTTTTGTTTAGTTCAAGAAAAATGTTATTAAATATTTTTCAAAAATCTTTGTTTGTTAAAAGTATGCGAGGTACGAAAAAATGCTAGATATGAAAATTGTTAAGGGGCAGATTTTTATATTGGATTTGATTAGCGGCTTGAAATGTTTGTTTTGCGCGCGCAACAGGGACGTAAGAAGCAGTGGCGCAAGCTAAGCCGGTTAAAGTCCTTATTATTTCAGTAGCGGCTGTAGGCAGCGATATTAAGTCGGTCCGTCGACACTGGTCGAAAGACCAATTTCCGCTGGCCTCTATTTACATAGTTGGGTACACCTAGCGGATAACAGGGTTTATAAGAGCAGGGTTCGGGAGGAGAGGGGTGCTGCAGCTAAATTTCCATATCTCGGTAATTGTAATGCACATTCATTACTTGCTGACAACGAATAGAATAATTAACATTCTGCGGGCCTGGCCTATTTTTATATTTATACTTTATAATTCCAACCTATTCTTTTATTTTTTACATATATAAAACTTCCTGTTGTATCATTGCGACTACTGAAAGACCTTTTTCCTTCTTCGCGTTAATCATTAAAAAAAAGATCACAATGTTTATTAATGTTTTCAAAATGTAATTGAAGTCGCCTCGAATAATTAAATGCTTGATTTTGTATTAGTAATCAACAAAGTCACTTTAAAGAAATGTACTATATTGTAAAAAAATTCTGTAAACAAAATATCTGACGTAGAATACTTTAGGAATATTTATCATAGTCTTATTCTATTAACTAATCGGCTCTTAATATTTTAGAATAATTTATAAGCTATTTCCTTTCTCAATCATTCGTTCATTTTCAAATATTAGGGCACCACAACTGCGATGTAGAACACGATGCGATGGAAAATTCATTTCAGAAAGTATGTGTCACTGAGGTTTGGGATATAATTCAGAAGTTAAAAATAGGTAAGTCTGATGTGTAAACCGTATGTGTAACAGGTAAATCATGAAAATAAAATTGTAAATAAGCAAAATCCGTTTTTAAAAAAACGGCAGAAGCTGCAATAAAATGTTTAAGAACAGAAGGTTTTTTTTAAGAATGCGCATTTATTTTAAACGAGACAATGGAAGTGCATCTGTTTTAATACATGTTATGAATTGCAATAATATACATTCATGGAATTGATGAAAATTGGTTCTTGAAACCCGAAGGAGCTTTAACAAAAGAGAATTCGCAATCACCAAATCACTGTTATCGATGCTTTGACCATTACTTTTTAAAAGTCTGCGTACAAGTGTGCGGAATATACAAAGGCCGAGCTACTAGTTAGTCCAAAATTTAATTATTTTGTTGAAAATACAAATATTTTCTTAAAAACTCATTTTCTGTAATTAAAAATGCTATAGCTCGGTTGAAAGTTGAACTAGTATATTAAAAATGTATTCTTTTAGTTAATAATGAAAAAGTTTAAACTGTAAAATTAACAACGATATTTTAAAAAATGAAGAAAAAGATGTGATTTACCCTTTCCAGTTTAAAATTCAACTATTTGGCTAAGAATGTATCTTTTTTATTTGGAAATCTATGTATTGGCAAAGATCAATTTTAAAATTAAAATATTTAACAGCCTTCTGTTAAAAATTCGTGTTTTTTATATGAGCTTATTCTTCTTAATTAAAAATTCGTATTTTTAGATAGCATGTTATTGGTTTCCAATTAAATTCAAATCTTTTTTGGCTGAAGTATCATTAATTATACTCTTCGTTGAAAATTTATCTTCTGTGCTTGAAAATTCATTTTTAGATTGGAAAATTTAATTCGTTTTTATAAAGCAAAAAAGTAACTATTTCATTTTCGGTGAAAAATTTAACTTTTTAACTGGAAATTGATCATTTCTATTTCAAAATCAAACTTTTTTATTTAATGTTAAAAATTCAACTACTCAGATGTTTGAAACTTTATCTTTTTGTTTGAAAACTCATTCCTTTGATAGAAAACTTAATCAGTTGATTTTTTTTATAATGAGAAACTTCATATTTTTGTTTGAAAATTTAAAAAATTAATATTTTTTATTTAAAATTGCTGCATTTGATTTAAAATTGTTATAGTTTTTTTTTGAAATTCAACTATTCTATTTTGATTACAAAAATTAAATGTTTTATGTAAAACTCACCTATGTCGTTAAAAATTCTTTTCTGTTTGAAAATTGGAAAATTGAACTATTTGGTTGAGAATTTTCTTTACAGGAAATTTAATTATTCTGTTTTAATTTCAAAATGTATCTGCTTTGTTTGGAAATTCAACTATTTCGTTTAAAATCCATCTATTTTGTTGGATTTTTTATTAACATTCGAAAATGAACATTTTTAAAATGAAAATTGACCAACTTTGTTGACAATTACTATATATTTCTTTTTGGAAATTTTACTATCCTCTTAATTTCATTTCAAACAGTATCTTTTTATGTAAAAATTCAAGTATTTCATTGAAAATTCACATATCTTGTTGGTTTTTCTTAATATTAGAAAATTCATATTTTGGTTTGAAAATTAATATTTTTTATTAAAAATTGACCCATTTGATTGAAAATTGTGATTTTTTTACTGAGAATTTAATAATTCTGTTTTAACTTCAAAATGTATCTCTTTTGTTTGAAAATTCAACCATTTTGTTCAAAGAATCCATCTATTTCACTGGATTTTTTTTTATATTAGAGAGTTTATATTTTTTATTGAAAATTAACCAATGTGTTTGAAAATTATTATATTTCTGTTCGGAAATTTTACTATTCTGTATTAATTTCAAAATGTATCAGTTTTATTTGAAAATTCAACTATTTCGTTGAAAATTCATCTATTTTGTTAAAAATTTTTTTTTTAGAAAATTTATATTTTGGTATGAAAATTGAACTATTTGGTTGGGAATTTTTTTTCACCGAAAATTTAATTATTGTATTTAAACTTCAAAATGTATCTGTTTTTTTGTAAAAATTCTACTATTTTTTTGTTGTTGCAAATCCATCTATTTCGTTGATTTTTTATTATTATTAGAAACTTCATATTTTGGTTTGAAAATTAATATCTTTTAAATGAAAATTGATCTATTTCATTGAAGATTGTGATTTTTCACTTAAAATTTAATTATTATGTTTCAACTTCAAAATACATTTATTTTATGTGAAAATTTAACTATTTTGTTGAAAACTCATCTATTTTCTTGATTTTTTTCTTAATCGAAAATTCATACTTTGTGTTGAAATTGAACTATTTGGTTGAAAATGATTTTTTTTTGTCTGAAAACTTAATTATGCTGTTTAAACTTTAAAATCTATCTATTTTAGGTGAAAATTAAACTATTGTGAAGATGTATCATTTGAGTTAAAAATTCATTTCTTTGGTTAAAAATTTATTTAATTTGTTTAAAGTTTGCTTTTTGAGTTCATAATTAATTAATTAATTAATTAATTTTTTCGCTAGAGATTGGCATCTTTTTATCTCCTTTTTGTCATGAAATTTCAACATTTCAGATGATACATTATTTTTACATTGACTGAAAATTTTTTTTTGGTTGCAAATTAAACTCGTTTGTAAAATTTCTTTTTTTAGTTAAAAATAAATTGTTGAAATTGGAAAGTGGATTCTTTTATTTTCGGTAAAATAAAGTTGAAAAATATAAAATAAATTTGATATTTTCACATGGGAAATTGTGTGTTTAAAATTGAATCAGTCAATTTTAACGGCAATTGTGAATCCCAGAATGGATCGTCTTAGGTCGGTTTTCGTGATATTTCGAGGATGTCTATTGGCGCATTCAACCCTCGAGTTCCTGATTGCGCTGAATACGCCACACGTTGGTCCATCGCTGATTGACACTTGTTACGAGAACCAGGACCGTGTGGCTCTTATTTTGTGCCCGGTTCTGAATCAATACATTAAAGATGAATATGATAGCATATTTTATTGTAACATATAAAATATACTATTTACATTCATAACAAATTCTATAACATAAGCGAACAACTTTTAATCCAATAGAATGAATTTTCAACAAAACAGTTGAAAGTTCGACCCAAGAAGATAAGGTCAACAAAATAGTTTAATTTTTGACCATATAATTAAACTTTTGTTAAAATCGTTTAATTATTTACGAACTATCTAGATTTTTGTAGATAGTAAAATAAAATTTTAATGAAAAAGATTATTTCCAAACAAAATACTTCAGTTTTAAAACCAATGAGTTAAATTTTGAACTGAAAAAGATTAGATATCAATCAGGAATGGAACAGTTTAATGTTTGAAAACACAATTTGAAAAGAAAGCTATTTAAAAAACGATTTTTCAGACAGTTAGATTAAACTAAAAAAGAAATTTTTTTAACTAAAATAATTAATTATCTACCAAAAAGATTAATTTTATATCAAAATATACGGACTTTAAACAAAATACATGAATTTTCTACTAAGTTGTTAAATTTTCAATTTATAATGGAAGAATTTTTAAGCGAAGGCGGATAATTTAAATTTTCAAATAAAAATAATAATTTGTACAAAAAAAACGAATTCTAATCGAATAGTTTAGTTTTCAAATAATGAGTTTCATTTTCATCCAAAATATGAATTTTCAACGAAATGTTTAATTTACAACCAAATTATTAAATTTTCAACTAAAATGATATATCCTAAAAAAAATTTTTTTTTAATTCTTTAACTAAGATGATTTATTTAAAACTAAATAAATTTAATTTTTAATAAAAATATTAATTTTGTAAGAGGAAAGTTGATATTTGACCAAACTGTTTAATTCTTAGATGAATTAAAAAAAAATTTAAATCTAAGCTGGAGAATATGAATTTTCAAACAAAAATTTAATTTAGGATTAAACAATTGAATTTTTAACTAAAATGAAATTAATTTTGAACTAACATCTCGAAACTTAAGAAAAAATGAATTTTTAAGTAAAAGGTTCAACATTTAACCGTAATGCTGAATTCCAAACAAAAACGTTCTTTTCTAACCAAAAAGATTAATGTTCTGCAAAAAAGTGAATTTTTAATAAAAAATTTTTTAAAGAGAAACAAATGTATTTTTAAGGAATGAGTTTAATGTTAAACCAAAGAGTGGCATTTCGAGCAAAAAGTTTATTTTTAGTCAAAAAGAATAGTTTAATATTAAACTAGTTTATTTTTCAATAATAAATATTTAAAAAAAGTAGTTTAACTTCAAACCAAGAAGTTGGTTTTCCAACCAAAAAAGCTTAATCAAGAAGATCAATTAAAAAAAAAATAAAAAGAAAGGTTTTCGATCAAAAAGATAATTTTTTAACTAACATTTTCAACTAAAATGTTAAATCTTTAAGAAACAAAATGTAGCTTCAAGGAAACAGTTCAACATTAAAACAAAGGATGGAATTTTTAACTAAAAATTTTATTTTTCATTCAGGAAGAAGAATTTAATACTAAACTGATTTAATTTTCAAAAAGAAATATAAAAAAAGTAGTTTAACTTCAAACCAAAAAGTTGTTTTTGCATCCAAAAAAGATTTATCAAGAAGATAAATTTTTTAACAAAAAAAAAAACAGGAAACCGTTTTCGACCAAAGAGATGAATTTTCAACTAAAATGATGAAACTTCAAAAAAAAAAAAAATCAGTTTAAAATATAATCGCATTTTTGATTTTTAAGTTGAAAACATTATTTTCCAACCAAACTAAAAAATTTTCTACAAAAAGGTGAAATTTAAATAAAATTCATACATTTCCAACTAAAATGTTGAATTTTCAAGAGAAAAAAATTTATTTTCAAGGAAATAGTTAAACAATAAACCAAAGAGTGAAATTTTTTAACGAACATTTTATTTCTCATCTAGGAAGAATAATTTAATACTAAACTGGTTTAATTTTAAAAAACAAATATTTAAAAAAAAAATAGTTTAACTTCAAATCAAAGGGTTGTTTTTGCATCCAAAAAAGATGTATCAAGAAGCTTAGTTTTCTACCTACAAAAAAAGATTGATCTTATTTAAGATTTGAATTTAAAACTAAAAACGTTATTTTATAACCAAGGAGAAAAATTTCCTTCAAAAAAATGTTCTTAAAAAATTAATTTTAAATCAAAAATGAGATAAATTTTTGACAAAATAATTAAATTCTCAAACTAAGAGTTTAATCTTAAAAAAAAGAATGTTTAACAAAGCAGTTCAACTTTTGAAAATAACTCAAATTTGTGACGCTAAAATATGACTTTTCAATTTGAGAAATTTTTATAAAAAACAAAAAAAGTTAAAGAATAGTTGAAGAACAGTAAAATTTTTTTTTGGAATATTCTCATCGGATTATATTAATTCAGTTCAAAAAGCTAAAGAATGAAAAAAGGGGAAGTTCTTTAAAAAAAAGTAAAACAATAATAATTCTTGAAAAGGGGGAAAGTGTTTTTCATGAAGGGCCCCTAATCTGTTTAAAAAGGAATTTATAGATTCGAAACCAGAAAGGAAAAAGGGTTTGATGAGTGGCAAGTTTGTGGTGAAAAGAAGCAGATGAGCGTGAATTGATGTAAATTGGGTGATCCAGTAGCATAAGGATGGCGGGAGGGGGGGGGGGGG
>NC_046659.1:145397698-145430851 GCF_010883055.1 Belonocnema kinseyi | reverse complement strand
ACTGATGAGATTAGAATGTTATAAGTTAATTTAAATAATTTAATACGATGGTTGAAACCTTCTGCGATAATGTTGAAGGTATACAATCACGAGCGGCCACGAGCGTTGGGTGTGACAACAGTCACCTCTGGATGCTTTACTATTATTTATTATTATTGTTATTATTATTTGTATTATATAATTATTATTATTTTAGCGGTCGAATAAAGATAACTTGTCAAAAATGGATTTATATTTAATTTGGACTTTATATTATTTCCCCTATTTTCCTTTTCAAAGAATTCCTCTTTTTCTACTATTTTTAAGAAACATCCCCCTTTTCTCTTTTTCCACTTGAAGCGAAATTAATGAATAAAACACGTCGAAACAAAAAACTTAAACTGTTCTTGGTCAAACGATCACCTTTATTGGTTGAAAAATATACCATTTGGTTTAAAAACTAATTATTTTGTTTAAAGTTCAACTATTTTTTAAAACGTCATGTTTTATTGAACATTCATCTCTCGGGGCAGAAAATTGACCAGTTTGGATTAATAAATTCAACTTTTTCGTTCTAAATGTAACTACTTTGCTCAAAATTAATTATTTTTGCGTCGAAAATTCAATAATTTGGTTGAAAATTAATTTCTGTTTTATTTTTCCTTGTGGTTCGAAAACTCACATCGGCAGCTTGAAAATACAACTATTTGTTTGCAAATTCTATTTTTATAATAAAATTGTCTGTTACGTTTAAAGATTCATTACTTCGTTAAAAACTTTTGTATATTTTTTTAATTCGCCTTTTTAGAGAGAAACCTAAAGTTCTTGATTGAAAAATGAACTTTTCTTGTTGAATATTGACAAAATTTATAAGAAATTAATTTTGTTGTTGTTGAAGATTCATATTTTTGTTAAAAATTTAATTTATTGGAAATTAACTTCTTTGTTGAAAATGTAACTGTTTCGTACAACATTTGCCATTTTTTTTGAAAATTACACGTTTTGGTTGAATTTTTTCTCTTCCTTGAGTGAAAAACTTTTTTAGTTGAACTTTGATTGTTTGATTGTTTCCTTTGTCAAAAATAAAATTGCCAATGAAAATTCAAGGCTTTGTTAGAATGTGAAAGTTTTTTCATTAAAATTTAGTGTTTTTTTTTAAACTTCGTTTTTTTATTTGTTGAAAACTAATTTTTTGACTAAAAATATAACTATTTTATTGAGTGTTGCAATTTAATATTTTTAATTAAAAATTCATATCTTCTGTATGATAATTTTGGTACCTAGTGCAAATTCGTTTTTTTTTCTTAAAAAATGAAGTAGCTTAGTTTAAAATAATTTTGGTGTTTTTAAGATCAATGCAACTGAATTGTAAAATTCGACTATTTCGTCAAAAACTACTATTTTGTAGAAAATTCGTCTTTTTGGCTTAAAAATTAAAAGTAAAATTTATAATTTAACTTTTTTGATTTAAAATTTATATTTATGCGTCAAATATTAAACTTTTTGTAGCAGAAACATCTTTTTCGGTTTAGAATACTTTTTTTTTAATTTAAAAGTCATTCATTTCCGTAGAATATTAATCTCTTTTAAAAGAAAATTCAACTTTATTGTTGAAAATTTCTTTTTCTGTTTTAAAAATTTATCTTTTTTGATTGAAATTAAAACTATTTGCTTACAAATTTACATTCTTTCTAAAATTATCTCTTTAACTCCAAAGTTAAACTATTTTTTTGCAAAGACAACTGTTTTGTTATAGGGCAATTTTCTTTGGTTAAAAGTTAAACCATTAGCTTGGAATACTACCTTTTTTGGTGAAAAATTAAAATTTTTATTGAAAATTGATATTTTTGTGTAGTAGTATAGCTATAAGGCTACTGGGTTACTTACCGACCAAGTTAGGTTCGGTTATATGCCAAGTTACCGATATCACGTCATTACCATCAACCTGTAATCGTCTCAGCAGCCGTACAGCTATCCTGCTAAGCGTATCAAATTCCACTAGTTTCTAGCCAATTCATATTCCTTGATTAAAAATTGATTTATTTTGGTGGAAAGTTCGTCCATTTTAGTAGAAAATGCAAGTTTTTATTGAAAATTGCGCTTGTTAGCTTGAAAATTTACCCTAATAGCTTGAAGTTTTAACTAAATGGTCATAAATTCCACTTGTTGAAAATTTCGCTTGTTGGCTTGAAAATTTACCTTAGTAGCTTGAAATTTTAACTAAATTGTTAGTTATTCCACATCTTTATGAATTCTTCTCTTTCGCTTGAAAGGTTTGAAAGTTGTTTTTTTGCTTTAAGTTTTTTATTTGGCTTATCAATGAAATTGTTTCGTGAAAAGTTAATTCTCTTTTGTTGAAAATTTAACAAGTATTTCGAAATCTACCCTTCTTGGTTGAAAATGAAGTTTTTTATTGGAAATTAATATTTTTAGATGGTAGTATAGCTACTGCACCATATACTGAACGAGCAAGGTTCTGTAATGGACTAAGTTACCAACATCAGGTAGTTACCATCAGTCGGTAAATGGCTCAATAGATGTATAGCTATACCACTCTAGATTGAAAATTCAAGTTTATTTTTACCAAATTCCTCTTTCTTGATTAAAAGTGAAATTTTCATAGTTTTCGGTAGTATAGCTGTGCAGCTAATAGTTGCTTACGGGCCAAGCAAGGTTCTGTTCTATCCTAAGTTACTGATATCAGGTAATTATCTCGGTCGGTAAGTTGCTTATCAGTCTTATTGCTATACTACTTAAGGTAGAAAATTTAACTTGTTTCTAGAAAATTCATGTTCCTTGATTGGAAATGAAATTTCTGTTTAGAAATTTATTTATTTTGGAAAAAATTATTCTTTATTAGTAGGAAATTCAAGTTTTTCCTTAAAAAGTTGTCTTGCAGATTCCACTGTTTTCTAGTGAATTCCTGTTTTTTTTTTAAATTTTAAATAAAATTTTTAGTTCGAAATTCATTTATTTTGGCAGAAATTTAATATTTTTTGGGAAGAAAATTAAAGTTTTTTGTTGAAAATTTCTCTTTTTGCTTTAAAAACTCATCTTAGTGGGTTGAAAATTTAACTATTGTGTTTCTTTCGCTTTAAAGTTTAACTACTTAAATGTAAGTGCACCTCTTTCGTTAAATTTAGTTTTCTTTGGTTGAAAATTGAACAAATTTGTTGAAATTCACCTTTCTTGATTCAAAATTAACTTCCTTTACTGGAAATTGATATTTTTGTGTAGTATAGCTATACGATTATTAGTTACATATCGACTGAGCAAGGTTCTTCTTTATCCTAAGTAACCGACATCAGGTAATTATCTCGGTCAGTGAGAGGCTTAGAAGTCCTATAGCTATACTACTTAGGGTAGAAAACTTAACGGTCTTCTTGCAAATTCATGTTCTTAAATTGAAAATTAACTTTTGGTTGCAAAATTATTTATTTTAGCAGAAAATTAATCTTTTTTGGTTGAAAATTTACCTTAGTAGGTTGACAATTTAACCATTGGGTCTCTTTCGCTTTATAGTTTAACTATTTAGTTGTAACTAGGTTGAAATTTTAGCTTTGGATCTTTTTCTCATAAAGGTTTAACTATTTAGTTGTAAATGCAACTGTTTTTCAAATTTAATTTTCTTAATTTGAAAATTCAACAATTGTTTGGAAATTCAACTCTTTTGAATAAAAATTAATTGTTTTTTCTAGTAATCCATATTTTTAGTAGTATAGCTATGCGGAAAATGGTCGATTACTGACCGAGCAAGGTTCTGTTCCATCCTAAGTTATTCACATCAGGTAATTACCTCGGTCGGTAAGTGGCTTCGCTGCCTTATAGCTATACTACTTATGGAAGATAATTCAACTGTTTTCCAGCAAATTCATCTTATTTTTTTGAAAATTAAATGTTTCGTTGAAAATTCACTAGTTTCGGTAAAAAATTACCCTTTTTTTCGTAGAGGTCTATAATTTTGAAATCGGGGCTTTTCGTGGATACGGGGCTGGTTGGCTCGTCGGCAATCAAGGACGTGAGCCGCCACAGTGTGGATAGGACAGGGGGAATCGGGTCGGCGCGGCGTCGGGATTGGGGGTCGGTGGTTGAAGTCGCGGCATGGTGTCGGGGGGTAGGGTGGGAGTGATGAGGGTAAAGTGGGAAGAGGGTAAAGTGGGAAGAGGGTAAAGAGGGACGAGGGGCTGTACTTAGTTAGCGGACAATGCGGCTCCTAATGAACAGCCAGGGGCGCCCGTTAGACCAGCTACTGGAGCACGCCATCCAGTCTGAGACAGATTGCGTTACATTATATTACGTTACCTTCCCGTGCTTAGTCCCGCTTGGCTTGATGCATTGCGTTACATCTCGTTACATCGCGATGCATCGCATCGTGTCGTGTCGACTCAACCGATTAAATGCTGCCTCCTGCTTCTGATTGTCTCTGATTACTCACTTCAATCGCAGTTCACTTCCAGTCCTCCTCCAGTCCTCCACCTCCTCCACATTAATCAATTCAATTGAAATACCCCTTATGAAGAAACATTTTAGGAAAATTAGTGAAACCATGAAAAACTAAGGGTGATATTTATCCTGATTTTTAAGTAAAGATTACCTGCAAAAAAGTTACTCATTGTGTGTTAATCTTTATCCTAACACTTAGGGGCTGTTCAATAACTTTTCACCGTTTCTAAAATTTGTCGACGCCCCCCGCTTTCTGGTGACAGAAAATGTGATTCAACATTTTTTGGAAACAGGGGAAATTAGATGATTTTGTCATGAAAATAGGGGATGGATATAAGAATAAAGCTTTTTGAACAAAATTAATGTAAGTACTATATTCAAAACAATTTTAATTGCTCAGATTTTAAAACGAAATGTATTGAAGTTCTGACAAAATAGTAGATTTTCGAGCCAAGAAGTATTTGGTAGTAAAAGAGATGAATTAAAAAAAAAAAATTATTTTCAACCATACAGTTGGATTAACAACTAAATTGTTAAATTTTCAAGCAAAAGGGACGAATAAAAAAAATAGTTGTGCTATCAAACAAGTCATTAAATTTTCAAGGGAAGCTGTCAACTTTCTTCGAAAAAGTTAGTCTTTTTTATAAATGTACATTTTCATCAGAGGTAGATGAATTTTCAACTAAGAAAAATGTATTTTTAAAACAAAAAGCGAATTTTTTAGCAGCCAGTTGAATTTTCAACCCGAAAATTTAATTTTTCAACAAAAAAAAAACAGTTCATGTTCAACCCAGAAAGGTAAATTCAAACAAAAAAGACGATTTTTGTACAAAAGTATTAATTTTTTAAAAGTTTGCATTTGCAAGCAAAAGTTAAAAATTGAAGCAAAGGCTGAATTTTAAAACAGAGGTTTAAATTTATAAACAAAAACGATTGAAATTTAACCAAAACAGTTGAATTTTCAAGCCAAGAAGATACATTTTTTAGATAGCAGTTCCATTTTTCATCACAAAAGTTTATTTAACCAAGAATTATGACTGTTTTACCAAAAAAGATGAATTTTCGACCCCAAAAAAAGAAGAAATTTTCAACTAGTTGAAGTAAAGACAAAAATGTAACAAAATAGTTGAATACTCAACCACCTAGATGAATTTTCACTCGTAAAATATAAATTTTAAACTAAATACTTGAAGTTTAAATTAAAAAATATATTTTTTCAACGTAAATAGGATTGTTTAGATATTCAATTCAAACAATTAATTTTAAACTATCAATAGAAGACGAAATTTTAAATTAAAGATAGTTGAATTTTTATCCAAAAAAAGTTTTCCCACTAAAAGAGATGCATTTTTAAATCAAAAACACTAATTTTCAACAAATAATAATCAATTTTAAACCACACAGTTAGATAAACAACCTAATAGCTAAACTTCCAAAAAAGAGCCAAATCTTTAACAGAATAGTTGAAATTTTAACCCAATAAATAAATTTTAATTTAACAGGGATATATTAAAAAAAGATATTTTCGAATATTTATTTTGCAAAATTAATTTCGAGCTAAAGGAAACGAATTTGCTACCAGATAAATTCAACTAAAGTAAAAAAGTTCTACAAAATAGTTGAACTTTCAACTTATAAAGCATATATTTCTAACGAAAAATGGAATTTTTCAATATTAAGATAAAAAATTATATTTAACAAAAAAAACGAGTTTTCAAAAAAAACTTAAATTTTTAAGGAAATAGGTAAATTTTAAATAATTAAGTCGCCGAAAAAGTGTTTGAACCAAATATTAAGTTCTCAAACAAGAAAATAAATTTTCTTCCAAGAAGATGAATATTCTACCAAAAAGGATCAATTTCAAACAAAGTAGGGCATATTTTAACAAAATGGTTAAATTTTAAAACCTAAAAAATGAATCATCTACTAAAAAGATTGATTTTAAACTCGAAAATAGCATTTTTTAACAAAAAAGTTAATTTTTTATCAAATAGCTAAATTTTTAGTAAAACATATTCTTAAGCAAAAGAAACTAATTTGCAGGGAAAGAGTTAAATTTCCAAATAAAATAATGAATATTTGACATCAAAATTAATTCTCATTAAAAGGTTTCAAGATTCAACACATAAGATTATTTTTCATACAACTTAAATAAATAATGTCTACGTAAATTATTTTTCACCCTAAAGATTAAATTGATGTAAAATGATTTTAAAAAGTTGGTTCCTTAGCAAAAAGACGAATTTTCAATAAATTACACAAATAATCAACCAAACAGTTGAATTTTCTACTAAATTATTGAATCCTCTATCTAAAAATACTTAATTATTACAAAGCAATTGATTTTTCAATAAATAATTAATTTTAAATCGAAACAGATTAATTTTTAACTGGGCAGTTAAATTTTTAACAAAAAAAAGAAAACAACTCTTTCTGCAGAAAGGGATGAAGTTTATATCCAAAAAGTTAAATGTTTATCAAAATATAAAAATTTTTAGCAAAAAACATATCGAAATTCAACACAAAAGATGATTTTTTATCGGAAAAGATTCTAAAAAAGATATTTCATCAAGCTATTTTCTATCCAAAAATACTAATTTTTCTACAATTCAGGTAAATGTTCAACAAAAAATTTAATTTGAGAGGGAAACCGAATAATTTTTAACCAGACAGTTACATTCTTTATCAAATAAACTCTTTCTGCCGAAAGAGATAAATTTTATAACTAATCAGTTGAGTGTTTTACTAAATAGTTTAATTATCACACCAAATAAATTTTTTCGCCAAGAAAGAAAGAAAGAAAATTCTATCAAAATTTTGAATTTTCAGCAAAACAGTTGAATTATCAAAAAACAAATATGACTTTTTGACCATATTATGATTATAATATTTCAACAAAATAATTTAGATTTGAACCAAAAATTAAAATTTTTAAGCAAGAAATATGGTGGATACGGAAAAATTGCAAGGTTTATGATAAATAAATAGAAATGTTAATAATTTGTTAACTGAATAATAAAATTTTAAATTAACATTGAAGATTATGTTAAATACTTTGAAAACAGGACTATAAAAACTGAAAATATGCTTTCAAAATTAAATTAATTTTGCATTCCTCACTTTTTGATTTCGCACATAGTTCAAATGCTCAAAGAATTTTTTTATCCTGTTTTGAAACTATTTTTGCAAATGTTTCGCACCATTTATACTATTTGTTATCTTTAGAGAGAGTCCGAGGCCTATAAAGTTTATTATTATTTTATTAAATTCGAGTGTAAATTTTAAATCAATCTAGAATTCCCGTGAAGCTTGTTTAAGCAACGTGTTTGTTTCGCGTTACCGCACCAAAATAGCAAGCAGATTTTTTTAGTAATCATCCGAGGTAAAGAGCTTCACAGAGTCAATCCTATAGTAAGACTAATTACTTATATGTAAATTGTAGCATCTTGATGTTTAAAAGGAAACTTTCTCTATGAAATAAATACAGTCCGGGTTTTGAGTATCAAAAGGAAAAAGCGCGTCCCATCGCAAATTTTCCGGGAAGCGATCATCAATTTTCCGAGTCAGGACAAACTTCCGACAGCGAATTATTTGAATGAACAGTGTCGTAGGCGTAGCGGATGGATAGACAGAGAATGGAGACCTGGCGGGACAATTGAATCCAATTACCACTGCCGCAGCTGACAGCGGTTCTCAGTGACCCCTCAATCAATGTCTCACTCAACCTCTCGCACCCACCCCAAACCAAGTCCTTTTTATGATTTTTCCTTTTTTTTATTTTCTCCCACTCCTTTCTCACAAAAGCAGAAAATCAAAATCAATCTTTTCCCCGCGTTTTTCAATAAAATAGAACAAGTCCCAAAAACACGATAAGTAATAGAAATTAACATCCAGAAGAATTCAAAGACTTAAAATGTATCAAAGGATTTTTAACTACTTTTGAAGAAATTTAAAATGATTACAGAGAACTTCCAAAAGACTTTTGGGGATTCCATCAGATATTGAATACGTTTGAAATAATTTCAATAATTTCCAATATTTTCAAAGATTCTAGGGGATTTAGGGGTTCGAAACAATTTCGGCATCAAGGGACTTCTCAAGGATTTTAAGGCTCTCATTGAATTTAAAAACATTTCTACATTTCTAGGAATTTTCAAATATTCGAACAATTTTTCATGGGTTTCAATCGGTTTCAAAAGATTTAAAAATATTTCTGCGGATTTCAATAAATTTTGCAAGATTTGATGGGATTTTAAAAGACTTTAAAGATGCGATAATATTGCCGAAGATTTTAAGGGATTTTAAGAGATTTGAAAAGATTTTGAAAGATTTTGATGGGTTTTAAGGCTTTTTAAAGGTTTTAAAGAAATCCATGGGTTTTATGAGATTTTAAATTATTTCTATGAGTTTCGAAATATTTTAATTAATTTTGAAGGATTTCAACGGATTTTAAGAGACTTTAGAAGATTTTAAGGGATATAAGAAGTCTTTAGAGATTTCAAAACATTGAAAGGAATTTTAAGGGATTCCAAAGCATTTCGAAACATTTAAAAAGGTTTTAAAAGATTTCCACAGATTTTAAAGCTTTAAAAGAACTTTGAATTAATGCCACAAGTTTTCAAATATTTGTACTCATTTTAAGGGTTTTCGAGAGATTTCAAAATAATTCAACGGATAACAAAACTTTTCTTAAGATTTATTTGTAGGATTTTGCAGGACATTGAAGATTAAAAGTTTTTTCGGGGATTTCAGGTATTCCAAAGTATTTTAAAGGATATTAAAAGATTTCGAAAGATTTCAATGGGTTTTTAAACTTTTATGGAATTTCATTTTCATTTCCTAACATTTCAAATTATCGACATTAATTTTAAAGGATTTCAACAGTTTTTAAGGGATTTCAAAATATTTTCACGGATTTCAAGGGATTTTAAAGGCTTTTAGATATTTCAAAACATTGACGGAGATTTTAGGCATTCAAAAGCATTTCAAGACATTTAAAGAGGTTTGGAAAGATTTTCACAGCTTTTAAAGCTTTAGCAGAATTATAAATTAATCCTACAAATTTTCAAATATATATATTTGAAAAGAATTTCGGGGATTTCAGCAATTCCAAAGTATTTTCAAGGATTTTAAGACATTTAAAAAGATTTAAATGGATTTTAGGACTTTTGTAAAATTTTCAAATTATTTTTGCTAATTTTAAGGAATTTTAATAGTTCTTAAGGGATTTTAAAATAGTTCAACGGATGACAAAACTTTTATTAAGATTTATTTATAGGATTTTGAAGGACCTTGAAGATTGAAAATTTTTTCGCGGATTTTATGGATTCCAAAGTATTTTAAGAGATTTTAAGATATTTCGAAAGATTTTAATGGGTTTTAAGAGTTTTATGGAATTTTATTTCTCTTTCCTAAGATTTCAAATTATTGACGCTAATTTTAAAGAATTTCAACGGTTTTTAAGGGATTTCAAAATATTTTGACGGATTTCAAGGGATTTTAAAAGACTTTAGCGATTTCAAAACATTGTCAGATATTTCAGGCATTCCAAAGCATTTCAAGACATTTAAAGAGGTTTGGAAAGATTTTCACAGCTTTTAAAGCTTTAGCAGAATTCTAAATTAATCCCACGAATTTTCAAATATATATATATTTGAAAAAAATTTCGAGGATTTCAGCAATTCCAAAGTATCTTAAAGGATTTTTGGAAATTTTAAAAGATTTCAATGGATTTTAGGACTTTTATAAAATTTTCAAATTATTTTTGCTAATTTTAAGGAATTTCAATAGTTTTTAATTAAAAAATTTTTTTTTGTTTTACTAAAGAAATTTATGCAATAACTTAAATTGAATGTTAAGGCACTTCCAGCGACTCTAGAGTTCCAGCGGATTTAAAAAGGACTTTCATGGGATTTCAATCATGTGACTTAAATATTTAAAAATTTTCTCGACAAGTTAAAGAATTTCAAAAATATTTCAAGGTCTTTCAAGAGATTTCATTTTATTGAATATCTAAAAAGATTTATTTTATTGTCCTAGAGTTAAAAAATTTTAATTGCATTTTAAATGATTAATATTTATTTGGTTGGATTTTTACTATTTTTGAAATTTGTATGGAATTTTAAGGGATTTTAACGAATTTCAAAGGCTTTTATAGATTTTAAGTTATTTTCAGAGATTTAAAAAAGTTTTTAAGAGATTAAAAAATCTTAAAATTTATAACAAACTTTTGTAGGTTTTCGAAAGATTGCAAAGGATTTTATAAGATTTAAGGGCTTTTATAGGACCTTCAAGTATTTTAAAAATAAAATAAAAGGTACAACCAGTTGAATTAAACTAAATAACGCGAATTTTGGACAAAATGTTTGAGTTCTTAACCGACATGATGATTTATTAAATCAGAATTATAATATATCATCTAGAAAGACGAATTTTAAACAAAATAAATTTATTTTTAACCGGAAACTATGAATTTTCAACAAAAAAGTTCATTTTATATCAAGCTGGTATTTTTTTTAATACATAGTTTAATTTTAACCAAATAGTTTAATTTTCAACAAAATAGCTGAATTGTGAACGAAAAAAAAGATAAGTTTTAAACGAAAAATCAACTAGTTACATTTCCAGATAAAGTCAACCAAAAAAGATAAATTTTTAACAAAATATTAAAATCCACACCCCGAAAAATTAATTTCCATAAGAAAAAATTAATTTTCTACGGAGAAGGACCATTTTTTATTTAAATATTTTAATTCTTATCAAAATACATTAATTTTCCACAAAAATTTTTAAGCAAAAGAGATAATTTTTCTAATGAAAAAATAATATTTCAACCAAAAATGAAATAGTTACATTTTTATTTGCAAAAATGAACAATCAAAAACACAATGCAATTTTATACTAATTAAATTGAACAGAATAGATGAATTTTCAACAGAATATTTGAATATAGAGAGAAAAACAATGAATTAAAAAAAATGTTAATTTTGTACCCGGAAACACGGGTGTCAGAAAAATTAATTTCACCAAATAGTTGAATCTACAAACATATGAATTTTTAAACGAAAAATGTATTTTTTACAAACAATTTAATATAAAAACAATTATTAATTTTTAACTATATATTTTAACTTTTTACCAGATAGTTCAATTTTTCAGGTCAAAAATACAAAAGACCAAAGAATACGATTTTTTAGCAAATTGGTTGAATCCTCAAGAAATTATATGAGTTTTGAACCAAGTAATCGAATTTTCAATTAAAAATATAACTTTTCAACCAAAAAAGATTTTAATTCAAACCAAAAACTGTTGAATGCGATAAAAAATATGGATTTCCGACAGATTCGTCAAATTTTTAATCAAAGAGATAAACCTTCAACAGAAAAATCAATTTTTAACAAAGTAGCTCAATTTTCAACCAATTTGTGTAAATTTTAATAAAAAAAGATAATTTTTCACAAAAAAGTTGAATTCTTCAACCAACCAATTAAATTTTTAACCAAATAAAATTTTTTAACCAAAACAAAGAAGCTTTCCTAAAATATATCATTAGCAAACTTACTGAACGTTATCAAAATTGGTGACGTTATTTTCACTGACCACCCCCCCCCCCACCCCCCACCAAAAAAATTATCAATCGTAGTTTTCAGCGAGTTCCTCCCTCCCCTTCATACTGATAACGTAAATTACGTACGACCCTTAAGTTATAATTACTTTCTTAATTTACTGAATCGTCCGTTCTATTCCTCGCTATTCTTTCTTCTACATGGAAAGTAATTAAATTCTAAAAATGGGAAAAGTAAAGCAATTCTTCAAAGGGTGGGTCTTCCTTCGATCCAATTAAGTGAATGATCAAGTTTGCAAGATCGGAATTAAGGCCGTGGAAAATGCGCGCTTGGAAAGAATACGAGAGTCCTGAAAACAATGGTCTCTAATTTGAATTACTCCGGCAGACTTTATTGAATTACGCCAGCCACAGCGGCGGCTAACTACTCAAAAGTGTAATGAAGCTTTTAGGATAATAAATTCGACCCAACGACCATAATAGTTTCCCAAGGGCTTCTAATGCAATCGTAAAATCATCAGGCTAATGGTACGTTAATAAAGTCCAGCTCTTTATGCGTTATTACCCTATTGCTACCGTATCGTCCAAACTCAAATCTCACCTACACCTACACACCTACACACATGCACGCAATAACCGCCAACTCACTTTGATCATTCCCCAAGTTGAAAAGAACATTTCACTGATTGCCAAAATGGTTCGATTTAAAAGAAAGTCTTTCACTTTAACCGCCGGTTTCTAAAGAAGTTCTAGAAATAGAAACTTTCTAGAAACTTTTTGTGACACGTGACATTTTTCTGATCAAAATGTAAAATTTAAGTCTGTGTTGATACATTAAAATGACGTGTTTGACATCAAATGTCAATCCAATAATATTCCTTTCTTTAGTTTCTTTACCAAGTTCAAGAGAACATTTAAATAATTAACAAAAATGGTGCGATTAAAAAGAAATGACTTGAGTTTATCTATGATTATTCTAGAAACTTTCTAGAAAGAAAGTAGAAAAAAATTTCTAGAAATAAAAACTTTCTAGAAACACTTTGTAACACGTGACACTTTTCTGATAAAAAATTAACAATAAAATCTGCGTTGATACATTAAATAAGACATATTTGACATTCAGTATTAGTTAAATAATATTTATTTACTTCAATTCCTTCCCCAAGTGGAAAACAAATTTTAATTAAATAATAAAGTGTTTCGATTTGTAAGAAATGTCTTGAGTATAAGCCTGGTTTTTATATAAAGTTTCCAGAAATAAAATCCCAAAAATTTCTAGAAGTAAAAACATTCTAGAAACTTTTTGTAACACGTGACACTTTTCTGATCAAAAAAATACAATTTAAATCAGTGTTGATACATTTAAAAAGACGTATTTGTCATTAAATATTGGGTAAATAATATTCATTTCCTTCAATCTCTTCCTTAACTGGTAAAGAAGATTTAAATACAGTCAAACCTCGTTTATTGCAATTCCGTCGACTCGAGAGGGGACCCCACCACTCCACGTATCCGGAAGGTGGTCACACAATACATTCTCGCTTTTGCACTGTCATTGGCTATACAATGCATGTGACTATTAGTGTCAAGGTTCGTCGAAGTTGCGATAAACGAGGAATAGAAACTTTCTAGAAACTTCTTGTAACACGTGACATTCTTCTGATCAAAAATTAGAATTAAAACCTGTGTTGATACATTAAAGAAGATACATTCGATACTTAGTATTTCTTTTCTTAAATAGCTTTCCCAAGGAAAAAAATTTTGAATAGTTACCAAATTAGTTCGATTTAAAAGAAATGCCTCAATTTTAGCAATTTCGATTTTCTTTGCAAAACATACTTGATATCAGACTTTATACATTCTTTCTCCTATCAAGCCATTTCCATCTTTTTTAGAAAATTTATCCTCCTTTTTCCCTTTTTTTCCCTTTTCTTCTAAAAATTTTGTAGAAATAACAGCATAAAGTTCTAGAAATAAAAACTTTACAGAAACTTTTTGTAACACGTCACACTTTTCTGATCTAATATTGAAATTTTAGTCTCTGTTGATAGATTGAAATGACTAATTTGACATTAAATATCAGTCTAGTAATATTCCTTTCCTTTAATTTCTTAACCAAGTTTAAGAGAACATTTAAATAATTAACAAAAATGGTTCTATTAAAAAGAAATGCTTTGAGTTTACCTCCCATTTTTCTGGAACCTTCCAAGAACATTAAATAAAAAAATTTCTAGAAATAAAAACTTTCTAGAAACATTTTGTAACACGTGACGCTTTTCTGATCAAAAAGTAAAATTCAAATCTGCGTTGCTACATTCTCTAAGATATATTTGACATTAAATATTAGTTAAATAATATTTATTTGCTTCAACTATCTTCCCAAGTGGAAAAGAAGTTTTAAATAATTAATAAAATGGTTCGATTTGAAAGAAATGTCTTAAGTATAACCCTGGTTTTTCTATAAAGTTTCTAGAAATAAAATCAAAAAAATTTGTAGAAGTAAAAAATTCTAGAAACTTTTTGTAACACGTGACACTTTTCTGATCAAAAAGTACAATTTAAATATGTGTTGATACAATAAAAAAGACATATTTTAAACTAAATATTTGTTTCTTTTATTTCCTTTCGCAAGTGAAAAAGAATATTTAAATAATAACCAAAATAGTTCGATTTACAAGAAATTCCTAAATGTTAGCAATTTCTATTTTCTTAGTAAAACTTAATGGATATCAGACTTCACAATTTTCTCCTATTGGGCCTTTTCCATCTTTTTAGCAAATTTATCCTCTTTTTTCCCTTTTTCCTAAACATTTTGTAGAAATAACAGAAAAAAGTTATGAAAACAAAAACTTTCTAGAAACTTTTTGTAAAACCTTATAGTTTTCTGATAAAAAGTGAAATTTAAATATGTGTTGATACAATATAGAAGACATATTTGAAACTAAATATTAGTTAAATAATTTCCCTGTATTTTAATTCCTTCCAGATCCTTGGTTTTAGCAATTTCAATTTTCTTGGAAAAATATACTTGATATCAGAATTCAAATTTTTTAATTTTTTAAAACATGTTCATCTTTTTTGTGAAATTTGTAGTTTTTCCATTTTTTCTAGAAACTTTCCTGCAATAAAAGAAAAAATTGTCTAGAAATAAAAACTTTCTAGAAACTTCTTGTAACACGTGACACTTTTCTAACCAAAAATTAAAATTGAAATCTGTGTTGATGCATTAAAGAAGACCTATTTGACACTAAAAATTACTATCCTTTAATTGCTTCCCCAAGTAAAAAATAATATTTAAATAATTACCAAAATAGTTCGATTCAAAATAAATGTATAAATTTTAGCAATTTATATTTACTTATCAAAACTTGCTTAATATCAAACTTCACACTCTTTGTCCTATTAAGCCCTTTACATCTTTTTTAAAAAATTTATTCTCTTTTTCCCTTTTTTTTCTAAAATATTTGTAGAAACAACAGAAAAAAGTTCTAGAAATAAAAACTTTCTGGAAACTTTTTGTGAAACGTGACACTTTTCTGAATAAAAATTAAAGTTTAAATATGCGTTGATACATTATAGAAGACGTATTTGACACTAAATATTATCTAAATAATATTCCTTTACTTTCATTTCTTCCCCATCCCTGATTTCAGCAATTTCGATTTTCTTGGAAATTTTACTGTGTGTTAGAACTCACACTCTTTCTTTTATTCAAAATTTTCAATGTTTTTTGTTAAATTGATAATTTTTGCCCTTTTTTCTAGAAACTACCTAGAAATAAAAGAAAAAATTTCTAGAAATAAAAACTTTCTGGAATATTCTTGTAACACGTGACACTTTTCTGATCAAAAATTTAAATTTAAATCTTCTTTGATACATTAAAGAAGACATATTTGACACTAAATATTTCTTTGTTTCAATTCCTTCCCCAAGTGAAAAAGAACGTTTGAATAATTTCCGAAATAGTTTGATTTAAAAAAAATGCCTCGATTTTAGCAATTTTTATTTTCATAGCAAAACTTAATTGATATTTGACTTCACACTACTTTTTCTATTAAACCCTTGTCATCTTTTCTAGAAACTTCACCCTCTTTTTCCAGTTTTTTTTTCTAAAAATTGTCTAGAAATAAAAAAAATAATCTAGAAATGAAAACTTTGTACTTTTTCGTGTTAATATATTATAGAAGACATATTTCACATGATTGAGTTCTTTAAATATGAATATAAAGTAAAAGTATGGAAATGTTTTAAGCAAAATAATTGTTTAACACTTTTAATGTGATAAACTAAATAATTAATTATTAATTGATTAAATTAAAATAAAATTTTTTTTTGAATTATTTAAAAATCTTATGAATCAATTTTTCAGAAATTAAAGTGAAAGTTTTTTAAAATATGCTCAAAGTAAAAATTATTTCAATGTTTCTGTAAAAATAATTTTTTAATGCTTTTTATAATGTGAACTGATTATATTATAAATCATGGCGTAAGAAAGGACAGAGCTTTGAAAAAAAATACCGAGAATAAATGATTTGAATGTTTCAATTAAAATTATTCGTCAATGTTTTTTATGTGATGAATTGATTAGTTAATTATTATTAAATGATTAATAATAGTATGAGTTTTAGAGGTAAAAGTTAGCATTGAAAAAAATATATAAAGTAAAAAGGATTTGAATGTTTTAATCAAAGTTATAGTTCAATACTTTTATCTTGTAAACTGATTAATTAATTATTAGGTGATAATTTTTTGCAACAATTGAACAAATAAAGATTGAGTTAGTTAATTTTTTTCCAAAATCCTGAATTTTTAATCTTGAAGACCTACATGGATTTTGTTGGAAGCAATTGTAATAAAACTTATTTCTCAAAGAAAACACATAATTGTGAATGTTTTAACACAAAAAAAAATTATATTTTTCAATACAAAAACAGTTGAATTTTTTCTAAAATTATGAATGTTAAACAAAACAGTTAAATAGTTAATAAATAGTTTATCTTATAAACAACATTTGAATATTTAAATTTTCCAACAAAAATGTATATTTTGTAGAATGGAAAATTCATTTTTCACAAAGTAGTTTAACTTGAACTTAATTCATTGATATAATTGGCGTCCTTGTGGTCTATAAGGGGGAAATAATTTAAAACATCAAATACAAAGTTTTTTTTAATTAAAATTTTTGTATTTTCCGAAAAGTATAAATTCCCCACAAACCATGTAATAGTTGTATTCTTAGCCAAAACATAATAGTTTTCAACGAAGAATTTGCATTTGTAACCAAAAAAGATGAATTTTTAACAACAGATTAATTTTCCACCCTAAAAGAAGAATTTTTGAAAAAACATGAATTTTTAATAAGAAAGAATTAATTTTAAATATCAATTTTTTAACTGAAATAAAATACATACTAAACTTTCTAGTTAAAAAATTCTGAATAAATGAAACGAGTATCCAACTTAAGCGATGAATCATTGAAACAAGAAATTGATGTTCAAGAAAAGAGTTCAACATTCCAATACAAAAAGTTACCTTTTGAACAAAGAAAATCGTTTTTTAACTGAAAAGTTTAATTTTATACAAAAAGACAAGAGTTTTTAACCAAATAGTTAAATTTTCAACAACAAAAACTGTTCAGTCAACATTTTCAATTTAAAAAAATAAATATTTTAAAAAATATACAAATTTGTAACAGAATAGTTCAATTTGAAAATGAAAAAGATCAACTTCCAACCAAAGAAGAAGGCTTTTTGACAAATTAGCTGAGCAGTTATAAAAATAAATTCACTTTGGACTAAAAGTAATTAATTCTTCTCGAAAAATTCATATTACATTAATATCAATTTTGAATTTCTTGTGTTTATCAATTTTCGAGAATTTTGAGAAGCCCTGATTAGACTTGTCTGTCTGCGGAAGATTGATGTGAAATAAGGAATAAAATAATAAATAATAAAATTTGTTCTCTGTTTCTAAAATCTGAAGAAGAGGTCTGGAATGCAGGTTTAGAAATTAATGTAATGGATACGGTGATTAGCCACTTTAAAATGATTGATCATGTACTAAGAAAAATTGACAATTAAAACTTACAAAATCTAAAAAAGGAGACTTTGTGTTTTGGAAATACTTTAATCCACCAACAGCGCTATTCCTGTTGGAAAAAATATTTTGATGTGTTAAAAAAAGGCGTTTATTTATTTATAACATTGAAAACACACGCTGGTGACGAACCTTGGATGATACAGAATAGGGGCCTTCCTTAAATTACGTAAGCCGATATTTCGACTTTTTCACACCACTAATTAAAGTGATGGAAATAGTATAATTAAATAATTATAAAATAAATAAAACATAAAATAATTTATTGAATAAGCATTGCAAAGTTTTCATGTCTCAAACAAAAAGGTCTGCCTAATTTCAATTGATACTCTGTTCTGTTTAAATAAAGTAAACTGACCATTAATCGGACAGCTAAGATTAGATAATCCACATAAAAATAATTTTATAATGGTGAATTGGAATTTTTTGTATGAAAAAATAGATTATTAATTTTATATTGATTTAATATAAATGGATATTTTTTAAGATAGATTGCCCATTAGTAGGACACAAATTTTGGGTTTTATTCTTAAGTGGGATGCAAAAGAATCAAATACAAAAAAGTACTAAAACAATTTCAATTATTTTTTGGTTAGAAATTTTATTATTGGCTTGAAAATCTTATTCACTGAAAAATATTTTTTGATTAATACTTAAACTATTTTGTTTAAAATTCGACCTTTTGGTCCGAAAATTCATTATTTTAATCATAAATTTTATCTTTCTTGAAAGAATATTCAACTGCTTGGTTGAAAATTATATTATTATGGTAGGAAATTTAACAATTTGGTTTAATGAATCTAATTGTTTTTAATTTAAAATTGAAACATTTTTTTAATTAAATATCAACTATTATATTTTTTGGTAAGAATTCATCTTCTTTGTCAGAAAATTAGTATTTTAAAAAATTAAAGAATGTGTTTATCAAAAAAGGTGAATTCTAATCAAAATATAATTGTTGATGTTTAAGCCAAAAAAGATTTTAATTACAAATTGAAAGGAATTGAATTAATTTAAAAAAAAAAATTTCATATTAATCGATAATATTAAATTTTATTTCATACTTACTAATTTTTATTGAAAAATTTAATTTATGAGTTAATATTACATTACTTACCTAAGGAGTTGTCAAAATTTGAGTTTATTTTTTCACAAAAACATTCTAGAATGAAATAAGCATATTTTTTTAAGATTGAAGAGTTCCTACAGATCAGGTAATTCTAGAAAGTCAGAAAATGTTAAGGAAAACGTAGAGTTAGCTAATTTAAAAAAAACTAAAGTTGAAGTTAATTTCATTATTATGGCTGAAAATGGAAACTATTTGGTTAAAAATTAATCTGCTTTAGTTGAGGATGTGCACAAATTTGTTGAAAATTCCTCTTTTTTGGCAGAAATAAACTATTTTTGGTACAAAATCAAAATCCTTTTGGTTGAAATGTCAAATATCATGTGTTTAAAATTGATATATTTTAATTGAAAATCCAACCAATTGGATAAAAGTGTGCCTTTTTTAGTTTAAAATTTCATTTCATTTAAAATTTCATTTTTTTGTTCAAAAATCGTGGTTTTTTTTCTGAAAAATTATCATTCTTTTTTTGGTTGAAAACTCAACTGATTTAGTTATGTATTCCATTATTTCAGTGTAACATTTGTCTTTCTTGTAAAAATTCAACTCTTTTAGTAAAAGATTAGTCAACATAGCTGAAAATTCATCACTTAAATTGAAAATGTAACTACGTTGTTAAAAAATTTTATTTTTTTTATTTTTTTTTAATGTAAATTAATTTCTTGGGTTAAAAATTTAACTATTTGGTTAAAAATTTGTTTTTTTTTGGTAGAAAACTTATATTACTACCTGAAATTTTAAGTATTTTTTTTTAGTGGAAAATTTTTCTTTTTAGTTGAAAAATTCTTTTATTCAGGGAAAATTAAATAGATTTATGATGTTAGTTAAAAATTCACTTCAGTAATTCCATTTTCTGTGGAAAATTTACATTTTTTATTAGAAATGTAATAATTTTTTTTTGATAAAATGTTCTGTTTGAAAAAACAAATTATTTACACTTTTTTTTAGAAATTTATTTGTTTGAACGAAAAAAATGTGTAGTTAAAAATTGGTTTTTTTTTTTTTAATAGAAAATTGATCTTTTGGGTGAATTGAATTAAATTAAACTATTCTAGTTTTGGTTTTCAAATTTATCTTTTTTGCTTGGAAATTTCCATATTTGATTGAAACAGTATCTTTTTGGTTAGACAAGTTTTTGGGGTTTATAATTGAATTATTTTGTTCAAAATCTATTTTTCATGTTGTTGAAAATTGATTGTTCTAACTGAAAATTTAATTCTTCTATTTTTGTTTAAAAAATAATTTTCTAAGAACAAAAAACTAGTTTATTGTAAATTCGTTTTTTTTTTTGGTTGAAAATTATTTTTCTAACATTTTAACCATTATAATTTTGCTTGAATATTGATATTTTTTCGATGAAAACTCATGTACTTTGTTGAAAATAACTGTTTCTTTGTGGAAAATTAATCTTTTAGGTTAAAAGTTAAACTAAGTATTAGTTTCAAAATTCATATTTTTCCTTGAAGATTCATCATTTCAGTTAAAAATTTAGATCTGACGTTCAAAATTTATCTTTTTAATTCGAAAATTCAAATAAATATGTTAAAAATTGATTTACAATCCATTTTTTTCTCAATAGTATTATGTATTTTTTTTATTAATCTTTTTAATTCTTCTATGTGTTTGGTTCTATATTTCAGAAATTGATATTGTAGCAACCCATAATAAGATACTGTTTATTGTGAAATTTAAATAATGTAATTATTAATAATAAAGATAGGAAATACGATTTTTAAATCCTAATTAAAAATGCTTATAAAAGCTCATTAAATTCTCAAAGCACATAAAGGTCAAGAATAATGTCATGCACGTGAGAATTTCTCTTAGGCATTCAAACTCTTTAGAACACTAGTCAGCGCCAACTAGTCTCGGTTTAGGAAACTTTGCCGAGAATTTGTCAAAATGTGGGACATTAAAAAATTCATAACTTATCGAATAAAATCGCTAATAAAGTTATAAATTTCATTTTTAAACCTATTATATAAAAAATGTGCAAAAACATTACTTTTTCTATTAGTGTAGGAAACTTCTATAACACAATGCTGAAAAAGTTATGCGGAAAGTTTTGAAATAAAACAACCAAAATTATTAATTTTGTAGCAGTTCATAATAACCGATTTTAAGGAGTATTTTTTATTATTCTTTATTAAATGTATAAATTGTTAGGACATAAATATATATAGCACAGAAAATCGCCGATCCTCAAATGTACACCGAAATCGGTGTGCAATAGAGTTGCAACAAATTTGAACCACACAGGTTCATTCGGAGAACCCAGGGGAAAAGCATCATTTAGACACTGTCTTTTCTCATCCAGTGCGACGTGAAGTGTCGTCTACAAACTGTGAGTCACCTGTCAAGATCATTTTGTCGGTCGTTATTTGAGTGAAACAGATATTAATAAGCAGGTAAGTTATAATAATAATTACCTAACTTTTTATTTCCTCTCATTTACCAGCGACTAAATAGTCTTGGAATAAAAATAGTACTTGGCGTGATGTAATGTCCAAATGTTAGGTTAGTCAAAACCTACTATATGACATTCAAACCACCAAAGCCCGGATGTACAAACTATGTCGTGACCGTCTGCATCGAAATTGATGTCTGGTCATTCGAACAAATTTCCACTAGATTTTCTGCGGAAGTTTAAAGGTATATTAGATATAGTAAAAACAGAAATTTGTTTTTCGCGAAGAGTAGGGATGCAAATTTGCATGAAACTTTAGCCTGATGAAAAGTTTCATGAAACATTGGGAGTTTCGTGAAACATTGCAATGTTTCAAATATAGCGGCGAGAACATTCAAACTGACAAGATAAAAGCCTATTAGGTATTTTCACTTCAATAAACAGCTAACTTCACTTTGTAGATTTCTGAGGGGAAAATAAGGGACCAAATGTATGGGATTCAGTTTATTTTTGCCCTATTTTGCCAACATCTTCGTAAAAGGTAATTTTTTCTATATAAGTGTAGTAAAAAATAGTTAAAATTTTTTAATTACTATTAAATGAAATAATAAAATAATAATAATGATGATTAATAGCAAATATATTACAAAAATAAAGTTTTGATCCATTTTCCCCCTCAGCTTTTAGCAAAGTGAAGTTAGCTGATAGTTGAAGTGAAGATACCTCATTGATGCTTTCATACCCCAACTTTTTCCTGCCGGTTGATTTGATTTATTTTTCCGGTTTGTACTGTGGACCAATGAAGCCAATGTTGGCACCCTGAGCTACTGCGCTTGCGTTAGGGCTGACAGCTCATTGGCCGCACTTGGCGCACGATTCAAAATTACATTAAAAAACAATTCTTGTAACTTAAGTAAATAATTATTGAAATATCCACAAGGATATATACAAATTGTGAAACTTTGATTTCATGCAAAAAAAATACAACACATATATTATATTAATAACAGTTTATTTTCAGTGAATTCCAAAGACCAAATTATATTTTACAAAACATTCAATTTAAAAAGAAATTTCTTGGAAAAGTGATTGTACATAATTATTTATAAGTTTTCAATATTTTGCATTTATTTTTCTGGGAATTCATATAATTATATAACCTATAAATACATAAATTATCACGACGGCATTGTAGTTATACTTTCTGTTTTTTTTTTACTTCACGCGTCGTTTTGTCACGTCTCAATCGAAAAGAACAATCTGAAATTTTGTTTTAGAATTATTCAAATATTATCACTATTATATTCTGCAATTAGTTTTTATATATCAAGCTGCTGAAATATCATATGGTATTTAAAAAAATGTATCTATTATATTAACAAATATTTTGAGAAGTATTCGTCAGTCTTTCAAATTCAATGAAAATAAACTGTTATTCATCAGATATATGTGTTATGAATTTTTTTCTTGTCTGAAATTAAAAGTTACACAATTTGTATACATTCTCGTGTATATTTTAATAATTATTTATTTAAATTACAAGAATTGTTTTTCATCGTAATTTTGAATCTCGCTTCAAAAGGTAGACAACCAGCGCGCAGTATTCAACGAAGTGAAGTGAGCTAGTGATTGGAGTGAAAATACCTTATTGTATATGTAGAAGGTCATGACTTTTTCTGCACATCCCGGCTTTAGTTTAAATGTCGACGGGCATGACTAACCTAACCTTTGGAAGTTGCATTAGGAAATTATAATTTTTTTCTAAGTTACTGGTACGCCCTATTAAATGAAAGAAATTTGAAAATTAGGTAAATATTGTTTCAATTGGTTTCCTTTTTAACAATTATTTAGGCTAATATCGCAAAGCTAATAGTTGCTTTGAGAGGTATTCCGGTGCCTGTCAGCGCGGTTCAGAACTCCACAACTCTGCCAAAACTCAATCTCCAAATGATACTTTCCCCTAAATGCCCACATGGGCACCTACGTTCAGAGGAATACATTTGAGACTTGAGAACTCTCAAATGATCATTGGGAGCCCAATGAAATTAGAGCTGCAACAAATTTAACACCAGCGTTTTTCTGTGAGTAGCAGCAAATTGAAGAAAACTTAAAAAATAATATAACATTTTCACTTTTATAATTTATGTTTCATTATAAAAGATACCTTAGAATCTAAAGTACCAAAACATATCGCGAAAGCAAATCTTAAGTAATATAATCATCTAACCTCCTCTCGCCCACCTTAAGCTTCTATAAGAAATCCGTTGACCACTACAGTTTCAAAATAGCCCGAGTCAATTTTGTACGGAGGTCCTTATACAAATTGATTTGCTCACGCTCTTCACTTTTCACTATTTCAACTAAAGGTGCACTATATATCGTGTTAGTTGCTTCTGGCCGTATTACATACATGTGATCGGTGGGTGGATAATTTCCTAATGGGGAATTTTGGGTTGGCATATGATGGTTATATTGGTGTGCAGGGTAGACTGAAAAATTTGCAGCTGAATGAAATAGGCGATTTTCTAGATAAATCACAGCATCCTTTGGAAAATGATCATTAGCAATATGAGTGGAACTTCTCTGTTGTTCTATGAGGAATCCAGAAAATTTGCGGGCTCCTATCATTAAATAATTAAAATGGAACGGAGGATAAGTTCGGGTGTATTGTAACCAGGATACTAGATTAAACGGATCATCCTCATTGAATGATTCGGCCAGAATGCAGCCATCTTTCATTGTTACAGCAGCTTCGCCTTCTACACGGTGGGGTTGTCCATGTGTATCTAATTTTGTAAGAAAAATGGACATTAATTTAGTTTCTCTACACTTTTTTATGACATTTTTTTTATATCATAAATATTATTAGTTAAATCGAAAACTGTGATTTAAACTTCTGACGATTCCAGCCATAAATTGAAACTAAAATTGTTTACATTCTCATTCTAATTGGAAAGTATTGCACAGAGAAAAAGATATTGCACAATGATATCGCAAAACTTCTATACGAGGTCTGTTAAAAAAATACGCGGATTGAGTTCATAAAAAAAGTATTTTATTTGAAAGCAACACGTCGGGGTCTGCTTCTAAATACTCTCCTCCCCAACGCACACACTTATCCCAATGGTGTTTCCACTTGCTGAAACAGTCCTGGTACGCTTCTTTTGTGATGGCTTTCAGCTCCTTCGTCGTATTTGCCTTAATCTCCGAAATCGTCTCAAATCTTCTTTCTTTGAGGGGTTTTTTTAGTTTTGGGAACAAGAAAAAGTCACAAGGAGCAAGGTCAGGTGTGTATGGGGGGGGGGGGGCAGTAATCGAGTGTTTGGCCAATAACTCACGAGTTCTGAGTGCTTAGTCGGTCATCAGGCGTGGCACAAATTTCGCGGTGACGCGGTGCATCTTCAAATTTTTGGTAAAAATCTCGTAACAAGATCGAACTGATATCCCACTCTCTGCGCCAAGCTCCCTAATGGTCAGACGTCGATTTTCGCGCACCAGAGTGTTGATTTTGTCATCGTGTGGGTCGTCAGATGACGTTGAAGGACGCCCAGGACGCTCATCATCGTCAATCGACTGTCGGCCACCCTTGAAACGTTCATGCTACTTGAAAGATGCAGTACGCTTCATGGCAACATCACCGTAGGCCGTGTCGAGCATGGCAAATGTTTCAGTTGCAGATTTTCCGAGTTTCACACGAAATTCCACAGCAATTTGTTGCTCTGTCAGGCTGTCCATTTTACAATCCGACAAACAAAAAAAAAACTCTTCACTTAAAACCGTGTAGCTTATCAAAAAATGAAGATATCTGAGACTGGAATACCGCGTTTTAAACAGCTGATCTGTATGAACTTAGCGACACCAAGCGGATTCTTCTGAAACAAACTGGAGCCGCGAAATTCAAACAGTCCGCGTATTTTTTGAACAGACCTCGTATTGCAAGAAAGAGCAATATGATAACGTCAAAGCAGGACCTGGAACTTTGTACGATATTATAATGTACTAATATCACAAAAAAAAAATTAAGTTGAATTTGTTTGCTGTCGTCTGCCACGGCGTCCTTAGCAGCAATTGGAAAAAGGTAAAGTATGAGTGAATTCGAGCTATAAATATGGACACCAGATTTAAAACAATCAAAGAAAAAAGTTGAAATTTACTGCAGGTGATACTTACAACGGTTAAACATTAAACATATTTCGTCGAAAGATAACACGAAAAAATTTGTTTACTGATATATTTGCTCCGAAATAAATTAGACTATCGTAGTAGTAGAGAAATAAAAACTTACTTAATACCATTTAGCAAAAGCGCGGAAAGTAACTGACAGATGGGAATCCCCATTTCTCTCCAATTTAATTAAGTTAAACGACGCACAAAATCTCTACGTTTTAAGACCCTCTGAGTCAGAAAAAGTTATTTTGACGAAGGTGCCTGTCTGTCTGTAGTTTATAGCCTGTATTCTATACTCTGTAGTCTGCATCATATAGGCACGATAACCTTCGAAATATTGATCAGATGGGTTTCTGCATTGGTACACTTTTTTGAGGCCAAAAAGGAAGGAACGGTTGAAAATTTAAAAAGTAAGCGCATTTTCTAAATGTTTAAAACCATATTTTTATAAAGATTTAAAAATTCTATTTACGGTTATTCATATTACTCTGAAACTGAAATAATTTATCCTGATGTCTTTTTTCCATTTAAAAAAAATTACAGTGAGAGCATTTTCAAAATATAAAAAATTTAAAAAAATGTTGATTTTTAAAAGTATTCAAAGATTATCATAATTACTTTTTTAATTTTGTCGAAAAAATGAAAATTTGATCGTACACAAAATGATGAAGAATAAAAAAATTTCTTTGCGGATCCAATTATGCAAGATACGAATCAAAAATGAATAAGCTAAAATTGCCCGTCCTGAAAAGATCTGCAAATTCGTCATTAATGACTTTTCGATAGGATGCATAGTTTTTGTTTTTAGTCATAAAAGACAACATTATTAATAAAAAAATAAAATTTTTGGACTACAGACACAAGTTACAAAAAAAAAAAATTAGACAAAACTTCTTTTTCCAAAAAGAGCAAAAAATGTTTAGTAATTATTTTTTGATATAATGCGCAGCTTATGTTTTATTCGTAAAAGTTACATTAAAAATTAAAAATTAAATTTTTGGATAAACGAAACAAGATATAAAAAAAAAAAATAAATGGACAAAAGTTGCTTTTTCAAAAAATAGCGAGAACTCATTCAAATTTGCTATGAATAATTTTGATAGGGCACGTAGTTTTTATTTTAAATGTATAAAATAACATTCAAAATAAAAAAATTAAATTTTTGGAAAAACGACAAAAGGTATGAACTAAAATTAAAAGACGACAGTTTGTGACCCCAAAAAGAGCTATACATTTTTTATTAATAATTTTTTCAATCAGACAAGTAGAGTTTCTTTCAATGATAAAAAATAAGATTCAAAATTAAAACGCTCTGGTTAGAAAAAAATAAAAGTAATAAAAACGTTTCGGGAAAACGACACAAGTTATAATAAAATTTTAAAGAATAAATTGTACTGTAACAGGATGCGCATTTTTTTAATGATAAAAAGAATACAATGAAAATATTTTTTTCCGAATACTAATGCATATTACGAATGGTAATTATATAAATTTATTGAAATGATATACATTTTTCAGAGTAGCTAAAAAGAAAAGTTAATGCAAAACAAAGAACAAATAATAAAATAAACATTATAGATAAAATTTGTATTTTATTTTGCAATATCTAAATAAACAGCCCCAGATCGAGGTACAGAAATAAATATAATTTATATTTGATATAACAGAGTTGAACATAATGTAGAAAAGTTCGCATTTGTGACAAAGTCGAGTGCGAAGCGAGAAATACATACATGATGAGAATCGTTAAAGCCGTAGGAGTTTTAACAGAAAAAGGATTCACAATCACCAAATAAATGTTGTGGATGGTTTGACCTTTAATTTTAAAGGATCATCTTTGAGCGCGCTAAAATTTACTCACATAGTGATCAGATTTTTTTATTCGTTTTTAAAGAAGATTCTTGAATTACCCATAACTTTGAGGTCTACATTCACAGTACATTTACGCTTCGTGCTCGATAATTTTTTTACAATTGAAAAATCCCATCAAAATAATTAAAATGGTATATTTAAAAAAACTGTACACTTTCACAGAATTAGTATCATCAAGAAATTTCACAAAAAAAGTTCTAAAATAAATATATTTTATGCCTAGTAGACATTCGTATTGATTTTCTTTTTTTGAAAATTTTCGATATCTTGAAAAGCATATAACTCTTTTAATTTTAATCGAAATGAAAAATGCCACTTAAATAATTTGTAAATCTTTTGGTCGTGTACTTTTGAAAGATTTGTCTAATCGAGTCAGCCTCTGATACACTTCTTAAAAGTCTCAAAATAAAGGTAAAGATTATTAATCAGATACTTCCAACCAAAGTTTAAGAATTTAGACCATTTTCAAAATTAAAAAATTTATTTCCCTAAAATTTTAGAAATTTTAGTCAAATCTTCTTATACATAGGCAAAAAACTTGCCAATTCCCCAAATTAAGTTTTCAATTTTGATAATAATTAGAAAAGTTATATACATTTGAACATTTTTTAAATTTTAAGAAAAATAAAAAATAATATTTTTTGATAGATTCGGAAAATTCATTTATATTTTTCACTACATCTCAAATATATTCAGAAACTGTCCCAGTTGAAATTTTGGATTCGTAAAAAATTCCAAAAGTTCGAGCTTTTTAAAATTTGGAGAAAAATTTTTTTATGAGGGTTAGAAATCGTTGTCAAATTTTCTAGTAAAAAGACAAAACTTTCAAATTATCTTAACGACATTTTTAACTTCGATAAAGATTAAAAAGGTTATTTGCTTTTCAGAATTATAAAAATTAAAAAAATCCATTTTTATGAAATTTGTTCATCAGATAAAAATGAAAATAGTTGAATCATTTCCATAAATATAGGCTTCTAATTATAATTAGTGTCCTAATGAGAATGTATCATCAAAGCCCTATGTGCTTTGAGAAAATTCTTTAAAAACGAATTAAAAAAATTTTAATTTACATCTGTAATCCTTAGAAGTTTAAATCACATTTTTCAATTTGAGTCATAAAATTTATGATATTTGAAAAAATGTGCGCAAATCTCGAGAGCTTAACCGATTAAACGAATTTCCAACAACTTGGTTAAATTTACAAGCAGGAGATAAACTTTTAACTAAAAGCTAAAAATGTAAATTTTCAACAAAAACGTTGATTATGAACTCAAACAGATTTATTTTTACAGGCTATTTTTACTAGCATTTTCATTTAATATGATGACATTTATGTGAAAAGAGAAGAATTTTGAAACTAAAAAGACCAATTTTCGACACATTAGTTGAATTAAAAAACAATTAGCAGCTAAGAAGAGAAGAAAATGTCTATCAAATTCTTGCACTTTCAAACATTATTTTCAAGAAAGATGAATTTTTAATTAAATTATTAAATTTTCAGCAAAATAATTACATTTTGTTTGAAATAATTAAATTTTTATTAATAAAGGTGAACTTTTAACGAAGAAGACTAAGTTTATACCAAAAAAGAAAATTTTTTAACAAATTATAACACTTTTTTAAAAAAGATTTGAATTTTGAAATTTTGAGACTAAAAAGGATCAATTTTTCACCAAAAATTTAATATGTAAATTTGCATTCAAAAAGTCCCTAGAAATCAATTTTCAACTGTAGTGATGAATCTTCGAAAGAACAACAAAATTAATTTTTAATAAAATAGTTCAACTTTAAACCAAAGAACTTAATTCGAAGTTTTAAATGCTGATTTTTAAATATAAAATGTAACAGTTGACACTTTAGCCAAAGATAATCTTTTAATTTTGAATTAAAAAAAGTTGAATAAAACCAAAAAGCTGAATTTTAATGAAAATACAGTTGAATTTAATTCTAAAATATTTTAAATTCCTGCCGAGGCTAAATTAATATTAAATAATGTTTTAAGTTTTTTTAAGGGTGGGGCGGGGAGAAGAGAGTGAAAAATAAATGTTCTTAGTATGTTTTTTTTTTGTAGAAACTCCTCTTCAATCCTTAAAAAACTTACAAATGAAATGAAAATTTTTTGAATCCTGTAATTCAAAACATGTAAAGAAATACAGCTTTTAATTCGGCTTCTATTCTATTCGTTTCATAATGTTGTTTGTTGAAGATAAAAGTTCAGTAGGCTACAAACTTTATCACCTACGGATCAGCAAATATGAAGCTGTCAAAATGTGTCGAAACTTTTATAATTCCTTAATACGTAAAAAAATTTCCATCTATAAAAATATTATAATAGGAAAAAAAATTTCAAATAAATCGCAGAAAATTCAAGACAATTTGAGTTAATTTGAGCAATAGTGAAGTATTTTCATTGAATTCAAAAAACTTCTAGATCAATGATTCGATTTCAATATATATTTAAAGAACAATCAGTGCTAAAAGTATTAATTCCCGTTGATTTTTAAAAATAAGCAAATATAACCGATTTTATATGAAAAATATGAATGTATGCCTTTAAAAATATGTGATTTATATTGCGATTTGTAACTTAAACCCGACTTATCCTAATCGGGGCCTGATCAGATACTAGTAGGGGTCATATAATAATACATCCGCCGCGTGGAATATCAACAAAACTCCCCAAAATTTGTGGAACAACCCCTAAAAGTTTGTCAAAATACTTATTATTTACGGAAATCTCCATAAACTTTTTTGAAATATTTAAAAGTGTTCAGATTTACCCAAGATTTAATGTGGAACATATCTTACACTTAGAAATACATAAATTTATGTAACTAAAATTCCCAAAATTTGTGGAATAATAATTAAAAAAACAAAAACTTCAGCTGGAACGCAGCAATGCAAGAGCTTCGCTCTAAAGGAACCGTCATGTTTGTCACGGTAATCGTTGCTCCAGGTAATTATGCTTCGTTACGTGTGGACTGCTGTGTTAAACACTCATCGCGTCATTTCTGTTGCGCGAGAGGCAACACGTCGCGCCCCTGCGGATTTTCTTTAAAGCTACCACGCCAGAACCGCAGGACTCAAATGAAGGTAGTAGCGCAATCTGAACTGTACCATGCCTCATAGTTTACTACGAGGATACTGTTGTTCACTGATTAATAAAAAACTTTTTCTCTTCCCAATTTCAACTGCACGAAGGATTAGACTTTATTCACATATGGAAAATCTTTCAGATCAATTTAAAAATATGCATCTGTACAAATTTAGAGTCTTATGTTTGAGGTGAATTTAACATTAATAAATCTTTTCTCCAAAAAACGGTGTAAAATTATTGTTAAATATATTCTTAGTGTTTTAAAATTTAAAAAAGCATTAGTGAACCAAAAGGCCCGACTAGCTCTTGACTAACCACCGACCAGGCCCCGACTGAAATTTTGACAACAAAAAACCCAAATAGTTTCCGATTAGTCGTCGAATAGGTACTTTGTAAAAATTAATAACTTGACTAGCCCCCGATTAGCGCCCGACTTGTAATAGGGCCAAATAGGGCTATTTTCACACGGGAACTTAAGAAAACATGACTGAAAATGTATGGACTATATTTATCATATATATTAGTTTTAATAATTTATTACACTTACGCTTGAAGTTCGGAAAGCCCCCAAAAACAAGAAGTAGAGCTGCAGTGCAAATCTTCATTTGTCCTCAGTGGATAAAAATATAAAGAACAGAAATCAAAGCTTTGATAAATTTTGTGAAAGAACTGATACCAAAATGGCTAACTGCTATCCGAATAATGCTTTATTTATTCTTCAAAGTAAAGTGAGTTGATTTTTTGTATTACTCATATACGTGAGTAATAAATCTAGTAAACATGAAAATTTGTGTAATTTAGAAGTATCAATAGTATTACGAAATGTGAGCCAGATTGCACAATAGAGACAGTAGAAAACAAGAGCTTAATTAATTGTTCTTGTCTTAGAAGTTTCTATCACATTTATAAGAAGTAAATCAATGTTCAGAATTGAGTTTGAAGTTTTGTTAGTGAAGAAAATATTTTAAAAAACTATAAAGAAAAAGCTACTTGAATAGTTTAATGAAAATAATTTTTAATTTATTTGTATTAAATGACTGATAAGAATTCATTGTAATTCTTGCATCACAACATATTCTTAAATACATTAGTACCACAGATTAATGAAATAATACCAAAATCATAATTAATCACTTCTAGAATTTATTTCCACAGTCTATAATTTAGAATAATATAATTCAAACCAATTTTTATTCTTTTTTTATTATCCTTAAAATAAGTTGCATATTTGTTAAAATTAAGCGGCTCAAAGTTAAAACGGGACATATAAAAGGCAAAAAACAAATCTTCCAAATAAAAACGGAACAAAATTTCTTCACAGTAAAAATGCAACATACGGATTGTCCGAGTATAGACGGAACAAACGAGCGCACGGCTGGAGGGAGGGGATACACGCACGGATGTTAGATTGTTAGGTGGGGATAGAGGCTCGAACCGTGCCCATCTTTGGAGCATCCAAATGAAAAAAAAAGAAAAATACATTAGTTTACAAAAAAAAAATGATAACCGCTGTTCTGATTACATTTGATGAAAAAATGGACATTTTTACTAACTGAAAATCAAAGTTTTCCGGAAATATAAATTGCAATGACTCAGAGAAAAATATTTTATAATTATTTAATTAAAAAAAAATATTCTTAGCATAGTTTACGCAAAGGATACAAATGATGAATAGTTTAAAAAAAAATGTTTTATAAATCATTTTTTATGTCTGACAGTATTTTTGAAAATTGCATGAGAAAATTATCAGAGAAACAATAATGTGTATTTTGCAACAATTGCGTATAAGCAAACGAACTGCCGAGCTCCCTGAACCCATGATTTTTTATTACACGATTTCCGAATTTCATATTTTTTCGTTATTTTTGTTTGTGAATATTTCTTAAGCTGAAATCGGACAAAGGGACTTTTTTCAAATGAACATACATGTGAAAAATTCGTTCCTGCGGGCGGCAAGCACACAAGAGTTTTAATTTCTTCAGATTCCGAAAGAAAAATCGCTTTAAAAAAAGCTTGCAATTAGACACATTGATTTTCAAATTCAACTAAAACACCCGCGCGCTTCGCGCGCGGAGTTTTAGTTCAGTTTTACATACAGGTCATTCAATTTAGCTTATTTCAAATTTCGCAATGCAACTACAAATGTATTCTGATTTTTAGATAATTTCCATGTATTTATATTCTTTTCAGAGATTTTTAGTGTTTGCAAAAAAAAAAATTCTCCAGCTTATGAATTTTATTTTCAAATTTTATTTTTATCAACAGTAATTTCTGTTTTTTTATTTTGTGTGTATACAGATATGCGAGGGTGGATCAAATATAAACCGGAATTTTACAAATACTTTTCTTAGCCAATCGCAAGCACTCTCACAGTGTAGGTTCTTGTAATGTAGTGTATT
>NC_046659.1:145369548-145397598 GCF_010883055.1 Belonocnema kinseyi | reverse complement strand
TATTGAACGAAGATCAAAAAAACATCCGACTGCGAATCAGTAAGAGACATTTGAATCGATTTCAGCGGGAGGGAGAGACTTTTTTGAAGCATATCGTGACATATGATGAAACATGGGTGCATCATTACACTCCCGAGTCCAAGATGGCAAGTAAAGAATGGCGAAGTAAAGATGAAGCCGGTCCTGTGAAAGCCAAAACCCGTCTCTCAGCCGGCAAGGTCCTCGCGACCGTCTTTTTCGACTACAGAGGAGTGTTGCTCATTGATTTCCTACATGATCGACGTACGGTTAACGCTGCCTACTACTGCCAGCTGTTGGAGGCAGCAAAAGCCGCTTACAGAAGCAAAAGACGCGGTAACCCCATCAGAAACGTCATCCTTCTTCATGACAATGCCAGGCCACATACGGCGGGTGAAAAGAAACAAAAACTGGAGGATATGCATTGGGAAACCCTTAAGCATCCTCCATACAGCCCAAATTTGTCACCCTGTGACTATCATTTGTTTGCGCCCATGAAATATGCACTTGGAGGATTGCGATTTGACAACGATCAAGATGTTGAGGAATTCGTGCGCAATTGCTTGATGACTCGACCTCAACGTTTCTACGAGCAAGGAATTAACAAGCTTCCAAACCGCTGGAAAAAATGTGTAGAGTGTGAAGGAGACTAAGTAGAAAAATAATCTATAGTATTTTTGTATTGTTTTATAAATAAATAAATATTAAAAAAGAATTCCGGTTAATATTTGATCCACCCTCGTATAATATATATTTTCGAAGGCTTTTAATGCAAATTTTGGAAAAAATATATAAAAGTTTGTTAATAACACAAGATGCAATTTAATCAAAAATTCGCAGAAAACTCTTTTTTGTAATTCTGACGCTGCGTTTTTGACAGCAATTGCAGCTATTAGGTTTGAAGATTTAAACATCTCGCCCGTGATTCCTTTCACCGATTTTGGTTTTTAAAAATCATAAAAAAATAAAATAATGATGAAACTAACTTTTATTTCAAATTCTTAGAAAACTTTCAAGCCAGTCGAAATGGTATGTTTGAAATTTTGGCGGGACATGGGAAAAAATTTTCTTTAATACTTGACAAATTAATGTTTTTAGCAGTTTTGAGTATGAATCATGATATTTTATACACGAAACACTAATCTAGATGGTTTTATTGCTAAAAATTGTATTTTTTATAAGGTGTTCATCGAAAACTCTTATTTATATTTATGAAATGAATAGGTTTTTATACCTAATTTTACAATATAATTGTACATAATTTTGATTCATAATTTCTACATATAAATTTATATGCATAAGATAAAATAAGAAATTTATTCATTTTATGAATACGTGAGATGAAAAATATGCGATAGATAAATCTTGTAATCAAAATAAAAAGTTTCAAATTTTCCGCCAAAATTTTGAGCACCAAATATACAATTTTGTGTGGCCTGAAAGTTATAGTTCTTAGATGGTTATATTACTTTGAGAACGGTAAAGAGAATGAGAATATTACCGAGAATATAACCTGGAAATAAATTCTCTACAAATTTATGATAATTTCAGAATTTATTTTAATTAATAGAAAGTCGCATTTTGCCGCTAAGTTTTCAGTTGAAAATTCAACTTCGATTTTGAAAGTTCGTCTTTTTTATTTTAAAGTTTACCTGCTTTATCAGAAAGTAAATTTTTTTTTGATAAAAATGCCAATGTCTGGTTAGAAATTAAACTATTATAATATTTTCGTGAAAACTTAATTACACGTAGAAAATTCACTTTTTGTTTAAAATTTATATTTTGTTGTTAGAAAATAAACTAAAATATTTTCTGGATAAAAGTTCCACTTATAAAAAGAATGTGTTTTTTTTATTACAAATTCACCTGTTTTAGCACAAAGTCGATATTTTTCGGATAAAAATGCAACTATTTGACAGGGAATTTAACTATTATGTTTAAAATTCATCCTTTTTGGTTGGAAAAATTCGCCTTTTTGGATCGAGAATTCAATTTTTTCGTAGAAACTTATTTTTCTGTTAAAAAAAATTTAATTTTTAATGTTACTGAGTAAAATGGAATCTTTTTTGGGTGAAACTCAACTTTTTTGTAATAAAAAACTCTTCGGCTTTAACATAAATTTCATATTTTTTTATAAAAATCCAACTATTTGCTAGAGTGTTCCACAATTTTGTTAAAAAGTCATGCTTTTTGGTTAAAAAGTCATGCTTTTTGTTTAAAAATTCGTCTTTTTGGATTGAAAATTAAATTTTTTTGGTAGCATGTTATTTCTTGTTAAAAAATTCATAGTTTGATCGTGAAAACTGGACGAAAATCTTTGTCAACAGAAAATTCGACTTTTTTTTGGAAATTTATCTTTCAGATTTAAAACTTCATCTGTTATAGCAGAAATTAAATTTTTTGTATGAAAATGCAACTGTTCGGTTAAAAATCGTTCTTCTTTGCCTGATAATTCAACTAATTTGTTTAAAATATTTGGTTCAATCGCTTTGTTAAGAAATTACTTTTTTTCTGAAATATTTATATTTTAAGTTGAAAATTTATCTTGTTGGTTAAAAGCTTAATTATCTTGTTATAAATTAATCTTTTTTAATTGAAAATTGAACAACTTGGATCAATGTTAAACTACATTGTGAAATTTTGTTTATTGGAGGCTTATGTCTAGTTAAAAATTTAACTGTTTAGTGGAAAATACTTTTTTTTTGTTTATAGGAATTAATTTTTTAATAGATAATAAAATTTTCCCATTTTTGAAGATTGATATTTGGTTGTTAAAATTCGCGTTTTTTCTTTGTAACAAAATTATTTTTTAGTTTGAAATTTCATTTTTTTTTTTGGTAAAAATGCATCAGTTTCGTGGAAGATTAATTTTTTGTTGAGCAGTCATATTTTTGGATTGAAAATTGCATTTTTTTAAAGAAAATTTTTCTTCGATATCGCATACAATCAATCTTTCTTCAACCTATAGATGGCGCATCGTGACCATCTTGAATATCGTATTTAATTCATAACGCATATGATGAATAATATTTTGCTTCGTAAAAAGCAAATAAGCTTCCAGCAACGTTTTTGAAAATTATATTCTTTCATATAAGTAAGTAATATTTTGTAAAACATATTTTAAAACTTTACAGTCAAAAACTTAAAGAATAAGGTTATAGATCAAACAAAAATCATTCAAATTTCGCGGCTAATATACAACTACAGATCAGTTTCCTTGAGAGCCAATCAGTTCGCAAATAAGTTATCTCCTACAGCTAACTTCTCAGAGTACACATCAATTTTTATGTTAAGGGCATGTGATACTTACAGTTTCCCCGGCTTTTTTTCCACAAAAATGAAAATTTTTAAAACCTGAATTTGGAGATGCTATAAAATATCATAACGGACGTCCCCGGACTCTTTTTTGAGGGATAATGAAAAAAAAATTGTGCTAAATAAAAATTTTATTATTATTTGTAAGTCCAAAGTTTCCGACCAAAAATATTGTGTAGTTTGGAAGTAACGCTCGGATGATTTGTAACACACATAACCTCGAAATATACACGCACGTTGTTAGCAATATCAAAAATTTTTTGACAAAAAGCACAAAAAAGTGTGTGGGGACGTCCGTTAGCATGCTCACTATCATTTCCCAATTTTTCAAGACAAAATATTTATTATTCTAGAAAAAAAGCCGGGGGAACCTAAAACTGGTAAAATCGACAATTTTCTAAGTATCACATGCCCTTAAGGATACCCGATCTCCAAAGTTGTTTTCTTAGACTCAAAAAAACCACTCCTAAAACTACAAATGAGCTTTTAACGACAAACGACATTGTGGAAGAAACTCGAAAAGATACGATTTTCTCCATCTTTCCCATGAAAAGGAAGAATTTATTGATTAATAGTTGTTCAAATGATTCCCAATTGTCTTCAGTCAAAAATATTAATTCAAAAGTACTAACTTTTTCTACAAAATTGTACCCTCAACGTTCGTCAATGGTGTTATTAATTGTAGGAAAATCTGAATTTTAATTTATTATCAGAGGAAAAAATTTAAACAGGAAGCAGTCAGAAATCGCCCAGGGAGGGGCTAAGTATCGAATGTCCCTCCCTCCCTCTGAAATGAAATAGTTGAATTCATCAGATAGTTCGCATTTTTTGGAAAAATCTACCTGAATCTTTCTGAAAATCATTGAAATCTGTAAATTATTTTAAATCTATCCGAAATCTTTGCGCAACTTTTAAAATCTTCGTGACATCGCTAAAGATCTTTGCGAAACATTTCAAATATATCATAAATATTATATAATATTTTCCAAACGATTGAAATCTTTGGAAATTCATTCAAGTCTTTGTTGAATCTTTGTAATCTACCAGAAATTTTTACGAAATATTTGAGATCCTTGTGCAATCTTTGAATTCCTCAGGAATTTATTGCAATCTGCATAAAATATTAAAAATATTTTTGATATATCTTTGAATAATCGTTTCAGTCTTTGTAAAATATTTTTAAACTATCCGACATTTTTCCGAATTTTTTAAAATTGTTATGATATTTTCAGATAATCATTGAAATCTTTGTAAAATATTGAAAATATTTTTTCACTATTTGATAATATTTGTGAAATTCTATAAATCTTATCACCATTTTTTAAATCTAGAAAATCATTGAAAAGTCTTTTTGGAATCTTCAGAAATATTTCTATATTTTTGAAATATTTGAAAAACTATTGAAATCTTTTTGAAATCATTGGGAAGTCATTTATGCTTTTGTGAAATATTTTTAATCTATCCGAAATCTTTGCGAAATCTTTGAATTTTTTAAAAAATATTCAGTAATATTTGTCAGAATGTTTGCGAAATATTTCAAATTTTTACAGGATCTTCAGAAATCTTTTGGAAATCAATCTAAGCTTTTAAAAATATTTTAAAAGCATTTTGCACATTTTAGAAATTGGCGAAATTTTTGTGAAATCTTTATGAAATCTTTGCTAAATATTTTAAAATATTTGGTAATATTTGTGAAAATCTTTGTGAGATCTTTTTATCTTTGGAAAATTATTCGAATTTTTATGAAATCTTCGTGAAATCTTTATGAAATAATTAAAATGCTTTTGAAATATTTTGTAATATTTTTTAAATTATTGAAATCTTTAGAAAATCATTAAAGTCTTTGTAAATCTTCTCAATCTATCCGAAATATTTGAAAACTTTGTGAAAACTTTGTCAAATATTCATTAAATCCATAGACATTTTTTTGAATTGATAAATGATACATTTACAATGAACAAGATTCATTTTTTACCTGATCAGAAAAAATCATAATAAAATGTATAAATTTGGTACCAAGCATTTGAATTTTCGACTTATAAAAATAAATAGAATCCAAAAATGTAACAGCTACAGTTTGTGATCTAAAAATTCATTTTTGACAAAATAAAAATAAATCCTAACTTTTCAAGTTTAAATTAAACATACAAGTATTCATTTTTGAGACAATAGTTAAACTTGTAAATAAATGTTTAAACTTGTTATCAAAACTTTTAATCTCCTGCTAAGGCAGTTGAATTATCAAGCAAAAATATGAATTTTTAAGAAAATTTTTTAATCATAAGGTAGTTTAGCTTAAATTCAAGTGATTAATAACAGGTGTTCGTGTTGTCAATCAAGGTGAAATAATTAAAATGTGATAGTTGATATCTGAACAAAAAATATTTGAATTTTTTATCAGAAACGTAAAACGAAAACCTGAGAGGAGGAATTTTAAACAAAACAGTTAAATTCTCAGAGTAAGCATAATTATTTGCAATTTAGCATTTCCATTTCCAACCAAAAAGTATGAATTTTTAAATAAATTAATTATTTGACAGAACATGCGAATTTTTAAGAAAAAAAGGGGAATTTTAAATCAAAAGAGATTTCATTTTAATAAACTAAATAATTTTCAAATCGCATAATTACTCCTTAAAACAAGAAATTAATGTTTAAGAAAAGACTGAAACATCCACACACAAAGAGTTACCTTCTTAATCAAGAAGATGATTTTTTAACTAGGAAGATTATTCTATGCACAGAGACGTTAGTTTTCTACCAAATAGTGAAAATTTTGAACAAAAAAGTTGTGCAGTCAACCAAGAAAGAGATTAGTTTCGACAAAAATATTTCTTTCTAAACGAATGGTTGACTTTTCTACTCAAACATGTTAGATGATTTTCCAACCCAAGAAGATGAATTTTCACGAAAGGAAAAACTTTTTTTATAATAATAGAGATATTTTTAACAAAATACACAACATTTTTTTAATTTAATCTTTCACTAAATATTTCAACATTAAACCATGAAAGAAGAGTTTGCAGCCAAATAATTAAACTGTTATAAAAATTAATAAATTTGGAACTAAAAATTATGATTTTTTAACGAGAATTGCGTATTAGATGCATGTCAATTTTCAATTTCTAGTTTCTATCAATTTTCGAAGATTTTAAAAACCCCTGATTAGTTTTGTCTATCTGTTGAAGATTAATGTAAAATAACTAATTAAATAATTAAGTGATACAACTCGATCTCTGATTACAATGTCTGAACTTTGTGTCTTGGGAATACTTTAGTCGGTTGCAAGCGTCCTTCGGAACAAAATATTGTGATGTAGATAAACAATGAGCCTATTTATTTATAACATTAACAATACATCCTAGCAACATACCTTGACGTTTACAGAATTGGTTTCGCCCTTTAATCACGGAAGCCGATTTTTCGACTTTTCTACTTTATCATTTAAAGTGATAAAATTGTATAATGCAAGTGAATAATTACACAGGATCACAAAATGGTTTTGGGAGTCTAGTGGGATTCTAATAAGTATACCTGGAATATCTGCATAAATTTCGTACCTAAACCTACAAATCCTAAAGTTCTGAACAAGTTCTAAGCCCACAAACCCCAAACCCACAAGCCCAAAAATTTCAAGCACTATATCAACAAACCCACACACCCTAAACCAAAAAGCTCCAAACCCACAAACTCCAGATCCACAAAGTTACAAACTCAAAACCCACAAACCTCAAACTCACGAATCGGTACCTGCAAACCCTAAATCCACAAGCTCCATATCGACAAACGTACAAACCCCAAACCCACAAGCTTCATGTCTATAAACGTACAAATCTCAAAACCAATTAACCCCAAACCCGCGAACTCACAAACCCCAAACTAACGAACCCCAAACCCGCAAGCTCCATATCCACAAACGTACAAACCCCAAATCCACAAACCCCAAACTCACTGGCTCCATATCCGCTAACTTACAAACTCCAAACCAACAATCCCAAACCTACGAACCTCAAAACAACTAGCTCCATATCCACAAATGTAAAAACCACAAACCCACAAATCTTAAACCAACAATCCCACAAACTCTAAACTCACAAACATTAAATCCACCAAACCCAAATTATGCTAATTATTCAATTGGTGTGATAAGACGTGAGCTATTTGTGTTTGTGGAATTTAGGTTGGCAGGTTTGAGGTTTGTGGGTTTAGGGTTTGCGGGTTTGTGTGTTCAGGGGTTGGTAGGCGTGTGGATATGGAGCTTGTGTATTTGGAGTTTGTGGGTTTGGAGCTTGTGGGCTTAAAGCTTTCTGTTTTGGGGTTTGTGGGTTTGTTTATATGGAGCTTGTGGGTTCGCGGCTTGTTGATTTGAGGTTTTTGGGTTTGAGGCCTGTCAGTTTCTGGGTCTGTGGCTTCTTAATTTAGGGTTTGTAGGTTTTGTGCGTGAAATTTATGTAGAAATTCCAGGTTTCTAATAAATTTTTTAATTTTACTGCAAATTCGGACGTGCTAGCTCAATTTTGCGAATAGATTCCTGTTCAGCGACCCCAAAAATATAAAGTATACCTATTAAAATCCCAGTAGACTTCAAAACCATTTTGTGGTCCTGTCTAATTTAATAAGCAAAATATCATTTATTGAAACCCCTCTCGCCCATAGTAAGGTTCTATAAGAAATCTTCTAACCCACTACAATTCCAAAAGAGCTCTAGTCAATTTTTCGATGGAGTACTGAATGAAAATTGAATTGCTCGCGCTCTTTCCTTCTCTCAGTTTGAACTAATGGTGCACTACATACCATGTTAGTTCGTTGCGGTCCGATTACATATATGTGATCGCTCGGTGGATAATTGCCTAATGGGGAGGTTTGGTTCGGCTTATGGTGATTATATTGGAGTATAGGGTACACTAAAAAGTTTATCGTTGAATAAAATAGGCGATTTTCTATATTTATCATAGCATGATTTGAAAAATGATCATCAACAATATCAGCGGAATTCCCGTCTGTGTGTATGAGGAATCCAGAAAATTTACGGGACCCTATCATTATATAAACATAATAAAACCCATGATGAATTCGGGAAGACATTAACGAGGATTTTAACTAGGGTGCTAGGTAAAGTGGATCAGCTTCATTGAATGTTCCTTCCAGAATACAGCCATTAGCCAATGTTACAGAAACTTAAACTTTTTACAACTTTTAACAAACACTATTTGAAAAAAATGAACTCTTTGTATGATCCATGAACTTAAAAATGTTTATTTGTAAGTCATTTTCACTGTTTTAGTTGTAATTTTGGTTAGAGTTGCGAATGATCAAAGTTATGATCAAAGTTATCTCCGAAAATATTTATTTGACGTATGTGATATGGCAAACAGCTGCGTCTAGGTTAATCCAAAAATTTTTTTTTAATTTTGAAAATCCTTCTCGTATCTATTTTCGAAATCTTCTTACTTTAGGTAAATAATTTGAACCAAAAAATCATTCACCTAAATTGACAGTAAAGGACTGAATTCGGCTGAGTGTTCGCTGTAAAGTATAAACTAACCACAGTGCAGCCAATACATTCTCTAAGTGTAGGAGAATGATTTGTTGATTAAAATCGTTTAAATAAAGGGAGAAGATTTAAAAAATGAATACCGCGAGGATTTTCAAATTTACAGAGGAAATTCTTTCGCTGAACCTAGACGCAGCCGTTATCGATATGACATATATCAAATAAATATTTTCGTCTCGATTTCTAGAAATGTTTTCATTGGCTGTCAAATGCATGGCTAAAGAAGATTTACTGCTTTTTTTATTTTTACTTATTTCTTGCCTTGATAAGTATATTGTACGAGTACCGAAACGTTGTTAAAGCAATTTTATTTCTTCATTTTTATTTTAAATGTTACTTTATTGTAATTTGATGGTAATAAAAATGACGAAAGAAAACAAAAGAAGGAAGGGGATGTGGTTGTCTGCCTTCTCATTCTCCCCCTCTTTTTATTTTTGTCTTACACTTATTCTCTAAATTTTTTTCAGATTAAAATAGGAGTTTTTTTTTGCTTGTTGTGGTCCAAATTTGGTCGTTGGATTCTTGTTTTTTTTTTAAAGAGGAGTGTGCATCAATTAAGTAAAAATCTAATTTTCTCGATTTATTCTTTTATATTTATATTGATATTATCATTAATTTTTTAATGTATGTCTACTCTTACGCATAAACTTCATAAATAATAAATTAAATTTATAAATAATAAATTTTATGAGCAGTATTTACATTCAAAGCAAACTTTTAATAAGTAACTTTTAACCAACAAATGAATTTTTCAATTAGAAAATATACATTTCATTTCAAAATGTAATAGCTCATATTGCAAACCTAAAGTATATTAATTCTAAATACAAAACAGTGACATATATAAAACAAAAAAGCAAATTTTTAACAACATACATCATTTTTCCATTATATAGTTAAATTTTTAAGCAGCAGTATTAACTTTCTGCCACAAAGAACGAATTTTTCGAAAATATAGATTAATTTTCCACGAAAATGTTTAATTATCAATTAAATAACTTAAAATTTTCACCAAGAATTGAATCATCAATTTTTCAATTGAATTAATTAATTTTCAATGAAAAAATTAATGAATTTTTAACAACACAGTTAAATTTTCAAGCAAGGAAATACATTTTCAAATGAAAGCCGAAAATGTGAATGTTTAACAAAAAGGTTAATTATAAACCAAAAAAGATTAATTTTGTACAGGCAATTTTAATTCCTAATTACAAATGATGTCACTGATGTAAAAAGAGATCAATTTTTAAACCAAAAAGACGAATTTTCGACGCATTAATTCAATTAGAATAAAATTCAGCCAAGAAAGAAAGAAAATGTTCACCAAATTCTTAAACTTTTAAGAATAATTTTCAAAAAGCATTAGGTTTTACCAAAATTGTAAAATTTTCAACAAAATAATTACATTTCGAATAATAGAATTTAATTTACAGCCAAAAAGATGAGTTTTCAACCAAGAAGAATACTACGTTTCTAACAAAAAAGAAAAATATTCAGCAAATTACAACAATTTTAAAACAAATATTAAAATTTTGAAATTATGAATCTAAAGAAGATCAATTTTCAAACAAAAGTAAAGTAGTCGAATTTTTATTTTTAAACATCCCAGAAATCAATTTTCAACTGAAATTATGAATCTTTAAGAAAAAAATGAATTTTTAATCGAATAGTTTAATTTTTAACGAAGGATTTGAAAAATCAGTTTGAAATGGTAATTTTTTAATACAAAATTTAACAGTTAACACTTCAAAAAAAGTATTTTTGAATTTAAATTAAAAAAATTGAATATAATCAAAAACGCGAATTTTCTTGAAAATATATTAAATTTAATTCCTAAATATTTTAGTTTTTGCGAAAGCAAACCCAGTTAAACTTTTGCGTATTAAATGTACTTGTATAAAAATGAAAGTTGTATAAAAGTTAATAGTATGGTTCTATTTCGTAGAAACTCTTATTTAATCCCTAAACAACGTGGCGAGTTACGATCTAGCCTTCAAGTATGATTTCAATTTTTTGAAAATGCAAAAAATAAAAAAATAAATTAAAATAAAGAAACGGATTTTCTTTTTCCAGATATAGAAACTTTCGCGAGGTGACTTATCCTGTGCAAATTTTCCTGTGTGAAGTGGATAAAAAATAATTTTAAAAATCGAATAGTTTTCCTAATATCCCGGCACTCACATTTTTATTGTGAGTGTATTTAAAAATCATAAAGAAAGATGTTCTGTCCATCACTTAACGTTTTTTTTTGCATTGCTTTGAATTTCTTTTGTTTAAATTACAAATGGGAATATAGAAAGTTCTCATAAAGATTCTAAAATAATGTAAATAAATGATATGGATAGTTGTAAACGATTTACAAACGAAATAAAAATATATACCATACACTTCCAAAATAAACAAACAACAATTGTTGTCAAAGGATTTTAGTGTGCTTTATTTCGAATTAAAAAACTAGGTTAAAAACACCATTTAGTCTTATTATTACAAAAAGTTTATCGTCAAGTACCTTACATTCTACTCAGAAATTTAAAAACAAAGAAATACAATTTTTAATTCCGCTTTTGTTATGTATGTTTTATAATTTTTTGTTAAAGAGAAGCATTTTGTAGACTACATACGTTATTTGCTATGAATTATCAAATGAAAAAATCTAAAAATGTGTTAAAACATTTATGATTTTTTGACACGTAAAAAAATTGCTATCTATAAAAATATTAAAATAGGAAAAATAACGTCAAATAAGTCGCAGGAAATTCAAGACAATTTTAGTTAATTTGAGCAACATTGGAATTTTTTTCAGTGAATTCCAGAAAATTCGAGTACAAGGAATCGATTTGAACATACATAAGCGATAGATTTTTGACTCAAACAGTAATCTTTTTGACCAAATAATTCTTTGAAACGTGTATTGTACAAGAATTGGTATCCGATTCGCATTGCGCAAGAACAGCTATATATTTCGGATAAAAGAATTTTCTTTACATGAATTTTGTGGCCATAGTATGCAATTCGAAATTCTGAAACAGTTGGATTTGGACTATCAAGTTTAAAAACTGGTCAGTTTTAAAAATTCATCAATATTATTCATTTAAAATATATTGCAATAAACTACAGCACTGAGGAAACAAACATTTAAGCTGTCATCCCTTAAGAAAACATAATATTAGTTTTGATAATATATTACACTTACGTTTGAAATTCAGGAAGCCCCCGAACACAAGCAGTAAAATTTCAGTGCAAATCTTCATCTGTCCTCAGTGGATAAAAAGATAGAGAACAGAAATCAAAGTTTTGAGGAAGTTTGTGATCGAACTGACACAAAAATGGCTGAATGCCACCCGAGTAATGCTTTAGTTATTCTTCAAAGTAAAGATAGTTGACTTTTTTAATTACTCATATACCTGAGTGATGAATTCAGATAATATGAAAATATGTATCATTAAATAATTGTATTAAAAATTATGAAATGTTATACAGATTTCATAATAGAGGCAGTAAAAAACAAAAGATAAAATAATTGTCTTTGTCTTCGAAGTTTTCATCTGATTTATAATAAGTGAATCAAAGATAAAAATAATTATTATGGGTGCATTACAACCGATTATTACGCATCTATCGGATTTTACGTTCCCCGGTTGATAATAGATTTCCATTCGTTAATTATTTTATAAAGAACATTTTACTCAATTGAAGTTCTTCTTAAATTTAAATTGAATTTTTTTCTAATACATATTAGTATTTAATTTAATATTTTTCTTTCTTTATAGGGACATATAAAATATTAATTTTTTCCTTACAATTAGTTTCAAAGATCCATTAAAAACATAAATTACATTTTTGGCAATTACGATGTTCCTCATGTTTTGAAATAATTAATTAATTATCAGCTTATTAATAAATTTAAGTCTCAGAAATAGAAGTTTAAATTAAACACACATAAATATATTCGATTTTTATTCCTCTAGAATCAAACCAAAGAGCCTATGACATAGCCACCGAACGCGCCTTTAGGTTGCGGATAGAGGGTCCCTGTACCAAGGGTTTCTGCTGAACATGGTTACAAAATTCAATAAGCAGGTGCAGACAATTGTTCTGGGATACCGGGCGATTTCTCACAGTACGCAGCCTTATCCTTGCATCCGGTGCTCTATAAGGATGGACGAACCCGTTGCCCTCACTTTTCGTAAAAACAACAATGATTACACCAAACATACTTGTAGTAAGTGCGGTTCAAATCAGTAGAACATGAAGAGCACCCAGCAATGGGTCGGCTAACAATGCGACCACTCTCGAGCTGGGGTAGCCAATAAAGACGGAGTCAAAGTGATGGTTTGGCGGACTCTTAGGGCTGTTAAGTAGACGAAGCGACCTAATCACGACTTTGTAGAGTGCTACGATGTGAGTGTGTCTCCTGAAAGAGAGGGTTACATAGCACGACTGCCAGCTCTATGGTGCGAGAAACATCCAGAGCTATCGTACTTTTTGCACCAAAGTCTGCGAAACCATATCGAACTGCTCCAAAAAAAGGGCATATGTAAGCGGAGCGCCTACTCTACCACAGCCAGAAAAAGCCGGCAACAGAGAAAGAATCGTGACACTAAGACCAACCGTAGCACGCGTTCGATAGAGGAAGAGCGATGCTTCATGACTCGGAGAACTACGTTAACAGCTAGGCTTCTCTCAAGCCTAAAGATCTGGCTGAAATAGATGACGAGCTTCGTGGAGGTTTTTCCGAAGAATCCGATATCTGGACTATCAATTGTTGTGTTTAATGCATCAAAAACTTTGATCCATGCGAACCGTAAAACAAAACCAACAGTTGATCATAAGACCAAAAGACGAATGCATCAACTCGCCACAAAGATAGGCTGACCATGACATTATGTGTCCCGCATTCAGTGTGTGATTGCCTACATAATATCGGGCAGGAAGTTTATCACCAAGGTTCGAAAATTCGCGCGCGATCTCCAGATCCGGTATCACACGCTCAAAAAGTCAAAGCTGCTGACCATCAGGCTGCATATTGTTGATAGAATACGGCTACTATCTGACGCTAAGAGTTCGAGTAACAGGGATTAAAATTCAAAACAAAAAATTCTGAATTTAAAAATTAGCTTCCTGAAACCTCGAAATTTAAAATCTGTGAATTCTTACGATCAAAGGAAATCTAAAAAACGTCTTTGAATACTAAAAATTATTGCATTATAACACTCTTAGTTTAATATTGACTTTTTATTATATTTTATCAAAACATTAATTTTTAGCTTCCCAAGTACAAGTTCATACGTATATAATCGCAAAAAAATCACAATTTTCAAACTCCATACTTTCAATTTAATATAAGAATTAAAAACAAAATTCATTTGTAACTTTTTATTCACATTGAGTATCCTGTCTAACAATGAACGCCTGTTGAAGAAAGCCCACTCCTCTCGAAAAAAACGTAGCCTGCTGCTGAAACATTAGAAATCAATTTTACTATCAGGGCTGAGCAAAATACATTAAATCTTATTTATCTATAGTACTCACTCCTGAATGTCCAGATTGAGAAAGTACACAAGAAAGACTTCCGTGAACAGCTCCTCGTTAAAAGGATGCACAGCGTTTTCCATAGAAATGTGGAGGAACAGCCAATGTCGTTTGATCTAACTTTTGCTTTCCTTGAATCACCCGGATTAAAGTTTGTCACAGAGTCTTGGAGGAATGACCTACATCCACAGAAAAATGCAACACTAATAGTCCCTAATAACCATCTTTGTCACTCTTACAGGCATTAACCCTACTATTGCTTCGATAAATGCTCGTAGAGAAATAGAGTCAGTTGTTAAGAATGAGAATTGCTGCGTATACTTGAGCTTTATATATTCGACAATTGTTTCTCTTGCATACTTGATGCCTTACATTATTCTCCTTGACTTCGAGCAGTGAACCATGTTCGTTATCGCATTTTCGTCGTTAGCTGACCATAATATCATAGCGAAGGAAAATGAAAAGAAAGAGAGGTATAGAACCTTATAAAGGAGTTCCGGGGGCTGTACCCGGAATATTCTGTTGAAAGAATCGTCCTTATCATCGGTGCTTTTGGAGGTGACAAGCATTCACTGGTTAATAGCCAGAAAAGTATCCTCCCGTGTCAACAATTAGCTAAAACACTTGCGGGCTCAATACAGAATCCGACCGTCCTTCGGTCGCTCCGTGTCCTCTGAGGGTACAGGACTTACCGGATATATTCTATGAGAAACTTTCTTTTGTCAAATTCTAATCGTCAAAAATCAACGTTAAATGTCTAAAAGACAGTCAGCTGCCTTTTTTCTAATTATCGAGCTTCCCACTTTTACATATTATCGACTTTTTTAAAGCATCTTGAACATTTTCTTTTCTCAGAAAACGACAGTTTTTAGGGAAAACAAGCATCTGACCGTTTTTTAGATACTAAACGTTAGTTTTTGAACTTTCTAAGGTCACAAAAGCAAATTTCTCATATAATTGTTTCGACTTGAATTTTTCCCCCTTTTTAAATCCGCAGTCAAAAATAGGGGTTTCCACTTTTTTTCAACCGTCTTGACCTTCAAATGACCTTTTAAATTGACGCCAAGATCAAAATTATTATTTCCAATAAATGACCTCCTACTGTGTGTGCAATTTGTTTCGGAAGAATTCGGAATTTCGGAAGAAATCCAAGTTAGTGTGTGGGGGTGTGTGTAAAGGAATAAGGAAGAAGGTACAAGAATCAAGTAGTATTTTTGTTAAATAATAGCATTTTTTCTCAACGCAACATGTAATCGTTTATATACTTAAATAATATAATTGTATCTTTGGCAAAAATATGGATTTCGAAGAGGACAAATTTTCAACAAACTAGTATAAAAAAACATTTTATATCAGAAAGTATACATTTTTAGCGTAATACACACATTTTTTTAGTTCAATCTTCCACTTGAAAAATCGACGTTTTACCAACGTTTTACTTCTAAACAAAATTATTGAACTGTTTAAAAATTATTAAATTTTCGACTAAAAGTGATGAATTCTTAACGAGAAATGCATGTGAGACTCATATCAATTTTGACTTTATAATTTTTTTTTAATTCCTGACTATTTTTAGAACCACTTTTTAGATTTCTCCGCCTGTCGAAAATTGATGTAAAATAAAGAATAAAATAATAAATGTTGAAATTTATTCTTTTTTTCGAACATCTAAAAAAGAGATATATTAATGTTAACAATGCAAAATAGAGTAACCGGTACAGTGATTGGTCACTTCAAAATGATCATATACTAAGAAGCATTAACAATAGAAACTTACAATAAATATTGTACCTATGACCGTACCTTAAATATATACTGAAGTTAAAAAAAGAGGATACTTTGTGTTTTGGTAATACTTTTGTCGGGCGCTTATGTTATTTCTTGTACAAAAAAATATTGCGATATGGATAAACAATGCGTTTATTTATTCAGAACATTAAAATACATCCTAGCGACGCACCTGGGAAGTTACAGAATAGGTGTGGTCCTTGAATCTTGTAAGGAAATTTTTTGACAGATTTCACCCCATTAATTGAAGTGATAAAATTGTATGATAATCGGTGGATAATTGCCTGATGGGGAATTTGGGTTTGGTCTATGATAATTATGTCGGTGTGCAAGGTACACTGAAAAATTGGTAGCTGAATAAAATAGGTGATTTTCCATATTTAGCAGAGCATCATTTGGAAAATGATAATTAGCAATATGAACGGTATTTTCTTATCGCTCGAAGGTGGAACCAAAAAATTTACGGGACCCTATGATTGTATAAAGAAATTCGCTTTCAGGATGAGTTCGGGCAGATGCTAACCAGGACGGTAGGTAAAATGGATCACCTTCATTGAATATTGCTTCCAGAATACAGCCATCAGTCAATGTGACAGATACTCTGGCTTGTAGAGAGAGGGGTTGTCCATCTGAACCTAATTTTGTAAGAAAAATGGACGTTTATTAAGTTTTTCTACACCAACAACCTAAACTTGTTACAACTGTTTACAATCACTATTCGAAAAAATGACCTTTGTGTATCATCTGTGAAATTGACCATGTTTATTTAAAAACCGCTTTTTGTTATTTTAATAGTTGTTTTGCTTGATGTTGCATGCCAAGACGATAAATTCTCGTTTCTTGTTAAATTTTATTCAGTTGGTGAGAACGTTTTCCAAACGAGTCAATCAAATGTAATTTATTAATAAAGAAGGTGTTCCGAATAAGGCCGTAGTCCCTAATATGCCACGTCCCTTATCTAAGAAACTTGGAATCAATTTTTACAGATTACAAAGACCAAAATATCCACCATTACTGTGATAGTGATAAAATATAACAATGAAAGCCACTATTCCTCCTTTCGTCGTCACAAAAGTGTTTTAGTTGTTCTCTGCACCACTGGTATAATAAAACCGTAAGTGTTACCTAAGCTCTTAATTTAACAATTGCTGTAGCAGCTCAAGCAGTGGATGAGTTTTTGATTTCTTTTTAGTCCGAGAATCGATTGTTTTTGTTTATTTTTTGATGAAATATCAGCAAGTGGCTGAAACGCTCATGAGGAGGAGGAAAAGTTGAGTGTAACCAAATAAGGTCAGGGTGTTTCTAGCTGTTTCTTCTTTTCCTTTTAATACTAATTTTATGAAAGATGAAAAATTGGAAACTCCTGCCTTTAAATTACTTCATTTTCCTTTTGTAAATTGAATACCAAAAATGTGGGGATGGTACTGTGACATGCCCTTATTACCGTACGTGAAGTGGCCCTATTAGGATATTCGGTGTTCCTAATAAGGTCGCTTGACATTTTTTCCTAATTTAAGTTTAAACAATACTTATAACGTTTCAAATGGCGCAACATACTTTTTGTGAGTATTTTAACAGTTTCTTTAACCATATGTAAAGTAACAAGGTAATCGGTTGAGTATTTTGGCAATCATTAAGGTGGCCTTATTTGGAACAACTACCTTACTCGATTGTTCCAGTCTTGATATACGAGAAATGTTCTAGTCGTCTGTCAAACTTTTCTGTCACTTTCATTAGAAAGAAAATGTTCGAAAAACAGAAAATTTAAACAATTTTAAACAGTAGCTATTAGGTAGAGGAAACAAAGAAGCATACCAAATGTAGAGATCAGATATTGACTGAGGAGAATTCAGAAAATCATTTTTCATAAAAGTTCAAAAAAGTATAGCATTTGCAATATTTCTGAGATCACCTTTTCATAATTTAAAAATTCCATGTCATAAGAATATAAAAACATACAAATATTGAGAAATTATTTTCATGCCTTTTTTAATAAAATCAAAACTACCAAAGTTAGAGCATATTTGAAATAAAAAAAAAAACGGAAATGAACATTTTCGCTCAAACACCACACGATTTGAAAAATTTAGGACAAAAAATTTTGTTTTTTAGAAATTCTACAAGATTATCATAACAACTTTTTTTTTATAAATAAATCGAAAAATTTAATTTTGATCAAATAGAAAAAAATGGAAAAAAATCAATAATTAAATTTTGCGCTCAACTTACGCAAGATACGGGAAAAGATGACTCAAGAAAATTTGTTCTGGCTTTATTCATTAACAAAGGAATACCAAGACAAAATTTAAATTTTCAGACAAAGTAGACAAGATATGAAAAAAATAATAATATAAAAGCTGTTCAACCATAAAAGAGCTGCAAATTTGTAATGAATTGTTTTATGATGGGATACGTGGTTTTTATTTTATTTTGAAAAAATGAAATTAAAAGTAAAAATTAAAAATAATTTTTGATCAATACAAAATGATACAAGGTATGAAAAAAATTGATAGACAAAATTTTTTCACACAAAAAGCATCTAAAAATCTGTTATTCATAATTTCGAAACAGAATTGAAAGATTTTCTTTTAATCGTAAAAAGCAAGATTAAAAATAAAAAAATAGAAAAGTAAAGCAATAAAATTGGTATGTTGCAATGTCGATGCATATAACGAATTTCAGAGATTTAAATTTATTGAAATAACAAATGTTTCATCGTAGCCATGAATAAAATGTAAAGCAAAATGAGAAAAAAATATTAAAGTAATTGTGATAATTCCAATTTGTACTTTATTTTGCTTATAATGATAGGCGCAATAAATTTACCCTTGACAGATATAAAAAAAAGCCTGATTTGCTAATATTTTCTTTTAAACTTTGAACTTGATGTGGCTTTCCTAATTTTCTGAATAACATATTTTGTAAATACAACTGCAAAAGAGAAGAAAAAATCCTTAAGTATTGAGCTTTCATGCTTTTATTATCACAAACTATTTATGGTCAAGTACCTTAAATTCGTTTGATAATTCTTTAAATAAAGAAATAAAGTTTTTGATTATGCCTTTGTTCCATTCATTTTATAACTGTTTGTTGAAGATAAACGTTTAGTAGGCTACATGCGTTATCTCCTACGGATCAGCAAATAAAAAGCTGTAAAAACGTATCGAAATCTTCATGATTACTTGATACTCGAAAATCAAATTTAAAAATCCGTCAGTTTTTTAAAATTCGTTAATAATAGTTAGATGGAATATATTACTATAAACTGAAACCGTTAGGAACTAATCATCCCAACTGTAATCTCGTAAATAAGCATGATTGAGAACGTACCCGTGTAGAAATTTAAATGGGGAACGAGTCTGGTTCCCGACCATTCGACCCCACTTAAAGTCGGGGGCCAGTCGGGTCATCTGGCTAGCCCCCGACCAGTGCCATCACGGTAGATTAGTCAGGGGCTAGTCAGGTGACCCGACTTATCCTAGTCGGGGCCTGTTCGGGTACTAGTAGGGGTCGTATAATAATACATCTGCGTGGAATATTAACCAACCTCCCTAAAATTTGTGGAACATCCCCTAAAAGTTTGTCAAAATACTTATTATGTACGGAAATCTCCATAAACTTTTTTGAAATATTTAAAATTGCTCAAATTTGCCCAAGATTTAATAAGGAACATATCCTACGCTTAAAAAATACATAAATTGATGTAAGTAAAAGTCCTTAAAATTTGTGGAATATTAATTAAAAAAAAAAAAGCTTCAGCTGGAAGGCAGCAATGGAAGAGCTTCGCTCTGAAGGAACCGCCATGTTGGTCAGAGTAGTCTCTGCTCCACGTAATTAAGCTTCTTTACGTGTGGACTGCTGTCTTAAACACTCGACGCGTCATTTCTGTTGCGCGAGAGGTGGCACGTCGCGCCCTTGCGGATTTTCTTTAAAGCTACTGGTCCACAACCGCAAAACTCAAATGAAGGTGGTAGCGAAATCTAAACTGTACCGTGCTTAAAAGTTTTCTACTAGGATACTGCTTTTCATTGATTAAACAAAAACTTTTTCAATTTCAACTACATGAAGGATTAGACTTTATAAACATATGGAAAACCAACGTTTGATCGTTGTTTTAATAAACAGTTGAATTTCGTACCAAATTATTAACTTAATAAATATTTATTAAGTATATTTGAGATGAATTTAACATTAATAAATCTTTTCTCCAAAGAACGATGTACAATTATTGTTAAATATATTCTTAGTGTTTTAGAATAAAAAAGTCATAACGCTTTTTCAGATATTACCTCATTTGATAAAACCTCGCTGAAAACTCAAACATAAGAATAACCCGACCAGAGCCCCACTAGCTCCCGACCAGAGCCTGAAGATTACCCGCACGGAAATTAGTGAACAAAAAGGGCCGACAAGCCCTTGACCAACCACCGACCAGGCCCCGACTGAAATTTTGACAACAAAAAGCCCAGCTAGTCCCAGATTAGTCCCAGACTGGGTAATTTGTCAAAATTAATAACCCGACTAGCCCCCGATTAGTGTCCAACTTGTGATAGGGCCAAATAGGGTTATTTCCACATGGGTATAAGCTATATGCATTATAATAAAAGGTTATTTATATTTGAACTACCTCTATTTTAATTATGTATTTTTGTCAATGTTTGTGATATTTTTAAATAATTGTCCGAAATATACTTTCAAAATTATATCCCAGCTAAAAGTAATATATATATATTTTGTACAGAGTTTGAAGTATTATATATAATATTTACTTTTTTCATATATTTTTTGTATAAAACAAACGAATATTATATATAATACTCAATGCTCTATATAAAACTATCTAATTTTTTCGCCTGAGATGTGAATATGATATATTTTGTCATGATATATTTTAGTTTTTTGGCATATGATGGTTACGCAGATGTGCAGGGTACACTGTAAAGTCTGGAGCTAAATAAAATAGTAGATTTTCTATATTTAGCAGAGCATCCTTCGGAAAATGATCATTGTCAATATGAGCGGGATTTGATTGTATCTCTGCGATGTATCCAGAAAATTTTGTGTCCCCTATCATTATATAAGTATAATGGCCCCCAGGATGATTTTGGTTAGGTTGTAACCAGCGCATTAGGAAAAATGGATCATCTCTTCTGAATATTCCTTCCAGGACACAACCATCTCTCATTGTTACAGATACTTCGCCTTGCATAGGTCGGGTTTGTCCATCTGCACCTTATTTTGTGAGAAAAATTGATATTAATCAAGTTTTTCAACAACAGGAATTTAAACTTTTTGCAACTTTTTACAATTATTATTCGAAAAAATAAACTCTTTGTATTATCGCTGAAGTCAAGAATATTTAGTTGAAATTCGTTTATCGTTATTTTCGAAACCATTTTGCTAATTTCGGTCAGTTCTAAATAAGGCAATTGCCGTAAATGGATTTGTAAGTATATACACGTTTAAATTCTCAAGTTTACAGAAAGATAAGGCTTATTTAGATGATGTCCCGGTATTAAAGGTACATGATTATATTTCCAATATATCATAAAAATCGAGTCGAAAAGAATAATAAAAGTTTATTGTAAAGTTAATAATTAAGTAGTAATTAAGGATTAAGGATTAATCAATCAGAAGCAGGCGTTGGATAAAAAACAATTCATGTCTCATTAATACGTCGACTGTTTTAAATTCTGTAAAATTCAAAAGAATTCATAGACTTCAAATGAAATCTTGGAATTATGCTCCTTTAAATTGTTTTTACGTTTTTTTTATTTCCATAAAACCTTTACAATACAAAATGGATTATTTTTCATTTATCCATGTCTTTTGTATTCTCTGAGTTATGCTTAATTTTCTGAATTTTTTCAAATTCTCCTCCATTGTGAATTCTCTTGAGTCTCGGAATTCTTTGCCTCCTGTGAATTCTTCTGAATTCTTTTGATTCTTCCTAATTTTTAAATTCTTCTGATTTTTTCTGAATTTCTGTAAATCCTAAATTCTTTTAAAATTAAGTGAATTCTATAAACTGTTATGAATTTAAGAATGTTTTTCAATTATATTGAAATGATTATAATACACGCTCAATTATTTTAACTTTATTCTGATATTTCTAATTCAGTGCAATTCAAGCGATTTTTATAGAAATATAAAAGTTTTTCTCTAATCACTTCAAATGTTTACAATACACTATTAATTACTCTGAATTCTCTAATAACTTTTCAAATGACTAAATTCTCGCATTTTCTCAAATATTTAAAATTTTATAAATTCATTATTTGTATTCTCTTTTTCTTCATTATTTCTGAATGCTGTTGAAATTTTTTGAACTGTTAAAACAATTCTGTTGGAATTTTTTTAACTGTTAAAACAATTCTTTCGAAATTTTCTGAATTCTTTTGAATTCTTAAAATTCTTCTTAATTCTTTAAACTCTTCCTAATTCTATCAATTCTTCTGAATTATTTTTAATTCTTTTAATTCTCCCTTCGAGTTAGTTTGAACTCTTTTAAATATTTTGAATATTTTCAAGAACTCAAAGAGTGCAAAATAATTCAGTGTGTAAACCAATTTACAGAATACAAAATAATTTAGATAATTATAAGAAAGGAAAATAATAAAGAAAACAAAAAATTAAAATTATTTCAGAGAATTAAAAAAAGCTTTGCAATTTAGAAAAACCAGATAATTCATAAAAATTTAGAGAATTTGGAAGAATTCAGAGAATTTAGAAAAATTACCAGAGTGCAAAAGCATTTAGGGAGTTTAAAAGAATTTACTGGAATCGAAATTATTTAGATCAATTTAAAAAAATGAAGAGAATACAAAATACTTCATAAAAAACAAAATATTTCAGAGATTTTAAATTTGTTTAGAGAATTCTAAATAATTCACGAGATTTCAGAGAGTACAGTATTCTATTTTATATTAATTTTCTAAATCTATTAAAAATAAGTGTTGGAGTAAATGAAGATTTTTCAAACAAAATATAAATTTGTCAAGCATTAGAAGAAGTGTACAAAATTATTTAATTATTCGACAAAAAGTAGCATAGGATACCAATTTAAAAAAACTCAAGTTCTGTCGTCTTCTTTCATACGAATCATTACTAATGGACAATTTGAAAATATCATAAGATTTTTATATATTTTGTAATTGTTTAAATAAATATAACTTATTTCAAAATGATTTATTCCTGAAATTAAAAAAATCGTATTTTCTGAATGAAATTTACCAGTTGTTCACTTTTTGGACTAGTAATTTTTTCCCAAACATTGTATAATTTTCTAAGCAATTAATTATTTTTTGTCCTAAATTCGTTTTTTAATTTAGCCAGGGAGTAAATTTTTTTTTCAGTTGGCCTCCGACGCAAATTTTTATAGAATAATCACGTTATTTTCTACAATTCTTCTAGCGTTGAAGAAATTTCTATTTGTTTAAATAATTTTTATTCGCTTGAGCATTTTTTTCATTAGCCTTTAAAAAATCATTTAAAAAAGAATATATACAATTATTTTTCTGACTATATTTTTTCGAAAATATTCTAAAAAAAAAAACTTATTTTCTAGAGTAAACATAATATTGAATGATTTCGAGTAGTTGTAAATTCGATTAAAAACGTCATGTCATTGTCCCAACAATTTTCATTCGGAAACCATCTATATTTGATTTAAAGGAAACTAGAAAAACAATAATTGTATATACAATGAAATAAAACTTTTAGTTGAATAATTTATTTTAAAAAAATTCAATATTACGGTCAATCCAGAAAATACGATCTTTAAAATCCCGGATATGAAAAACAGTTTGATTTGAGAAAATTTTTCTTTAAACCACAAGCGATTGCTAATAAATTTACTTTGTTAAATAAAATGCTTCGTTCAAACAAGTCCAAATTAAAAAAGGAAATTTATGAGTACAAATTCATTATTGTTGATCCAACGCCTCAAATTTTTACTTTACTTTAAACTCATGTATTTTCAGCTAAAATTATATAGAAATTTCAGATGTTCCTCTCGTAAATTTTTGAGCAAAAAAATACTGTTTTTAATTCTAATTCTATTTCGCAAGTTTGATAAGTGTTTGTTGAATGTAAACGTTTAGTTGACTCATGCGTTATTTCCTACAAATCAGCAAATAAAATGCTGTGAAAATATGTTGAAACGTTTATGATCCCTTGATACGTACAAAATTGCCATACAAAAAAATAATAAAATGAAGAAAATAATTTTGAATAAATCTCAGGGAACTCAAGACAATTGAAGGTAATTTTAACAATAATCTACAAATTTAAACTGCTTTTCGACCTTTGGATTAAAAACGAGAAAAATAAGCCAGATTTCATTTGAAAAAAATTAAATGTATCACTCTAAAAATATTTAACTAATATAGCGATTTTTGATTTAAACATTAAATTATTTGAACAAATGCAGTCAAACCTGGATTTAATGACAATTTTGTGATTGAGCGTGACATTAAATCCAGAGTCACGGAACTATTTTACCTTGCTCCTGTTTTTTCTCTTTCTTGTTTCTTGCCCCTCTTAATAAATCCCCACCACGCAGCGTTAATTATCGGAAACATTAAATGGAGGATCGCTCAATCCAGGTTTGACTGTCATTCCTAAAAACCAATATAGGAAAAAATCGGGATTAAATTTGCATTGCGCAAGAAAAATTTCACTTGATTCTATAGCCTGTAGGAGCTGAAAATGAGATAGTCTCACACGAAATTAGTTGATAATAGCCAGGTGGAATATATTACAATAAACTGAAGCCCTTAGAAACTAAAAATTCTAACTGCAGTCTCTTAAGTAAACATTAATGACAACGTATAAACCATAATTATCATAAGTATTAGTTTTCATAATATAAATGATTTTATTATTATTGTTATAATAACACACTTACCTTTGAAACTCAGGAAGCCTCCGAACACAAGGAGTAACATTTTAATGCAAATCTTCATTTGTCCTCAGTGGACAAAAAAATAGAGAACAGAAATCAAAGCTTTGATGAAGTTTGCAATAGAATTGACACGAAAATGGCTGACTGCTATACGAATAATGCTTTATTTATTCTTTGAAGTAAAGACAAATGTTTTTTGTTTCCTTATTCACCTAAGCAATAAACCTAATACATATGAAAATTTGTTTGATTCAGAAGTATCAATAATTACGGAACGTGTGCCAGATTGGATGATGGAGGCAGTACAAAATAAGAGTTCAAATAAGTTTTCTTATCTTTTAATTTGCTGTCTCATTTATAAGGAATAATACAATGATAGAAATGATTAGCATGGGTTATTTACAACTGATTATTAGGCGCCTATCGTATCTCGTGCATCGCGCTTTAAATTGTATTTCATTCTGGATTTTACATTTGGAATCTATTTTAATATAAGGATCCTGTGTCTCCATATATTTCGTTCTTAGTATTCAATTAATTGATATAGAATAATTTATTTAATTTTTTTCATTAATTAAATTTTAACTGTACAATGATCAAGTTTTTCAACAATATTAAATTTTTATAGTGTAAAAGTGCTGAAGGAATATATAATAATGATTCAACAAAAGGTTTTTATCATTTATTTACAAGTATGGTAATGAAGTTTCTTGTGTTTTTGAAATATTATTCCTAATTTAATTTGTGGACATTTTCGTGAATTTCCATATATCTCTATTTTCTAATTAGGGAAAGCATTTCTAATTACATATTACTATAGTGTTTAATTTTATAATTATAATCATTATTATCAATATTTTTTCAATGGATTTATACCGTTATTTAATTCGCTTTCTACTTTTAATTATAGTAATCTTAAATGAAATAATGTTATGTTACATTGATTCACTTTATACATTCTTTCGGAATCTAAATGAAGCAAAAATATCAGCGGTGAAAATATTTTTAAAAATAAATAAATTTGCGAGCAAGAAGATGGCTTTTCTATCAAAAGACAAATTTAAAAACATTCATGAGTTTTTAACATAATAGTCCAAATTTTTAATTGAAATAGATAAGTTTACAACCATTACCAAAATTTTGAACAAAATATATGAATTTTGTATCAAGAAATTGAATAGTCAACTTATAAACGATAAAAATGTCTACAAAAAATGCACTAGCTATAGTTTCAGATCAAAAATTTAATATCGAATAACATAAAACCAAATTCGTAACCATCCAAGTCAAAAATATAAATGATAAAAAAAGGTTTGATCTTCTAAAGAATTGTTAAATTTTGAAGGCAAATAGATAAAATGCCTAAAACAAAGTTTTATTTTCGACTACAATATTTAATGTTTTTTTTACAAAACAAACTTTCCATAAAGAAAGTCATGCCTTAAACAAACTACTGGATTTTTGATTTGAAAATATATATTTTTCAACGAAATATGCAGTAGTTAATACTTATTTTTTATTTTACTTTTCAATCCAAAAAATTTTAATTTAACATGAAAATTTGAACTTTTAACGAAATGCTTAAAGTTTTTAATAAATAGTTCAACTTTTCAGGGTGAAATGATGTTTAAAATTAAATAATTTTTCGAGTATTCAAAAGTAATGAATTTCCAAGAAAACGTGTGAAATAGTTGATATAAAAAAAATTTGAATTTTCAATCAAAAACCTCAAGCGAAAACCAGAAAGCATGAATGTTCAACATTATAGTAGAATTCCGCGCCAACACCTAATTATCTTCAAGCAAGAATTTGCATTTGTAACGAAAATGGATTCACTCTTAATCACATAATAATTTTCTTTCAAGAAGGACGAGTTGAAAAAAAAGAATTTTCGATCAGAAAAGATCAATTTTACATTTTAAATATGAATTTTCGACCTGAAATTAAAAGCTTACATTTTTAGTAAGAAAATAAACTCTGAATAAATGAAACAAGTTTTCAAATCAAATTAAGAAATTCTTTAAACAAGAATTTTTTTTTTGTTCTAGAAAACAGTTCCACGTTTAAACAAAGAGTTATCTTGTCATCCAAGATGATTTTTCAACAAATAGTTGAAGTTTAAACTAAAAAGTTATACATATAACCAACAGAAATTAGTTTTTAACAAGAGTTGAATTTTTCAACTGAAAAAATTAATTTTTAACAAAAGAGAAATTTCATTTTTAACCGAATACTTGACTTTCCTACCGAAATAGATGAATTTTCAACCGAAAAAGCTAAATTTTTACACAAGAAAAACAGTTTTTTATTCTAAAAGGTAAATTAGAAATTAAATAAAAACAGTTGAACTGTTATAAAAGTTAAAGTTACAAAAGTTGGGTTTGAAAAGCTAGTCTTTAAGGGCATGTTATACTTACAGTTTCCCCGGATTTTTTTCCACAAAAATGAAAATTTTTAAAAACTGAATTCGGAGATGCTATAAAATATCATGACGGACGTCCCCGGACTCTTTTTTGAGGGATAATAACAAAAAAAATTTATTGTGCTAATTACAAATTTTATGCATATGTATTATGTTGAGGTTACGTCGTTTTTCATCTCTGTCTTTCCGATAATCTGGAAATTATTTATGAAATAAACTTTTTTGCTGGCCTGCAAAAAGGTTCAGTTCCGGGAGATTAGTTACTATGTTTATTTGCAAGTAAAAGTTTACGGCCAAAAATATTGTGTAGTTTGGAAGTAACGCACAGGAGAATTGCAACATGCATAACCTCCAAATGTACACACGTTGTGAGCAATATCAAAAAAATTTTTGAAAGAAAAAAACAAAGTGTGCGGGGACGTCCGTTAGCATGTTCGCTATCATTTCCCAAATTTTTAAGACAAAATATTGATTATTCTAGAAAAAAAGCCATCGGAACCTAAAACTGGTAAAATC